>NC_056738.1:397998610-398353610 GCF_019279795.1 Protopterus annectens | reverse complement strand
TAAGCAAGTTGCTTAAATAAGGAAAATGTGAATACCTTGCAGTCTGCAGTAGGCCGTCATTGGAGCTAGACATTTTGTGAATGCCCTTGGAAGAGTAGATAGCCCAACGGATAAGACATAAAGTTGATCATGTGATCCAGACACACAGAACCTTAAGAAATACCCAAAATTGGCATCTATAAAAGCGTGAAATATATATTTTAAATCTGAAGTCACAAGGAAACTCAAATTGGGAATAACGGGTAACAGGTTATGAAGTGACAGCATTTTGAACTTCAGCACTATAACAAACTGGTTCAGAAAGGAATGGTACAGAACTGGTCTCCAAAAGGCTTCTTTCTTGGGTGATAGAATAACCCTTGAATAAAATCCTACTAACTGAGGAGGAGAAACAGCTTGTATCACCCCACAAACTAGCATATGCTAAATAACAGGAGGGAAAAGAAGAGTTTTGTCTAGGGAATGAGGAAGGATCCACTGAAAAGGAGAGAGACTCTGGGAGAGAATTCTGCTGCCATCTGTAGCTTTGGTGGATTACTCTCAGGACCCATCTGTCTGAAACAGTCTATTGCCAAAGAGATAGAAATGGAATTTCAAAATTTATGGAAGGATTAATGGTGTGACAGAATGAGGGAGGAGGTGAAAAGTCCCTTATATAGTCTTTCAGACTTAATAAACTGTCCTTTATTCTTCGAAGTTCACGTTTTCTTTTGGAAACTCTCTGCCACTGATTTTTCCCCCCTTTTTTTCTTTCTTTTCTTTTTTTAATGTCAACTTTTCTGCAAATTTATGAGACTGTTTATTTTGCTTTTAATTGAAATTAGACAATGGAGCGAAAACCTTGATAAACTTGAAGAAGTAGAGCTGAAAACCCTGAGCGATCACCTGAATCAGCTTCATCCTCCCATCACACGTTTAGTGACCTCTGCAGCAGAAGACAAAATGTAGTTCTCTATCCAAGGGGGAATTCAACATTTCATTTTTTTTGGGAGGTTTTGTGAATGCAGCCAGGCAAACCTCCTCATAACAATTCCAGAGGCAGCAGCCCCGGAAGAGGCATCATTAAAGTCATATGCACATGTTAAACAATGAGGAATGATTTAAGCAACAGCAGAAGCTAAATTACACAAAACAGCTTTTTTCTTACAAAAGGCAGCTGATGGGAAAATATTCTTCATATTTTCTCAAGTGTCCAGGGAAAAACTTAAACATATGAGCCTGGCTGTTGAGAATTCTAAAAAAAGTTGCAGAAGCATACACCTTTTACCTAAACTTATCAAAATCTTTCCCACCCTTGTTAGAAGTAGACAGATTATTATTAACAAAATGCTCGACAGTACCTGGATTTACTAAGGGTATAGCTGCTGAGTCAGATCTCGGATTAGTTTATAAAAACTAAAGACTGAGGAACCTTATATAATCTATCTGTATTTTGGGGTGCAGCAGGCTGACTGTCAGGTAAATTGCAGGCAGCGACAAATCCTCCAAAGTAGAAAGAACAGGATAAAGAGGCATAGGTTCAGGAAATTCCAGTTGTAATAAATCATAGCACTAGTTGTAATACATCATAATGTTTTCTGAATAACTGAGAAACATCATTATTTTCTTAATGAAACAACAGATTCATTTTGGAAATAGTTTCAAAGAAAGGTAATCCTTCACAGAGACTATTGAATATACTGGCATATGCCCTCCACACTGATCCATACAAAAGTGCACACACACACACACAAACACACACACACACACACACACACACACACACACACACACACACACACACACACACACACACACACACACACGCACACACGCACACACCCAAGTGGTGTGGGGCTGAGAAGGTATCATTTCCCATTTTCATACAATATTAATTGTAATGTCAAATGGTGGTGGTGGTGGTGGAGGGGTGAAGCAGATCAATGACCCTGAACAAATTATGAAACCACGTAGAGGCCTCAACATGCTCAAGACATATTTGGCATACATCCTGTGCTACAGTGTTATCACCCTTCCCATATTTTGTTTATGGGGTATACCAATCACCTTCTCATCTGTGTTTATCAATCTAAAGGATGAACGTGAACTCAATGACTACCAAGATGAAGAGGAGCTGGTGACACCTGGACAACACAAGGCCATTGTGGGTGAACTTATTCTCAAATGTATATGACCACCATCTGCTCTTTCCCTTCTCACAGCAAAAGCTTAGATTTAAGGGGGGCTCCCTTCTATAGATGCATGCACTAGGGACTTTAACAAACCACATCTTGCAAGACATTACAAAGGACTTAAGTTTCATCCAACTGCATTTCCCTTGAGTAGAATGTAATGCTGGCTCCTATGGAAGAGTCTGATATCGTGTTCAGCTTCCCATCCATGTGAGTCTTGATTTGAGATCTTATGACCAACTGTTCAAATGAAACCAGTGATAGAAGCTTTTCAGAAACAAACATCAGAAGCTATATCAAATCTGAAAGTAGCAGAACAGATATGACAGACATAGATGCTAGGCAAACAGTCCAAGAAGAGCACATGAAGTAATGGTATGTGTCACAAAACATAGGAACTACAGAGAAATATTGGCAGACTGAAGGTAACATGACAGATGTCCTCAACAGAGCAACCACTGATTTGGATCTCAACAGTAAATTGAGCCTATGTCTCCAAGCAACATACAATGTACACAGGCAAAAATGGTCTACTGGTGTGTTCTCCCATATATTCAGCTGTTGGAGATGAACCATGTCAGCCATAAAAACACACAAAATAATTCTCTAGCTACTTTAGTCACTTGCCAAAATCAGGCAGCAGCTCTGCAGTAGCAATCCACATTCTTCACTCCAAAGATGCAGATGAAACTCCTGGCGGCTAAATTCACCAGTGTGAAAGACACTTCTGGTATTCATCAAAGCTTAGTTTTAGTCCCTCTTCTGTTTTATGTTACCAACCTCTCTGACAATCTGTGCTGTCTTTTGTTCACTTTATGTTAAATTTCTGCTCTTCTTCATTGAGCCTCTTCTTCATTAACTATTTGCAACTCATGGAATGTTGATCAGAATCGAGCAAACTCTGGAAATAGATGTTTTGTGTGTGTGTGTGTGTGTGTGTGTGTGTGTGTGTGTGTGTGTGTGTGTGTGTGTGTGTGTGTGTGTGTGTGTGTGTGTGTGTGCATGTGCGTGGGTGTGTATGTGTGTATAGTAGCATTTTTGTGTAATTAATGTTGTCTTTGATGTAAATATTGTAAATGCTGTGTTTTATATTTAAAGCATTGCTAATATCATTGCATTTCTTTAAGAGCAGTTTGGATATGCAATGTATTAGCTAGAGAAGAAATTCAAGTAAGATTAATGGGTCAGTATGAGACCAATTATTTAATTTAGTCCTTGTATAACAAAAAGAGCTTATCTAAGCCATAGGTATCTCGCTATACTCTTGCTGGGGGCTGTCATTGTGCTTCAGCTGGAGATGGGTGCTCATGTCCTGGAAGGGGGCTCTCAGGAAGGAAGACTATCTGCCTAATGTGGGAGGCTGTGTAATTGTAGGCTTGAAGTGTGATACTGAAGGTATGAAATGGTTGCATTTGGAGCCGGTAACCTTAAGTTTCATTTGAATTTGGAATTTTTGTCTGGAATGCAGAAATCTGTATATGCACATTTTCTTTTGGTGCTAATATATATCCTTTTTTCAAGATGCGCTTTGCAACCTTGGATAAAGAAATTTGTGAGCTGAATAAAAGATGCATTCTCAGTTACTTTTGTATCCATTGTAGTAAAATGCCACAGCATACATTTCAATATCTTAACAGAAAAAAACCTGGACAGAGCCAAAAATAATTGGGGGGAAAGATAAGCCCAAAATATGGACAGATTTTAAATATTGCTCTTATAAATTTGGAAAGTTAATAGAACAATAAGTTTGCATTAGCATGCATTTTCTAAAGGATGTGAAGTCTGAAACCCAAATGCCTGCCATTTATTAGTGACTTCAGTCCTCTATGATTTGCCAGAAAAACAGAAATCTTACAAGGAACAGATCAAAAGTATGAAGCAGAAATCTGGACATTTGAGAGCTATGTTCCACAGTACATCTGAATGTATATGTAATACAGTGTGGCAGTACTTGCAGTAACATATGTCAAAATGTTGCAAAACTGAATTGACATGTAAATAGAGAGCATTTTTGTACCTACTGTAAATTGTTTTGTTTCCTAAGGCAGACAGGCACATTCTGTATTAACTAGAGTGTCTGGGTTAATTAGCAATTGTTTTATTAAAATAGTGTATAAAAGGAGGTAAGTGGGATTGTTAGTTAAAGAAGTTGACCTTGCAATGCAGGGTGAGTTTGTAGTTGAAGTAGTGGTTCTGGGGATTGTGCTGTGTCAAAGGAGAAGGCATTCAGAATAATTTCAAAAAGCATGGACATCTCCTATTAGAAATCAAAAAAAGAAAAGTGGATAAAAGAACATTTGGATAGAGGTAAAACTGGTATGAGGGATATTTTTCTGATGTTGTTTTTCTTTGTGGGAAAAACAGAAACATTCTTTTATATAGTTCTATTGCTTCAGTACATATGAGAAAAGTCTGTACCGCTAATTTTTCTTCTGTTCAATATAGATTTGTTACTTAATGTATTAGTGGTCTCTGCTGCAGTATTTTATACTGGTGTGTGTGTGTGTGCATGTGACCTTCGGATTTACTAATCTTCCGTGCAGGACTAGTCTAGTCCTGCATGGAAGTGGCAGTTTAGGAGGAGGACAGCAGCGAGCCATGCATATTAATGAAGGCGTGCTGCCTGAACTCCCAATCCTACATGGAGTGTGTACGAGTGCAGGGGGCATGTCTGAGAGCAGAGCTCTCAGAATAAATATGCCCATGCAATATAGAACAGCAAAAAGTGGAAATAAATGAGCGAGGTCGCTCATAGGTGTCCACATATCCCAACCAACAGTACCCCATGTGTACAACAGCAACAGTACATATAAATAAGCTGAAGAAAACCCACTATATTTATATAAATTCAAGTACAGTTAACCGTAGGTGCGCAGATGTGCCCAACGCTGATCTACGGTTAAAGCAGCTTAAAAGGCTGAAGAGGATAACAAGGAAGATATATGCAAATGAAGCAGCACAGCAATAGTGTATTGGACAGAGCATCTGCCTAATATGTAGGCATTCCTGATTCGAGTCCCACTGCAGCACATACCATTTTCCAATTGAAATCTGTAGATGAACATTTTTTTTCATGTTGTTTGTGGTATAACCTACTAAGCTTTGAGCAGTCTATTTATCCCTGGAGGAGTAGTTTCAGCACAGAAATTAGTAGTTTATTGGCCATTTTATGAAAAAAACAAAAAAGAAACAAAAAAAACCTTGTTTTCCCACCTTTCTAAGCTAGTATAGTCCAGTTTTCAGGTTAGTGCTGAATTCAGAGCTGTGTTACAAGTTTCTGTGTTTGCCCATACCTTACTTGGATAGAAGGAAGTTTCTCTGTTCACTGTGAGAGAGGGAGCTTTTCACAGCCTATCTGTCCTTGGAAGAGTGGTTTCAGCCAAGAAATTAGTTTATTGGCCATTTTGGGCTAATTTCTGTCTCTTTCATTTCCCTGCTATAAAACCCGCATTTGTGAGTTTTTGTACTCGTATACAGCTCAGTAAGCTCCTTCTTGGTGCCCTGCAGAGTTCTACAGCAGCAGAGAGACAAAAGAGAGACTTTGGAGTCATTAAGTATAATTTTTCTGCATTTTCTTGCTGCCTTTAGCTAATTCCACCTAAAATGTCGATTTTCTAGAGTTTCTCTGCTTTAAAAAGTTTGTTTCAGCTACATATTGTACTTATTTTACTGTCTGCACTTTAACAAAGTCATTTTTGTGTTTAAATTACCTGTTTAACTGTTGTAGGCTACACATGTAAGTGTGATAGCCATTTCTATGCATTTAAAGTGTTTTTTTGATTGTATCTGCTTTATTTTCTGAGAAAAACAAAAAACAAAAAATATACTTGTTTTCCCACCTTTCTAAGCTAGTATAGTCCAGTTTTCAGGTTAGTGCTGAATTCAGGGCTGTGTTACAAGTTTCTGTGTTTGCCCATACCTTACTTGGATAGAAGGAAGTTTCTCTGTTCACTGTGACAGAGGGAGCTTTGAGAAGCCTATCTGTCCCTGGAGGAATGGTTTCAGCCCAGAAATTAGTAGTTTACTAGCCATTTTGAGCTAATTTCTATCTCTTTCATTTCCCTGCTATAAAACCCACATTTGCATGGTTTTGTGCACCAGGTAGCGCCGGTTAGCTAGGGTATAACTATTCCCGGCTCCACAAGTCTACTCTTCAATTTTTTCCCTTGGAACTAGACAAACTTTCAACTTAAGCACTCAAACCATTCACTTCTCATCCTGGCACTTGCTCAAAACTCATAGCAAGCACTAATAAACATTATCACTAGACCCCTCTATACTGTAGAGAAGGACAAAGCTCTCTATTCGACCTTACCAGCCAATCAGTAAAACAGTTCACTGTACCTATCCAGGCATGTCCAAAGGGCAGTTTCCAGTGTACTGTCCAATCCAACTGGTGAGTCTGGGCATTTTGAGGCAATGTTACAATTGCCTCATGTACACAGACAACCCTCTCCTCCTTCCACCAAACACTAATACATGCGAGAGATGAAATTATATAGCCAAACTGGAGGCTAAGCTCTCTCAACCCAAGACTGGACCAGGCAGTCAAGAGAAGAAGGGAATTACTTGCATCACACCACCAGTCTCACATAGACCTATGAAACCAGCAAAAAACACACATAAATACACAAACACATACTCGGAGGCTCTAAATACAAATCTGCAAAATCAACAGAGACCTCCAAAGCAGACATCCAAGCAACCTCCACCCCCCCAACACAAACCATGAAACACATACGTCATAAAACCAGTGTGCCATGCAATCACAGCCCTTAAGGCAAAATAACATACCCAACACACTAGTAATAGGTGACTCTATAGTCAGGCACACTGACGTCCCACTCACTAGGCTGAACAAGGAGAAGGTTACTGTTAGCTGCCTGTCAGGTGCCAGGATCTGCCACATAACACAAGCACTCAGGTCACTCCAGAACAGGTACAAATATGACTCTGTCATTGTCCATGTTGATGTAAATGACCTGAGCCGTACCTCCCTGGACTACATAAAAAGAGACATGGAAGAGCTCTCTGATCACATAGCCCAGGCCAGTATGACCCTAACCCTGAGAAGCATCCTGCCCTCACCAAGAATGGTACCACTGTATAGAGAAAAAAATTATCAATTCCAACAACTGGCTAAGCTTCTGGTGTCATTCAAAGGGGATCCAGTGTCTGTCAGCCTGGGATGACATGCTCGACAAGCCATGCTGCTTTGCTAGAGATGGCTTGCACCTGTCACCCTTAGGCTTTTGAATACTAGCCAAGGCTCTTGCCACCCCCATAGTGCCTTTTTTAGGCAAGACTCAAAAGACAAACCCACCACTGTAAATAGCACAAGTAACAAAAAACTGAGGGCAATGCTACTCAATGCCAGAAGTCTAAACCTCAAAATGCACGCACTCGAGGCACTCCTCAGTATGGAGAAAATCGATGTATGTGCAGTAACAGAAACCTGGTTTAAGGCTCCATAGAGCACCCCAGCACTACCAGGCTACAACTCATACCATATATTTCGCCACAAAACCCAGACCAAAATACAAAAGGCGGGGGAGTATCCATATTCATCAAGGATACCCCACCTCCAGGTTAGTGGCACATCACGATGCTTCAGAGATCATCCATGTGCAACTAACAATGGACAAAACTGCTATTCAAATTATAGCTTGCTACAGATCAGCCACCATGTCCCAGGACCCCCACTCCGCATTCCTGGAAACACTGGGAAACATAAAGGTCCTACCAAACATCCTGATATTGGGTGATTTCAATTACCCAAACATTAACTGGGAGAACTACTCAAGTACAAACTCCCTTGCCCAACATTTCCCCCATGCTAAAGGATAACGTTGTCCAAGATGCAAAATCCTTTACTAATGCACTCTACAGGCAACTACAAGAATGCATGGATCATGCTATCCCAAACAAAACCAAGACTCACTCCTCCAAGAAAAGGAAACCAGTCTGGTGGACCCCTGCCATAAACAAGCTATACAATAGAAGGAGGAAACTAGTACAGAAAAGAGTAAAATCCCAAGAAGGGAAGATATCCCTGATCAGTATCAGCAAGAAACTATGTTCCCTCATAAAATCATCTAAGGCTAGCTTTGAAAGAAAAACTGCCATGGACTCCAAAGATAACCACAAGGCATGCTTTAGCTATGTCAAGATTCTAAGTGGCAATTCTCAGATCTGCTCTGAATTAGTGCAGAATGGCACAAAATACACTGAACCGATTGATATAGCCAACATCCTGGCAGACAGGTTCAGTGCAAACTTCACCCCACTCTCACCCCCAAAAGTGCCCATAACTATACCAGAAGAATGTAGCGCCCCTGAAATCACAGACACTCAGGTTAAAACAGCCCTCTCGAAAGCCAAAAACACAGCATCAGTGGGACTGGATGGTGTCCCAGGCTGCATCCTAAATGAGCTCAAAGATGAACTAACCCCTCACCTAAACACACTGTTTAAACTCTGCCTCTCCACTGTCTATGTGCCCACAGAGTGGTGCACAGCAACAGTTATTCCACTCCACAAAGGTGGAGACACAACGGACCCCGGGAACTATTGCCCTATAAGCCTGACTAGCTTGGTCTGCAAAGCTATGGAGCGCATCATCATGGATCTCATTACCAGAGACATTGGGAACCTCTAAACACTGGACACTACCCAGTTCGGCTTTGTTAAGGGCAGATCATGCCTCCTAAACCTGGTGGACTTCTTTGAGACAGTTACCAAGGCTATAGACAAGGGAAAGGTGGTCCACACAGCCTACCTAGACCTTGCAAAGGCCTTCAACACCATTTCCCACTCAGGTATTATAGACAAGCTCACCAGCCTGAAAATAAACCCCTACATCATGAGATGGGTTGCCAACTGGCTCATGGACAGAACCCACATGGTAAGAGTTGTGGGAGCTAGGTCTGACTCTAAACCAGTTACAAGTGGTGTTCTCCAGGGCTCAGTCCTAGGACACCTCCTGTTCAGCATATACTTCTCAGAGGTACAGGCAAACACAGGAGGACTATGGCTGACCAAGTTTGCAGACAACTGCAAACTAGGGGCTATAATTGACTCTCCAGCTGACACATTCTCCAAAAGGGTCTCACTGAGACAGATACCTGGTGTCAAAACCATGGCCTCAAGCTAAATGCCAAAAAGTGCATAGTCATCCCCTTTGGAAAAAATAAAGTACCCCCAAACTACCACAGAGGTGGTAGCCCCCTAAATATGGAAGACATAATAAAGGATCTGGGGACCCAAGTAGATAGAAACCTCTCCTTTAATAATCAAATTGCCAAAGTGGTTAGAAAATCCTTCTATGTGGCCCACCTAATCACAAAAGGGTTTGCATCCACATCAAAAGAGGTCATTGGGCCCCTCTACGCATCACTCATCAGACCCATCATAGAGTACAATGCCCCATTTGGGATGTACCTTACAAGGCATCTGCAACAACGGGAAAGACCACAGAAGTACCTCACCAAGAGGATCACTGGTCTCAAGCAGATGTCCTATGCAGCTTGGCTGAAGAAACTCCAGCTGTACTCGGTTGCATACTGCCTACTCAGAGGTGATCCCTACCTGACATACAAGGCCATGTCCAACCCAGAATTGATAGACATGCTCCACCTAAAGAAAACCATATCCCCTCAAGTCACACACTCTAAATAGGACATGCTGGAGGGATAGATTCCTGTCCCAGAGACTTCCCATGCTCTGGAACAAGATTCCAATCTACATTAGGCAGTGTTCCTCGCTAACCCTCTTCAAGAGAAACCTTGATGAGTGGATGGGAAACAGAAAGTTTACCCCAGGGATCACTTCAATGGCTCTGCTGGACAGAGGCACAGGGAAATAATCTAAGGGCTGGCAAAAGCCAACACATTCTGGCTAGGCTTATAAATGCCTTCGGGCAGATAGTCTAGTACCTACCTATGAACCTATAACATGTAAATGTGAAGTGGACTACTGCATTAAATGCACATGTGAAGTGTCAGTGTCATAATGAATAAGGCACTAGTAAGCAGGTCTAAGCACAAATATATAAGTACTAGTAAGAGTGTTGAAGTGCGGTTGTGCAGGGGTAAGCATTACCTACACAGATTAAGCAAAGTAGAAGCTAACTGAGTGTAAGACACTGCAACCGGAAGTTGGCAGTTCTAACCACCACGCAAACCTGCACAAACCAGCTTACAACTGTTTTAAAGTGCCTTAATCACTCAGTATCCAACTGCTGGTGTTCTGCACCACCAACAAAGTAAGCAGCACCTGCAAGTCTTGAACCAAGGACCCTGCACATCATAGACAAAGGGATCTACCACTACGCCAGACAGATACAAATAATGTCGATGTTGTCAGAAACAAATCCAGTCCAGTCATTAAATAGCACAGAGAATGTAAACATACAGCTGTATGGACATGTGTGTGCAAATATATTACTATCTAAATGGATACAACATATCTATAAATGTCATCATATATATATATATATATATATATATATATATATATATATATATAAATATCCAGAGATATATACAAATATATGAACAGATATACATGCAAATGCCAACTACACATATATATATATATATGTCAACATCCATACGTCCACATATACACAGCAAGTTACACATATGTACGCAGAGAAATGTCCCCATAGGTATATACAGACATAGTTAGAAATATTTGAGTAAATATATACGCCCACAGAGGTATATATGGCCAGACATCTGTAGATAGCAATGGTAGATTAACAGACACATATATGTCCACATGCACCATGAAAGGCCTTGACAGGCCTCAAACAATATATGTCACATACGAATTGGCATACCCCCGCCCAGACAAACATGTCCACCCTGCAAAACACTACCAAGCTCAACGTAATGTACATGTGTCATTGAAATACGGATTTAAATTAGCCCTCAGTCATGTTTCACATGTTGACATCACATCCCCTTCTCCCCCACCCACTAGGTGGCCCGAGCAGTACAGGCCCACCCAACCAAGGCCATCCCCGACCCATATATTCATTACTCACAGTTCCGCTTCTCCCCTACCCGCTGCACACACACAGCCACCATCTCAACCCTGGTTACCGGCCTGTAGCTACCATACCACCACAGATTGCTCCCCCTTCAACCCCCCACCCCTTGGGACCCATCCCGTGTGTTGTCTCGACCCAAGTATGCTAGGTCTGGCAGACACCGTAGTCCATGCACATAGCCATGGGTACCTATGTAGTTTTGGGTGTAGACAAAAGTTTTATACCCAATGTTCGGGCTGCCCCGCATGGGACGAATGATTACCTGGTACTAACAATAGATTTCATGTGTGACTCTGTGTACACTAACAGATTTAGTTGTAGGTATTGCAAAGCATACGGGACACACAAGGTTGGCCAGTATGCACACAAAACAGTACCCAGCAATAACAGGCAACATGACAGGATATGTAGCTACATATGTAGAGGTATGTGTGTGTGTATATATACCCATAACTACTTGGAGATATACCTCCTCCTCTCTGTTGTACAAATGTATACATACATAGACAGACATATATATAGATACCCACATATAGATATATACATATGCAGACACCTATACATCCACATGCCATTTTATATATATATATATATATATATATATATATATATATATATATATATATATATATATCTATATATACATATATACATACATATATATATATATATATATATATATATATATATATATGTGTGTGTGTGTGTGTGTGTGTGTGTGTGTGTGTGTGTGTGTGTGTGTCAATATACAGAGATATATAGGTAGGATATGATACAGCAGGTAAGACTTACATATGTTCACAGGCCGTACCAATGGGGGTGAGAGGCCCAATCAACAAACGTGTAACACGTAGCATCAACCCCCCCCCCCCCAGCTAGACAGATGAAACATACAAACACACAATAAAAGTATACAAACCACTGCTTCTTAGACTACAGGCAGGATATTACCAGTGGGAGAGACCCGCCAAGTCTAATCTTGAAACAAAGACAAGAATGTCCTTTGCGGGACAGCTCAAAAATTTTATGGCTATTTGGGCTTCCAGCCATTGCACGGATAACCTATGGCAGGGCACGCATGTTTCGGACTACAAGGTTGGGGAAGCCTGATGACCCATGGGGCAAGACAGCGTATGTGATGGGTCCAGAGAAGTGGAAAGTGGGCAGTGTGTAGTGGTGTGTTTAGACCTGACCTGCACCCGGAGTAAGGAAGAGTGCTGAAGAGGATGTGCGGGTTGGGAACTATGGGTATGTAATTATGGGCTTAGCCATGCAGGTGTTGGCTGGAGCGGTTCAGTGTGGACCGCCCCAGGGATGTAAGCAATAGTGTGCATTTGGCAGAGATGACACCTAACGAGCAGCCATGCCTGGTTCGAGTCCTACTGCAGCAAAGTCTAGTTTACATGGCAAAGGATGGTATAACCAGATGTGTTGTTGCAAACCCACTAAATGACACCAAAGAACACATGGTCATAACACCCCACTGTAGGCATGTAAGCCAAACTAAGTGGCATCACAAGGTATTATTGCTGTCCTCACCCCCATCCAGGGGTGTGAGTGTCCAAACCTACACCCAAATGCAGTGTATATACACAGCTGTCACTGTAGATTAAATGGCCAGCTGTGGACCTTCCCGTCAGCCTTCCTACACATCCCTGGACATGTCCCCTACTATCAGCCCCTCTGTGTGTCCCAATAACCTCACTTACCTATCAACCCCTGTTTCATGACTGGTATTGTTAACAGTCACAAGTAGGTGACACCCTCCCCACAACTATATTGACCGAATCTGGAACCCCCAACCCATATGTATTACCGCAGCTGTCCCACACGACACATGTAAATAACACATGAAGGGAAACCTCAGGCACACTTGGATCACCACCTGCTCACCACCTGGTGAAGTCCACCCCCCCAAGTAACACTCCATACCCCTATACCAACTAGTGACACCAACACCTCCTGTCCTGCCTCGCATACAAATTCCAGCATC
Organism: Protopterus annectens; assembly: GCF_019279795.1. Lineage (NCBI taxonomy): Eukaryota > Metazoa > Chordata > Ceratodontiformes > Protopteridae > Protopterus > Protopterus annectens. The sequence goes on along the minus strand of NC_056738.1, from coordinate 398,340,391 downwards.
CTGCAAACCTGCACTACTGCTCCACCACCAATCAGTCCAACGGCCTACTATACAGTTAAAATGCCACCCCCCTCCACCTACCTACCTACACCTTCACTATTAACATCTACTCTACAACACAGATATGGCATAACTAAACCTAACCCGAATACCTGAGTGTAACCTATCCAGAACTGTTAAACTGGAATCCCACTTCACCCTACACTGACCTTCATCAACAGTCATACCTGACATGTACACCTGACTTAAGCATGTATAATACCAACATGTCAATGAAGTAGCATGGAGGTATGCAGCATCAAGTGGGATTAAGCCTGTTTGGGCGGCGTTAAGCAATGCCTACACTGGTTAAGCAATGTGGAGGCCAACCCAGTGTAAGACACTGTAACCGGAGGTCAGCAAGCCTGAGCCTCATGCACACCAGCCCAAACCTGCCTACACACCCCCCACAGTGCATTAGGCACTCTGTAGGCAACAGCTCTCGTCGTGCCCACTAACAAAATATTCAGCACTCCCAGGTCCCCCCTGCACACTTTAGTCCAAGTGAATTACCACGAAGGCATGGCAGATATACAATCAACTGCTGTTAGCACAAACATGTCATCCAGCACAGTCAGTCAATAGTACAGGAAATGTATGTAAGTATGTAGATTAATACCAACAAACATGTGCACGGTGCTCAGTCACAGTATTCCAAGCAGTCTATGAGTATCAATGAACAGTGCCTGTCCACACATACTGTGAGAACCATAGTCCTGCATAATACTGAAGAGAGGAATGAAAAATGGGGCACGCCATGGGGGTGTGCTTCATCCGCACAACCGGGAGATGAGGCTGGTCCTGTGTGTGAACAAACCACTGCATCTGAAACCCCTGGCAGGATGCCACCAGTGGGAGAAACAGTGTAGACCAGCAAAGTCTACTTGTGACATAACAACAGGTCCGTCCCTGGCAGGACGAACCAGACTTTGTGGGTCACAAAGATGTTTCCACCAGTGTTGGAGGAGGATCAAGGGAAGGCTGGTACATACGTGGACTAAACGGATGAAGAGCCTGCAGACGCTTGGGTCAAGACAGTATAATGGAGGAGTACTGAGATGTGCAGAGAGGGGAAATGTGTGGAGGTGTAGTATGGCAGGGCTAGCAACTGGGGAATGGATGAATGCTGTGTACGTGGAGCTCAGGGGCTGGGGGAAGGGAACATGGGTATGACATTATGGTAGAAATATGCAAATGAAGCAGAACAGCAATAGTGTAGTGGGCAGATCATCTGCCTAACACGCACACATTCCCGGTTCAAGTCCCACTGCAGCACATTCTATTTTCCATGTGAAATCCGTATATCAACATCATTTTGCTGTATAACCTACTAAATAACATTTTGAACAGGAATACTAGATTAAATTCACATGTGAAGTGTCAGTGTCGTAATGACTAAGTCACTAGTAAGCAGGTGTAAGCACAAATAAGCAGTAGTAAGCATAAATAAGTGGTTGTAAGCATGTTTACGTGTGTTTTCATGGGGATAAGCATGCCTACATAGATTAAGCAAAGTAGAAGCAGCTGAGTGTAAGAAAACGCACCCAGAGGTTAGCATTGCTTAGCTCTGGGCAAACCCACACACAGCCAATTACAACCACTCAAATGTCCCTTACTCACTCTGTATCCAACAGCCGGTGTTCTGCTCAGCAACAAAACATACAGCCTCTGCAAGGCCCAAACCCAGGACCCTGCACATCATACACTACGTGATTTACCAGTAAACCATGGCAGATGTACATAACCCTCTTATTTGCACAAGCATATCATCCAGCACAATCAGTCAGCAGCACAGGAAAAGTAGTAATATCATACCACACAACATCTTAATGCAAGAATTCCAGACAAAGTGCGCCATAATGTGGCTACAAATAGGGATATCTGTCAAATACTGCTCTAATACACTTAAAACATTGCTAGTTACACAGTTATATGTAGCAGAACACATATTTTGAAGGATATGAAAAGTCTGAAGCACGAACGTGTCGGCATGTGTGACTGACCTCAATCCTAAGGTCATCCATGTCAATTGCCAAGAGAATTAGGTACAGGCCACACATATGCACAAACATGCATGGACATATGGACAGATATATATCTGTAAATGTAGACAAATAGACAGCTATAGGTATATATATATATGTATATGTATGACTTACAAATAACCATATAACAGCAATTGTACATAGATAAATATGTTCCGTGTATATATATATATATATATATATATATATATATATATATATATATATATATATAGATATATACACACATACATATATATATATATATATATATATATATATATATATATATATCTAGATCTATATCAATGTCCATATCTATCTCTCTATATATGGGGGTTTCACATATATAATTATGCAGCTATACATATATCTGTATACACACACACATATATATATATATATATATATATATATATATATATACATATACATATATATATATATATATATATATATATATATGTATACATATACATATATATATATATATATATATATATATATATATATATATATATATACATATAGACATGTGTATAGCATTTCCACATGGAAACAACTTCCTGAACCACTCCGTACAACATAATAGACCATAAGCACAGTTAATGGGGGTGGGGGCACACATGAGGGACACCTGGTAATTACTGCTATGTAACCCCCCGAGCCCTAACGGATATGCTGTGCAATCCAATATCCAGCACATGCAGTACTTGACGTCAGGACCCTCCACAACACAGCTACAATGCTCCAACAGTAATCCAAGTCACCTGAGCATGACAAGGCAATATCTGTAACATGTCATGCAGAGCAGTCATTCTACAGTAGGGAATGTACAATGTGGAAGGGGTACACATTACAACGGCACAGATATGCACACACATCTATACATTGACAATTATGTTCAGGTATATACATATATATGTATGTATATATATATATATATATATATATATATATATATATATATATATATATATATATATATGTTGTATCTTTCGCTTTTCGGTTAGGGTCACAGCGGAACACCGGTCTGCTAATGATTGGCAGTAGATTTTTACGTACCGAGTTGCCAGCTCTGACACACAACCTTCAACGAAGGTACGCCCATTCACGCATGTCTCCACACAGAAGATGCTTTAGCTGAGAATCGAACAGGACAACGTCTTACTGTGAGGCGACAACGCTACCGCAGCACCACCACGGTATATATATATATATATATATATATATATATATATATATATATATATATATATATATATATATATATATATATATATATATATATATATATATATATATATATACATATATAGATGAGACATATGAGATATATAGGTACATACACATATACACAGACAAAAGGTATTAGTAGCCATACATATGTAGAAGTAGTGTGGACATTCTGGGTGCAAAATATATCCCTCAGCCACAAGCCCTTTAACTGGTACCTGTAACATGTGTAGTGTGGCAACCAGTCCCACAAAGGGAATACTTACATTACACATATACCCACTCACAATTCAAAGAACATGACATGACACACAGGTATTTATACACAGACAACCTTTATTTGTGTACTATACAATAATGCATGCCATTACTGACAGCACATAGAATTTGGAATATTTAACCAGTGATGGATGCAAGGCACACACAAAACAGTAGATGTAGACAGTGCGCTTATATAACATGCTATTGTGTCCAGGTCAAATCCTTCAATTCGTACAACAGTAGACAAAGAATTTGCCTTCAAGATAAGTAGCAATCAACAATATCAGATGTAATTCAGCAGCCTCCAATTACACCCTGTAGTCAAGCCCTAGGGGGACATTCATTACTTGTGGTAATGTCAATGTATCTGTCATGTGTATGGACCCTGACCAACAAATGTTGTGGGAGTCCACGATATGACTGGGATGATAGCAGGAATGCTAGCAGTAATTAATGATAGACCATTACCTAACAACCCTTAACCGTATCACAGCAGGACAAAGCCTGTCAAATATGTGGAGGACAAAGGCAGGAACACAGGGCCATTCTCACAATATTGCTGTTACACACCCTGGAACTTGCTGGTGTTACAGGATTTGTTGCAACATACCCGTATGCAGGAATAAGACATCAGGAACACAAATGGATGTAGCCATGTACTGATAGCACGCAACACACACACTGCCAGTGTAATATCTGACACAGGACCTGTGTGGTGGACAGACAACACATGATGGGCATACCTCTGTCCAGCAAGAGGATAGGCCCACAGTAGTGAGCTATGCAGATAGACTGCATTCCAAGGTAAACTAGTATGTGCACACACACACACACACACACATACACACACACACACACACACACACACACACACACACACACACACACACACACACACACACACACACACACACACACACACACACACACACACACACACACACACACACACACACACACACACACACACACACACACACATACACACACACACACACCCTGTACCACCAGTACTATACAAAGCATAATACAACTCTACTCACAGTCTGTCTGTATTTCCCGATCCTCCTACATATATGTGGCTGCCCTGAGTATGCAGGTTCTCCTGTAAGAGGTATTGGTACCTGCTGTCTGTAACATTGATGCCCACACACAGGAAGGATGTCCATCACACAGGAAATGTACAGGGAATATGCCAATATGATGTAGGGATTCGTAGTGGGTGGTTGCCATGACAGTGGTAATTGGAAGTACTGCACATGTGTAATCATATATATATATACGGCTATCTGGATAAGTATATGTACATATATTTCCACCATATGTCCTGGACATGGACTGTAGCCCTACCCCAGCCCCTCTAGTCCCACAGTCGTAGTGCAAGGGGATGTCAGGAATGTATAGCAAGTATATTAGTAGACTATTGCTACTGTCATTGGGATTATCTTCACAGACATGGTGTGTGTAGAAGGTCACATCTGCTTATAAGATGTGTGCCATTGGCTACTGACAAATATCCTAAGGACATCAGTGTAAAGTACCGCTGCTAGCATGTAATGCCCCTGTGGACTGCAGCTGAGATATTGGCCAATATATGTGGAAATTCTGACACACCCTTCACAATGCAGAGGTATACACATAAGCCCTTAGTGCACAACATGTGTACCATGCCTGACAATATGGATGTAGACAGCCATGTAGATGGGTATAACACATAACGACTGGTATACATTTGCCACCATAGGTTATGCATTCACACACTCTTGTCTGGCCTGACACATAATGACTGCTGGTACAGGGGTGCCATGGCCACATACTACCCACTAGATATTGACATACATCTGTACAGCATCCCACTGCTCTGTCTGGCATACATGACCTTTAAGGGAGGACCGGCAGCAGTACGTCTTGCTAGTATCTGCACATGACATCTCACTGGATAAGTACACTAAGCTGCTAGGCATGTAACAATGCACTGTGCAGGCTACAGGCAAACTGGCTCAACACTGGCCTACATCTCCTATGGGGGAATGCGCATGTACCTGCATATATATATGGCAGGCTCAACAGGCATGTCCCAGCACAGGGTAAAATACACCTGTGTGAAAGTGCATAACCACAACCACCGTGAACACAGCCACAGCCTCATATGGTAAACTAGCATAATATCACAGTATATGGACTATCTGTTCTACACCATCCTCATATGTACCACTCACAGAATGACTGTACATATACTGGGCTGCTACACAGTTTGGTCTGATGGCTGTCTGTGGTATGGGACATGTGTGTGTATAGCCCTACAAACATGTATGCCACTACAGTACCATACAGTGGGGCAGCATGTAACATCAGATAAGAGGGGAACTAGAACAATAACATCTACCACAGTCTGTAGACAGGCTAAAGTACATATTAACAATAAACACACTGCCGACATTCACCATAAGTACACAGACCTCAGTACTGTATGAACATCCACAGAATTTCCAGGTTATGTCATGAAATATAACCCCTACTGTACATAACATGTGTAGCAGTCTGAAATATCACTGGCTTGTTGTCAGATATGATGACACTGATTATGGTGTATGGCACATATGCACCACTTCATGCATGACATATGTAAAAAGGTTGACAGAGGTATGGATGTAAGCACATACACAGAGCCAATATTGACATGTTGCTGTGATAACCTCAAACATTTACTGGTGTGACGGGGTTTGTTGCAACATATGTCCGATGAGGGATTTGAAGTCAGTAACTGTCACGGCCTTCACCTTCTACAGACTGCAATCCTTACACTACAGTGCACAGATAGAACCAAAGGCACAACACTGTCCAGTCTGCAGATGACCCTGCAGATTGGGATTCCTCATAAACATGGAACTGACATGGCAGGTATTGTGACATGTACAACAGCCATATCCACACAAACACTGTTAAACCAACATTACTCCAAATACAGTATAGCAGCACTTACAGTCTGTAGTCAGGTCAGGCACATCCCCATCCTGTTTGTTGCCCTCTTTCCACAGTGCATGCTGTTAGAGGTAAATCCCCAATCCATCTGAGATGCTGTTTGCCAAACAACAGATCTAGTTCCAGTTCACAGTGAATGTAAAGACCCAACACCAACATTATGTTACTAGATATTGGAGTGTGTTTCCATGCAATTGGCTATGGGAATGTTACCACAGCTGTTCCACATGCAATCAGCTAGGGGAAGGCTACAATTCATGCAAAGGCCATCAGCTGATCATGAGCATCACTTAAAATACACATGCTGCTGCCTAAGCAAAGCAGGTGTGGGTCTCCACATCCACCAGAGAGGGAGTGGGAGAGGCTGACAGAGAAAAATACATGTCAGGGAGGGGTGGAAGTGTAAACCTGAAACTTGTTTGTGTCACACACCTACCAACACAGGGTATCAAACCTCTGACGTCTATGTGGTGCTATCACAGTTCTATGCAGTTATTGGATGTGCCACATGGGTTACCTGTTGTGGAGCACTCAGAACATATATGTGATGGTGAGTGACATCTGCAACAGGAATATGGTAGATATATGGTAGGTGACGTATGCATGCCTGTCCCCATGAACAGGTGCCAACGTCAACACAGCAGCACTCTCACAGGGATGCACACACATTGACACACTTGGCAGGGCCAGGAGTACAACTCATCAGTAGTGGGATTGCCACAACACATCACTGTGTAGGTATCACATGCACCACATGGGTCATATGGAGGTTGTATGGGCAAAGATTATGAGGAGGTGTCAGGCATCAGACAGCATGCCTCAGTATGCCCATGAGGGTTGTAGTGAGTGTGGATGTGGACATACGCACCATACAACATACACACAAACACTCAGGGTGCCAGTACTGACATGCACGGGTACATATCTGCACAGGTGTGTGATGGTCAACTGTGCCAGCAGGCGATACAAGGGTAGGCGATGGGTATACCTTGGCATCAGGCCACATGACAATGATCTGCATTGTGGCTCAGGGCTGTAGTTTTTGCATTTGCCCACACAGGTGGGTATTGTATCCCCCATCCAGTCACCTGGGTGACTATTGTGTGTGGCCAATGCTGTGCATCGCTTGCCATGTATGTGTTCCTTAGTCCATAACATGGGTCTAGGATGTGCACACCTCCCACATGCATGTACAGTGACATGTGAAACTGTACCTGGGGTGTCTGGCCCATGTTGTGAACACAGATTATCATCAGATGTGCCACTCTTGCCCACCTGAGGCAGGAACTGGTAATGGGCAGCAGGTGTACCCTGCACCTACATTGATAGCATGCTAACAGCATTCCCTGATGTCAGTGGCATCTGTCCATACAGGGCCTGTTGTCAGGCATGGTATGTCCATTGTGGGTCACATGTGAAGGCACCACAGGTGCTGCAGGTGTCCATTGGGGAACATGGGGGAGGTGCACTGTCTGCATGTATGTGCATATTGGACAGATAGGCAGGGGCACATGCCCTCTGTAGCCCACTGCTATCACTCCATAGTTGCTATCAGTGGCCATTATGCAGTGTACTACCCACATATTGGCTGTTGCCTAGGCATGTGTGTGTCTCTGAGACATGGGTTGAGAGTGTACTCTGGGTAATACTGGGATTGCTAACTGTGATTGCCTGGCCTTGCTGTCACATGTATGGGTATGGCTTTGTACCCCAGCTGCTCAGCTATTTTACATCTGTTATCCATGTATGGTTGACATTGTGAGATATAGTAGGGCCACCATATAAGAAATTTGCAAAACCCACTCCACATTGGCCACAGGTGCCACACATTCACAACCACCTCTACACAGGATACGAGTTACACACACACACACACACACACACACACACACACACACACACACACACACACACACACACACGCACCTGTCATGTCTGGGAGTGGAACCCCTACCTAACGCACCATGGACATTACTGGAGTACTCCTTCCCCAAAGCTGTATTTCACAATGAATGACATCAGCAGGATTACCAAAGTAGGGCATTTGAAATGTACTGCGAGTGACTAGCCTAAAATGCATTGCTCCCTACACAGACAATGAGACACACACAAAACATCCAGAACTGCCATGGGTGTAGATGAAACCCTACCACATTTCTAACTCACACTCCAGCAGTACGCAGTTACCAGACACACTACAGAGATTACTGGGCTACAATTGTCCCAGAGGTGTATTTCTAGGTGGATGACATCGGCAGCCTTGGCAAAGTTAGGTATATGAATTGTAAGGAGTTTGAGTACCCTAAAAAGCATTGTTCTCTACACAGTCCAAGACAGACAGACAGACACACACACACACACACACACACACACACACACACACACACACACACACACACACACACACACACACACACACACACACACACAATTGCCAAGTCTGGGGTTAGAACACCTACCTAACTACTTCATCATACTACAGCAGCATGCAGTTACAGGGTGTGCTACACTGATTACTGAGCAACAGCCTTCCCAGAGGTGTATTTCTAGGTGGGTGACATCAGCAGCCTTGGCAAAGTTGGGTATATGAATTGTAAGGCGTGTGAGTACCCTAAAAAGCATTGCTCTCTACTCAGTCAGACACGTACACACAGACTCACATGCACACACACAGTTGCTAAGTCTGGGGTTAGAACACCTACCTAACTACTTTATCACACTACAGCACTATGCAGTTTCATGACGTGCTACGGAGATTACTGGGCAGCAACCTTCCCTGAGGTGTATTTCTAGGTGGGTGACATCAGCAGCCTTGGCAAAGTTGGGTATATGACTTGTAAGGACTGTGAGTACCCTAAAAAGCATTGTTCTCTACACAGTCTGAGACAGATAGACAGATACACACACACAACTGCCAAGCCTAGGGTTAGAACACCTACCTAACTACTTCATCACACTACAACAGTACACAGTTACAGGACACGCTATGTAGATTACTGGGCAACAACCTTCCCAGAGGTGTATTTCTAGGTAGGTGACATCAGCAGCCTTGGCAAAGTTGGGTATATGAATTGTAAAGAGTGTGAGTACCCTAAAAAGCATTGCTCTCTACTCAGTCAGAGACAGACATGCACACAGACACACACACACACACACACACACACACACACACACACACACACACACACACACACACACACACACACACACACACACACACACTTGCCAAGTCTGGGGTTAAAACACCTACCTAACTACTTTATCACATTACAGCAGTACACAGTTACATGACGTGCTATGGAGATTACTGGGCAGCAACCTTCCCTGAGGTGTATTTCTAGGCGGGTGACATCAGCAGCCTTGACAATGTTGGGTATATGAACTGTAAGGCATGTGAGTACCCTAAAAAGCATTGCTCCCTACACAGTGAGACATGCACACAAACACTCACCAAGTCTGGGGTTAGAATGCCTACCTGACTAGTATATCACACTACAGCAGTATGCAGTTATGGGATGCGCCATGGAGATTACTGGGCTACAGCTCTCCCAAAGGTGTATTTCACATTGGACGACCTCAGCAGGCTTGTTATAGTAGGGCTATGGGGAGGGCGGTGTGTGCTTGTCCATAGCCCATTCATCTAGGGGTTGACATCCCTCATGCGGGGATACACAGGTTCATATGTCACAGGTACGTGTTTACAGCTACTAGATGACTAGTTCCTTGTACAGTCATGTTGCACAGCTTGCACATGCACCACATAGTCTGTAATGGTGACAGATACTGGTGGCTATTATCTGCAGTGGGTGACATCTACACCTCATGTGTTCGGGGCCCTTTGGCTGTGTGCTGGACGGGACAGGCCTGGATGGCTCCTTGTCACTGTCACCCTCTTCCACACATCTATGTCCATCTACCTTTGGCTTATTATAGTGTGTTGTCCTTACATATATGTCTGTATTCCTATACACTGTGTGTGCAAGGCAGGAGTGGTGCATACTGATGTGTCTGTACTAAGAACTGCAACTGCCAGATATGTCTGGTCCACTGGTGTTTGCAGACATGGCATTCATGTGTTTAAGTGTGTGAGCATGCCCAGTATGACCTTTCAGTATGTTGTTGATTGCCATTGCCTTCATTTCTCTAAGTGTGTGAGCATGCCCAGTATGCCCATCTGCATAGAATGTGTAGATCAATACCAGGTAGTAGTTTGTACTCCAGTGCAGGCCTTTGTGTTGTACACTTACAGGTAGCAAGGTGTTTATGCTGGGTATCCGTCGATCATTTGGCAATATGGGGACAAACTGTGCAGGGGATAGTGTGTACTGTAGGTGATTGTGTCAGTGCTGCTTCAGCTGCATGGTATCGCTGTTAGCAGAGATGTTCAGGCATGTGTATTGTTATACACAGTGATGTTGTTTGCCTTCATGTACTGCCAGGTGGGCATTCTTGCTCACAGTGCTGTCTTGGGGGACAAGGGTGACTGCAGCTGTGTCTGGTATTGTGGGCAGACACCTATGTATTCATGGTATGTTATGCCATTCTGGAGGGGGAGCTGCAGACACTTGCTGCTGGGTCTGTGTATCCGGTTCAGCACCTTGGTAGAGTGCTGGTGGGGGATACCATACTTGTACACCCATTGACAAGACAGTATGGTCTTATCTTGCTGTGGCAATGCAGCACAGCTGTACAGATTTGCAAGGGTTTCCCGGAGGCAGGGCCATGGGTCAGGACATTAACCCTATTGTGGTGTACGGGCAGATGTGTAGGCACCCATTCATGTATTTGCAGCCAGAGATAGTGTGGGCACACAGCTTGGTGTCAGACCCTGCACATTCCATGCTGACCATGCTCCCACCCCCCCCTCTGTTACTGTAACCTCTTCCATACATTATGCTGATATGCTCTGATACTTCCCCTAAGGGTATCACCCCATCATAGGTGTGTGTTAGTGTTGGTCCACATTTCATGCAGTGGGACACGGCGGACATGTTACTGTGGTTTGTCCGCATGGCCTTGCATATGGTTTATGTGGAGTGTGTTATGTTGTTTTGTGGGTGTCCATGACATAACATTCATTGGCAGTACGTGTGAGACATAGGCCTTTGGAAGAGGCCTGTGGGGCATTATGTGTTGCTGCGGGCCACTTGTGGCAGGCCATTACATTCTGACAGGCCTACAGTCACAGACCACCATACAGTATATTCCTCTGGGGTGACAGGGTAGGTGTGATGGGTGTTAATGCACATTCCTTCTATCAGTCTTGATTAGGTGGTGTGGATGCTACAGGGTGCTATGTACAGCTAGGGACACACCTGCATGGGGCACCTGCACTGCTTGCTGCATACTTCCACTATTGCCATGTACGGGGGGGGGGTCATACTGTACCCATTCCCCACAGGAGGGATATGGCCAGAGAGGTACCTGTGGGTGATGTATGCATGAGCTGAGTGTATGTGTGCTATGGACACTACTTGCATCTCAACCACAAATAACATGGGCCATTCCAGGTATGCTGGGATGTGCAGGTATACCAGCTGTTTCCCAATACATCCATCCTGCCTGCTTTGTGATCTGCAGTTGTTTGGGCAGCCATCACCGGTATCCCTTACTATGGGACCAGTTGTTGTGGTGCTTACCTGTATGTACAATTCCAAGGGTGTCTCCATTTCACAGTGATACAATGTATACTGTATGTCTGGGGTACTTCCCCCTGTGCACTGCTTGTATATGTAGCCCAACAGCCATGCCATGTCAGTCTTTCAGATGGTGACACATATTACCACCATCCATTCATATTGGCTTACTGCTGGCAGGTCGTATACTGGTGGGGATTGTCCTTGGCACTGTAGGTGTGAGGGCTTTTCCCTGTCATCAGCAGTACTGAGCTATGGGCACCAGGTCTTACCTTAACATGCATGCATACATACTGACCACTCCCACACAATATGAAACACACACCATCCTAACACACACAGACCTGCATATTGTGCACATGCTACAACCTATCCTGCTACCTTGGCCACTTCTGGGCATCTCTGCTCCACTCGTATTATACCTACACATGCATGTTACTACATTTCTACACAGGATTGGGGGGGCAAACAGTTACAACATTTCTATGCTGGAATGGGGGTGGGGCACACCTGACTGTTTTTACATGTCTACATGGGGGTGGGGGGCACACCTGACTGTCAGGACATTGCTATGTAGGATGGGGGAGCACAAGTGACACATGTACACATTTGCTATGGCTGTACTGGTATGTCATGCACTCCATTTCATTCTGTATTGCTACCTATCATGCTGTCTAGAGGCACACCTGTGTACTACAGATTGTGGCTTTGGTTGCCCTACATATTATTGTCTGACATCCTACCCTTCAGAACTGGCATCCTACTGCCTGCCCTGATGTGGTCTGTCTGTGTAGGCCTGGGGTGGGGTTAACCCTAGCCATCATTCTGGGGCCATGGCACTGGCCCTGTTTGGGTTTGTGTCCACCTGTCCTGCTGTCTGCAACTGTTGTTAGGTATGTGAACCATCCTGACTGGCCTGTGTGTGTCATATGGTCACACATTTCCCACAGCACATTTCCTGCAGTGGTTTATGTCACCCTGTGTAGTACTGACTACTATGGTGACTGCAGTATGTGTTACACATGTCAGGGTGCCACTATGGGTGTCTACTGTCTGCTGTCATAACATTCAGCTGCCCAATTCCCTTGCATGCTCACATCCATACCATAGCTACAGGCGACACCACATTCTACTCCATTTGTCAATTGGTAGGTTGATTGACTTACCTTGTGGATGTGGCAGACTTGCAGATGGTGCTGGAGGGCTGCCTATGTCAGATGCACATAGTACACTCCCTATACATGGTTGAGCAATGGTGGTGTAATGTTTGGCATCCCTTTTACTGTATGTGCGAGTCAGAGAGAGGTGTCATTCCCTAGGACCCTACAGTGTCAGTGCATGTGCTATGCATTGCCTCTTTGCCAAGGCCAGGGCATACTGGGCACACCTCCTTCTGCCTACTGGGCAGGCTCAATTTCTACCTCCTCTGGGTCACTCTGTGCCTGTGCAGGCCTTGGCATTGATGGGGGGCTGTTTGGCTCTGCCCCATGCTGTTCCTGCTGCAGCTGTTTCCACAGGATCATATTGTGTATCATCGCACATACCATAACAATTTGGGTACATGTAGCTGGTGAGTACTGCAAGGCTCCACCAGATGTGTCCAGACACTGGAACTGTGACTTGAGCAACCCAAACACACACTCTATTATATGTCTGGCCTGTGCGTGTGCCTCATTATGGCGTTGTTCTTCAGGTGTGTGTGCATTTCTGATGGATGTCATCAGCCACGGCTCCAGTGTGTACCCAGCATCTCCCACTAGGTGACCGTAGGGGATGTCCCCACTGGCAAATCTCTGGTACAGCTGCGTCAGATGCCATATGTGGGAATCATCATAGCTTCCAGGGCAGCCAGCACACTCATTCATTATAATGCCCTGGGCATCACATACGACCTGGCAGTTGATGGAGGGGATGCCCCTGCAGTTGATGTAGGCCCTACCCTGCTCACCGGGTGGTGCTTTGATGCATATGTGCGTGCAGTCTATAGCACCCACTACCCCAGGGTATTCTGCTATTTGGTGGAAGAGACGCATATTGCTGGTCAACACCTCACGGGTGTTGAGGAAATATACATGCTCACTGGCATGTGCTGACATGGCATCCAGTACCTGGTGGAATACTCTAGATGCTGATGCCTGTGAGAGCCCCATGTTATCGCCAATTGTGGTTTGGGAGGTACCTGTGGCTAGTATACCTAGGCCTACACATACCTTGGTATCCATTGGGATGGGTTCCCCTCGCTCGGCTTGGTGTGTCAGGTGTGGCCGGCACAGCTCTACTACTTGTTGTAGGAGATCTCTGTCCACCCTATAGCGCTTCAGTATCACCAGCTCATGTAGCCCCTGGTAGGTTACCCTGGGTCTGAACACTCTTCCCGTCTCCTCACTGTGGGTTATTCGGCAGCATGCACATCCTCACCACCCTCAGCCTCTTGCACATGTTGTTCTATGTTGCCTGCAGCAGCCCTTCTCATTTTGTAGGTTTGTTTGTTAAAAATTCCCCGCTTGTATACACCGGTGGTGTAGAGTGTGGGAAAAACCAGTGGGGAAGGTGTTTGCTTAGTTTATAGTAGTGTTCTGGGCTGGGCTGCTGCCTGTGTAATTGGCTGCTTCTGATACGTTTCACCTGGTAGAAATGCTAGTTTTCCTTGATTACTTTCCTACTGATGATTTCCCTTTCCATTGCCTTTCTGTTTGGGCCTGGGTCCATGCCGTGCAAACAGAGTACTCGGATGTGCACACTGCTGCTGTTTCCTGGTCTAACTTCTTTTCTCTTCCTGTACATCCCGGTGCATGGCACGTACACCTGCTTACACTTTGTAAAGAGTGCTGGGCAGGTTTAGACACACCCCCTAGGTTGGCTGTGGTAAGCTGGGAGCATACCCGAGTCACTGGGCTCCAATCCGCGTACAGTATGCCTGACACACCCACCCATGATGTCACCTACCTCCTAGTCTTGCACTAAGCTATTCATACTCTTACACTATTGGGACCAGCCTCACATGCGGGGGAAAAACAGGATTCACAATCCTTCCCCTCATTTGCATAAGATTGCCTGCTAATGCAGGGTTACATGTGTCACACTCTGCCTCCCCCTTTAGCAACCACTATTCACTGGCCAGGTTGTCTTTTGCCTGACATTGATTTGCATGGTGGAATACTGATTTTAGTTAAACTGCTTTTGTCAGGTTTATTTTCTTAGTTCCCCACCGATCTCGTTTGCATGCCGCTGCCCTATGCTTCAACAGCCGTGATCGCGGACATATAATAAAAGTTGTATTTTGTATGTTTTGCATTGTTTGCAATGCATATGGCCTTCTACATCGCCATTGGCACGCTTAATGTTATGCAGCCTTTATTTGGGGCTGTCATGTCCCCGTTTTGGACTTTGCAGTATCGTACTCGGTTACTAACTGAGTACATTTCTGCATATTATGCTAGTCCTGCATGCCCTGATTCCTGCTTCCTGGATGGCAGATTTACCTCATTTGCATGGTTTTCACCTGCAAATGGGGTAATTTGCATATAGGGGCTGGGGACGTGCAGCACTAGTGCTAGGGCGCTTGCACATGTCAAACATGCACGTACGTGGATCGCTCGGCCGCCATATTGGCAAAATTTTCTCTTATACTAATCATGCATGCCATGCAAGCTTTTGAGAATCCGTGTGTGTGTGTGTGTGTGTGTGTGTGTGTGTGTGTGTGTGTGTGTGTGTGTGTGTGTGTGTGTGTGTGTGTGTGTGTGTATGTGTGTGTGTGTGTGTGTGTGTGTGTGTGTGTGTGTGTGTGTGTGTGTGTGTGTGTGTGTGTGTGTGGGTGTGTGTGTAAGAGGGGGCTGGTTGGGTGTAGTAACCTTCCAAATTTTACTTTTGAGGATTTATTCTAAAAATTTAGAAATTAGAAATCATCAGAAAATGGTGACTTTGTGCTACCTCTATCAGCAAAGAAATACAGGAGCAACTCTCTTCCTTAGCAATGAAATCTACAATCCTTTGCAGTGAGTATTAGATGATCAAACTGGAAGTTCCTGTCCATAGACTGATAATGCTTGAGTTACTCTCTCCTTCACATCTTCCGGCCTGTGCAATGCACAGTCCAGTACCAATATGGAAGGTCATCCTGCTTGTTTCTCCAGTAATGCCAGCCTCATTGCACTTGGTATCCTTACACAGTGTACTAACTGCCTTACACTCACAGATGGTAAACTGGTACTCAACACAAGCAATTTGGTTTGTGAGAGATGCAAATATTTAACATCAATCTCACCAAAAAACACAGACTGTAAGCAACACACACAACTACTAAACTCTACTCCAACCCACACAAAGTTGTGTTATGTTGAGGCTGTAAAAATCATTGCCAAAGCCTCCTAGATCCATGAGGAATTGGTCTCAGTGAAAATTCAGCACTATATCACATTCAGGAACATATTTAACAAAGAATCACCAAATGTTAAATCATCTTAAATCCAGTATACCAGACCACTCAGCAAACAGAAATGTTTTAGTGACTGGTGACTCTACAGTCAGACACACTGATCTGGATGGACAAAGACAAGGAAAAGTTGAGTCATCTTTATGGTTCCAGAATATATGACACCTTAAGGGTCCTTAAGACCCTTTCACATAACAGATATGACTATGACATAGCGGTGGCCCATGTGGGGGTGAGTGACTTGGGATGCAAAGCCCTGAGGGATGTGCAGGGAGACATGTCAGAACTCATCATGTATGCCACAAATGCAGGTAAAACTTTGGCCCTGAGCAGAATACTTCCTTCTCCAAGAATAATGCCCAGATACAAAGAAAAGACTATTGGCATCAAAAACTGGATAAATAGTTGGTGTCATTCCAGGGAGATCCATTATATGTCAGTATGGGATGAGATGCTCAACAGTCATACTTGCCTTGCAAAGGATGGTCTGCAGTTCTCACTTCAGAGGTTCTGCATATTGGCTAAAGCCCTTGCTTTCCCCATGGTGCCCTTTGTAGTTGAAGTACAGCAAATAGACATCCCAGTGTAACTGTCATATCAAATCCAAACTGGGAACACATTAAGATGGCTTTGCACAACGCAAGAAGTCTCAACAACAAACTGCCCGACTTCTGCATTTGGAATGCATCTATATCTGTGTAATTAGTAAAACATGGATTAAATGTTCAGAAAGCACTCTCCATACCTGGGTTTTTCATCTTCCAGCCTTTAGACCTGCTGGCAATTGTGGTGGTGCCTTCATGTTTGTTAGGGGCCATATCATCCCTAGACAGATTCCCAGAGATTGACAAACAAAACTCACTGAACTTCAAATCACATTAAATAGGACCAGCTACAAGTTTATAGCCTGTTACAGGGCACACTGTATATCCCCTGAAAATCATATAAGGTTTCTATATGTACTTGATGAACTCCCTATAAAGAACTTCAGTATTTTTGGAGATATTAACTACCCCTCAATAAACTGGAGCACTTATTTCCAATGAAGCATATACCCAAAAGTTTCTTAGCTTTAACAAAACAAAAACTACCCAGACCAGGTTGTTAACAGTCCCACTAGAGGTCATAATATTCTTGACCTGGTCCTTATGAGTGTATCTTTGTATACTATTCCACTTGTATTTCTTCCCTCAGATAAGTCAGATCACAAACTAGTTACCTTCAACTTCCAAATCTCTAAACACAGTCATTAATAGTAATATTAGAATTCAAGGATTTCAAACATACCAATCTATTCAAATGTTATGATGAAGTTTCAAAATTTACTCATAGCAGCATCACTACAGATGTTGTTATGGCATATAACTTCATAAAGGAATTTTTATGTCCACTTAGATAAATGTATAGAACTGGCAGTTCCAAATAGATCTAAATATATGGGGAAATTCAAAACAATCCACCCTGGTGGTCCACCAATAAATAAACAGTACCATAAATGGGGAAAATCCTTAAAACAAATAGCATATCAGAAACCCTTATATCAAGGGTATTATCAACAAATTGACTAATGTCTGGAAAAAACTACTAGGACTACTAAACCAGATCAAGAACATAGGGTAGCATCTGAGTTAAAGACAATTATGGATCCTTCTTTAGCTACATTAGGAAACTAAGAAATAACACCCAATAGTGCTATGAACTTATTCATAATGGCACCAGCTACTGTAATAAAGTAGAAATGCCAGTAATCTAGTAAACAAATTCAGTCTTTTTACTTCACAAATGTTTATTCAAAGCCCCCTTATCCCTGAATCTCTCAGATCCCCCCATCATTATTAAAGAATATGCACTGAAGGTGGTCTCCAAGATAAAAAAATGCTCCTACCATGGGACCTAAATATATATCTGTCTGTTTAATAAACAGTACTGAACAAGCCCTGGCAGAGCCATTACTTAAACTGTTTAACTTGAGTCTAACCACTGGCTTTGTCCCTGAGGCTTGGCATACAGCAGTAGTGATACCACTCCAGAAAGGTGGCCTCACTGCTGATTATGGGAATTATAGGTCCATCAGCCTGACAAGTCCATTTTTAAAATCATGGAACATATTATAACTGACCTGAAAAACTACTATATTAAAAATTTCATCAGGCTAAACCTGCAGCATTTTAGCTTTGTCGTGGATACAGCCTGTCTAAGGAATCTGGTTAACTTCTTCAGAAGGGCAGCACAGGCTGTTGACAGCAGTCATGCTGTTCATACAGTATGCCTTGACCTGGCCAAGGAATTTGACACCATCCCCAATGCCAGCATAGTTAGTATGTGTAATACATTGCAAAGAGCTCCCTATGTAGTAAGATGCATAGCAAATCAGTTAAAAGACAGACCCCACATGGTGCAGGTACCACGTGTTTTATCAAAGAGCAGGAAGGTGACTAGTGTTGTCCCACGGGGCTCAGTGCTGGGACCTCTTCTGTTTGGTATTTACTTTTCTATTCTCCAGATCATGAGACAAGACCTCTGGCCAACCAAGTCTGCAGATGACTGTAAACTGAGAGTCATTGTCAGATCCTACTTAATGCCAAAGCTCTTCAGAAAGAACCTAAACTTATAAATACCTGGTGCACTAAAATGAGCTCAAATTAAATGCTGATAAAATGCAACATTGTCCCATTTGGTATAAAATTCCCTTCCACAACATATGACACAGCATCACGTCCACTGCAAAAAAGGCCCTGGAGCTTGGGCTGATAGCATCATCCCCTTGGATCATCATACAACAGTAACCAGAAAGTCCATCTTCTGAGTGCAGTTAATTGCCAAAGGAATATCACCTTGATTTATTATCCAATTATATTCAACATCAATTAGGCTAATTACTGAATACTGTGACCCCTTTGGGATATACCTCTTTAGACATCTCAAGCCACTAGAAAGACCCCAGAAGTTCCCATCTAAGAAGACCACTAGCTTAAAATCCCTAAGCTACCAGAAAAGACTGAAAGCATTTTCTCTTTATTTATTATGTCATAGACTTCTGAGGAGATCTCAAGGTCTTGCCTTCCATGTCATTATGGACCCAGTGGTCCTGGTTCTCTTGTATCTTCACAAAACAAATAGTCTAGCAACTACTAGAACTAAGGAATTAACTTTTCATCAGCAAATAAATAAAATATGTTGGTGAGACAGGGCTGTTATTTAGTGCCTTCCCCACTTCTGGACTAGAATACCTTTGCTGCTGTTTTGATTTACGGTAATTGTGAAGCTAAGGAGGGCAGTGGTCATGTTAGGGCTGGAACATAAGCCATGTTGTGTTTTGGATAGGAGATATTTTTAGTGAGGTAGTTGATAAGCTGTGGAAGTGCACCTTTCCAAGGTATTTGATACTGATTTAAAATGGAATAAAGTATGTATGACATTCTTCAGGTGGCTAGGACATGGTTTTCTGTTATTGAACAGCTTATTAATATGGAGATAGGGAGTACCAGAACATCTGCCGCTAGTTTTAGATATTCAGGTGGCAGGTTATCAGCAGCCATTGTTATTTATTTTAGATTATGTGGCTGTGTGCTGTGACTTCTCTCAGCAGTTGTCAGGGTTGTCTTATTTAATGCAGTACATACCGCCATGTGCCATGACTTCTCTCAGCAGTTACTGGGGCTATCTTATTTAATGTAGCATATGTGGCTACATGATGGATTTTTCTCAGTAGTTGTCAGGGCCATCTTATTTAGTGTAGCACATATAACTGTGTGCCATGACTTCTCTCAGCAGTTGTCAGTCATTCTTGTATTCTCCTAAATTAATACGTGCTACATCAGGCTTGAGCTGGTGAAATATCTGCATTGGTATTACTGTGTTAGTGGGCTGTTAGTGATATTATAAGTTTCACAAACCATGACTCCTGCCCAAATAGCCTTTATAGAACTTTATACCTGCATGGGGATGGTTAAAACTTACCTTTGTTTTTGTACAACTGAAAGTTACTACTCTTGTGCAGTAGAGGGTATAATCTTTTCAAATGCTATGTGATGTTGTCTTTTATGAAATTAATAAACAACTGACATAATCAAGGATTAAAACATGCCAGGATGTAGAATGTATACTTAATTGTGAGGCATGAAATATGGATAAATTTTTTCAGCTACTCAGATACTGCAAACATGTATGTTGCCAGTTAATATCCTGTATGTACAAATGAAATGAGCATTTTTAATTTAAAATAAAGAAAAAAAAAGAAATTAAAACATGAATAACACAAAATGCACATTAATTTGGTCACTTTTCATTTTGGACATTTTAAATTGAAAATCTATATGTAATATTTGAACTTTGATTTTTAAGTATTTAATTACTTGCACACTTTGCTTTGTTGCAATTGATTTATTTTTTAAATAACGGCCATACAGTGTGATTGTAAAACTATGCGAAATGAACACAGAAACAAAGAACCACAATATCTTTATTGAACTTTCTTCTCTTTCTAACATCTGATGTCATTCATACAATCTAATAACATATGATATGATTTTACATGAAACACAATGAAGTATTAATTAAATGAAACAAAGAAAATAGATATTAAACCATAAATTTCAGGCATTGGCATATTGTATCCTTTATTGAAAATCCGAAGCCTAAATTCAGGTTCCATGGTCAGATACTCCTGATGTTCAGTACACAAGGAAGAGATCAAGGGTACTGATAGTTACTAATTTGAAAGTCATGCTCACTAGAATATTTCCGTTAGATGATGTATCACATGTGTTAGCCCTTGCATCTTGCTCTATTCTTTCTCAAGAATGTTGATTCCAGAATGACTGGTTCACAGAGTCAGCAGAAGATGATTCATTAAGATTAGTAAGGCCTATTATTACAGAAATATTAAGTTCCTCTTCACCCTTCCAAGTGACTTTAATTTCAAGGCCTCAAACTGCATATAAATACTGGGCCAGCAGATTAAGAAGACCAGAGATTTCAGTCAGAAACAACAGAGACACATTTTGCACTGTATTTTTGTAGGTCTGTATATTAACACCTGAGGAATGTGATCTATCTGGAGATCACATTTTCACTAACTATTATGGGCAATGGGGAAGCTGAACACATAAAAACAAAATATTATATTTTGTCTGTGTAACTATGGTTGTAATCCTTTTATCTTCATTTGATTTGAGGCCATTGCACATTATGTAAATAGTTCATTTACCTTTTTCTTGTTTGATTTGTAAAAGTTATTAATTGTTTAAAAAAAATTGAATAAAATTATCTGAAAAACAAAACAAAATATCTAAAAGAATGGTATGATTAATGGTCATCAACATACATGGCTAGTGCTGATAGTTCTAGTCAAATGTCAGTTTTATCTATGCCATATAAAATGAATGATAAAGAACTAAAAAATAGTGATACATACTTGTATGCACTCCTCATTCTTAGCTACAGGGAGAAAATGTTTAAAGGTAAAAATGACATGTAATACATAACCATAACAGCTCTACTGAAAAGAAGAAATCAGGAGCTTAACAACTGTGATTCTCAGAATAATGTAAAATTCACATCTGCATTGTTATTGTTCTGAAAATAAAACTACAGCAATTTATTATATCTAGTATGCAAATCCTCATATTGTCCAGTGAGAAGATTGCAGTATGTCAAGTATTATTCCTTGACCTAATTTTTTCATATGGAGATAAGCTACTGAATGCTCAGACTGTCATTTGCAATGATAATGACACAAAAAGAGCTGCATGCCAGACCTGAATAAATGAATGGAACTACAGAATTAATTATGCTTTTTTTATGAAATGTTTTATTCTACATTGAAATCATTCTCCAAAAACTACCTATGTAGAAAGCAAAGCCATTCACAGAACCAAAAAAATTAAACTAGCAATTACCTGTACAGCAGCAAAAACTGCAAGAGCACAAAATAAACTGTAGAAAGTTATAAAACGTAAAACACATTCAACTGAAATTTAACTCAAACTGCTAGCATTTGCTTTCTGGCAGAATACAAGCCTCTCTTCTGGCATCAAGAATCAATTGCTATAACAATCTATTTTAACAAAAACTCAGTAACATGATCTTTGTACTTAGAATCATAAAGTCCTAGTAAATTCTTAATACGTTTTCTTTGCAAACTTTTTGTATAAAAATATACATAAATAAACATGTTTACACTGGTCGGTAAATCATAAAAGGATTTAGCAGTAATTTTGGAACATACTATAAGTATTTCTTCAGGCATCAAAAATCAACAACAGAGCAATAAATTTAAATAGGAACTTTGTTTAAATTGATTTGCAAATGAAATTGATTCTTGAAGCCTAAAGAATGATTTATACGCTTAGAGGTAGCAGTATATCTGATTAACTTTTAGTATAATATATTTTTTAAGTTTTTATAAGTTTTACAGTTTTAGTGTTCCTGCAGTTTCATGCCACTCTATAGTTAAGAGGACCAAACCACAAAAGGAGGGGGAGTATCCATATTCATCAAAGATACCCACACCTCCAAGTTAGTGGCAACGCACAAAGCATCGGAGACCATCCAGGTGCAACTAACTATAGGCAAAACTGCCTTACAGTTTGTAGCATGCTACAGACCACCCTCTCAAACTCAGGAACCCCACACAGCCTTCCTGAAGACACTGGAGAGTATGAATGTCTCTCCAAATACCATCATATTGGGAGACTTCAACTACCCAAACATAGCCTGGGAACATTACTCAAGCCCCAACACCCTAGCCCAAAGGTTCCTAGAATTCATAAACTCAAATGCGATGGAACAACTAGTCACCTTTCCCACAAGAGGAGACAATATACTAGACCTGATCATCACAAACATGGGGACAAAATGCTCCACACCGGAAGTATATCCCTCATTGGTAAGATCAGGTCATAAATTAATCTCACTGGAAATCCACATCCCACCCACCCCCCCCCTGCACAAAAGACCACAGTGAAGAACTTCTCAAAAGCCAACTTCACACTTCTTAAGACTGAAGTGGTATCCTTCAAGGCCCCTGGGCCAGTGGAAACCACAACCCACATGGCTGAATCCTTTACAAATGCCTTCTACGGGCACCTTTAAGAATGCATGGATCATGCAATCCCAAATAAAACCAAGACCCATTCCCCCAAAGGCAGGCGCCCGGACTGGTGGACCCCAGCCATAAACAAACTTTACAACAGAAGGAGGAAGCTACTACATGACAGAGCAAAATCCCTAAAAGGGAAGGCATCTCTGATCAGTACTAGCAAAAAACTACGATCACTCATAAAATCATCCAAGGCCAACTTTGAGAGAAAAATCGCAAAAGACACAAAAGACAATCACAAGGCCTTCTTTAGCTATGTTAGAAACCTGGGTGGAAACTCCCAGATATGCTCAGAGTTAGTCGAAAATGACACAAAATACACTGAACCCACTGACATTGCCAACATTCTGGCAGACAGGTTCAGTGTAAATTTCTCCTCCCCCTCCCCCCCAAAAGGAGAAATAACTATCCCAGCAGAGTGTAGCCTCCCTAACATCTCAGATGCCCAGGTGAGAGCCACCCTCTCTAAAGCTAAAAACACAGCATCAATGGGATCGGACAGTGTCCCAGGCTGTGTGCTACATGAACTCCAAGAGGAACTAAACCCACACATAAGGCTGCTGTTTAATCTTAGCCTTACTACAGGATACGTACCCAAAGAGTGGCGTACGGCAACAGTGGTCCCACTTCACAAAGGCGGTGCTTCTACGGACCCTGGAAATTACCGCCCCATAAGCTTGACGAGCCTGGTCTGCAAAGCTATGGAGAGGATCATTATGGAACTCATAAACAAAGACATTGGGGACCTACAGACATTGGATCCTACCCAATTTGGCTTTGTCAAGGGCAGATCCTGCCTTTTGAACTTGGTCGACTTTTTTGAAACAGTCACTAAGGCCATTGATGAGGGTAAGGCAGTTCACACAGCCTACCTTGACCTTGCAAAAGCCTTTGACACAATACCACACTCGGGCATCATAGACAAACTCACCAGCTTAAATGTAAACCCATATGTCACAAGATGGGTTGCAAACTGGCTCAAGGACAGAACCCACAGGGTCAGAGTTGCTGGAGCTATGTCAGACTCTAAGCCAGTCACAAGCAGTGTCCCACAGGGCTCAGTCCTGGGACCCCTCTTGTTCGGCATTTATTTTTCCGAGGTACAGGCAAACATAGGAGGATTGTAGCTGAAAGTTCGCAGATGACTGCAAACTGGGCGCCATAATTGATACTCCAACGGACACAAACATCCTTCAGAGAGGCCTCATAGAAATGGATAATTGGTGCCAGAGCCATGGCCTTAAGCTGAATGCCAAAAAATGTATAGTCATACCCTTTGGGAAAAACAAAGTACCCACAAATTACCACATAGGTGGTAATCCATTAAGTACGGAAGAGGTAATCAGGGACCTAGGGACCCAGGTTGACAGTAACCTCTCATTTGACACTCACATTGCCAAAGTGGTTAGGAAGACCTTCTATATTGCCCACCTTATCATGAAGGGTTTCACATCTAGATCAAGAGAGGTCATTGTGCCCCTGTACTCTTCTCTTATCAGGCCAATGATTGAGTACAATACCCCATTTGGGATGTATCTTACCCGACACCTGCAGCAGTTGGAAAGACCCCAAAAGTTCCTCACCAAGAGGATAAAGGGTTTTAAACATATGTCATATGCTGCCCGACTGAAAAAACTCCAGCTCTATTCAGTCGCATACCGCCTACTCAGAGGTGACCTGTGCCTGATGTACAAGGCCATGTCCAATCTGGAATTAATGGACATGCTCCACCTCAGAAAATCCAAATCCATCAGAGCCACAAGAGCAAGAGACTTAAACCTCAACACAGAAATAAATAGGACATGCTGGAGGGACAGATTCATAACCCAGAGGCTCCCTAGACTCTGGAACAGAATCCCAATCCATGTTAGGCAGAGCTCCTCACTAACTCTATTCAAGAGAAATCTTGACGAGTGGATGGGAGATCGTAGGTTTACCGCGGGGGTCATCTCTGTGTCACTACTAGACAGAGGCACAGTAAACTAAACCCTAAATGGGCGTAGTATTCTCATCCTAAGGGGTGGTGAAAGCCACACACACTCTGGCTAGGCTTATAAATGTCCTAGGGCAGATAGCCTAGTACAAACCTATGAACCTATGAACTGCTAATTTACTTCTTCTTTCGGCTGTTCCCATTAGGGGTTACCACAGCAGATCATCTGTTTCCATTTCTTCCTGTCCTCTGTATCTTTCTCTATCACACCAACCACCTGCATGTCTTCTCTCACCACATCCATAAACCTTAACTTAGGCCTTCCTTTTTTCATCTTACCTGGCAGCTTCATCCTTAGCATCCTTTTCCCAATATACCCAGCATCCCTCCTCAGCACATGTCCAAACCAATGTAATCTCACCTCTCTGGATTTGTCTCCAAACCGTCCAACCTGGGATGGCCCTCTAATATACTTATTCCTAATCCTGTCCACCCTCGTTACACCCAGTGCAAATCTTAACATCTTTAACTCTGACACATCCAGCTTTGACTCCTGCCTTGTTGTCAATGCCACTGTCTCCAACCCATATGACATAGCTGGTTTCACTACCCTCTTGTAGACCTTCCTTTTCACTCTTACTGGTACTTGTCTGTCACAAATCACTCCTGACACTCTTCTCCACCCACTCCATCCTGCCTGTAACTACTAATTTACTACTGTAATTATTCTGTGAATTAAAAATCCAGCTATCCTTTGACAGACTGTATTTAAAACAGCAGATAAAATTGATGCAGAGTTGTACAAACTCAACATGGACTTTCACAGCTCATACAGCTGATGCACGCATGACTTGTGGTATCATCTTCGTAGGATCAAACTTGGTTGAACATTTTGACTGACTATTAAAATCTGGCTTTAAGTACAGTCAGGTTATGAGACTGTTGAATCGTGATTTTATATGCCTCTGGCATGATTGAGAATATCTGAAAAGTATTTAAAATTCTAGTTAAATTAATATACAAAACAGCAGAAACAGTATCATTACAAGCTGTTGTAACCTACTGATTTAGCATCATGGTGGAATAAAAACATCAAACAGCTGTTGTCAAGTCAAACATAGGAGCCTAAAATATGAGTGCTAATGAACAAATGACATTTAGGAGCTAACATAACTATCCTCCACTGAGTTACAGAGGGATGTACTCATACAACAAAATTAATATATATGTGTGTGTGTGTGTGTGTGTGTGTGTGTGTGTGTGTGTGTGTGTGTGTGTGTGTGTGTGTGTGTGTGGATATATATATATATATATATATATATATATATATATATATATATATATATATATGGATCTACTTTCTTTACTCAAAAGTATGTTTTAATGAATTGTACTTACCTGAGCTGAATCTACCAAAGCTCCAATTCAACGAACAAATGGCCTGCCAAATTTCTTTCCCTTTGAAAGGAACTATTTGGCCACCATGGTAACCAAACAAAACAGAGGAAAAGTAAGCCCACCAAAGAGGGATTCTTCACCCCCCATGTGGGGGACTTCACCCCAGCACTCCCCCAACTTAAATATACCAACTCCAAGATCACACTACATGGAAGAGATGGCACAGTTCACCATGGTGGCCAAGTGGTTCCTTTCACAGGGAAAGGAATTTGGCAGTCCATTCATTCATTGAACTGGAGCTTTGGTTAATAAGTATTTATATCTATATCTATATATATATATATATATATATATATATATATATATAGGGCAGACTTAACAAGCAGTCAACATGCTTGGAATTTAACTGTGTATAACTCATAAGTATGGCCTACAGACAATTACTAAACTAGGCCATGGTTCTATTATTGTCTGTGCTGCATGTATTTCAGTATATTTCAGGTATTCATGTTGGGACTGCATTGATTCTCTAAAGATAATTTTTTGATTGTCATCTAGGGTACTGTTTATAGTAAATGGAAGGAGTTTGGCCAGAACAGTAGTGAAAATGCTTCTCTTACTTTTCAAACAAATGTAGTGGGATTGTTAGCATCTCTCTGATGCTCTATATCACAGAAATAATAGTGACCTTCAAAAGGAAAACCTCAGAACACAAAATCATTTTTTTCAACATTTAAATCTTATTCAACTAAGGATATAATAGAGACATATGGTTTGATAAAGATGAAAGTGAAGATAATATTTCTAAATTATCCATTTAAGTTTTCTGTGTCACCGATCTTCTTATCTGAGCTGCATTTGCTGTATTTCATTTAGAGACCCAAATCCTAAGAATGAGAGAATTTACCGGAATGAGAAGAATGATGATGATGCAAGAGTACGAAACCTTAACATACTGGTCCAGCACATTAGAACTTTCTATCAGGTATGACATTGAGATTATTCAGGTTTAGCTAATTACAACAACATTAACTAATTAAAGCTTATTTGTACAATGTTGTACATACACAGGCTCTGCAAATAAATATTAAAACATGATAACTGCTTAGAAGTACCCAGAATGTTTTTCAGCTTCAAGTGACTGGATTTGGAATCTGACTTCTTTTATAGACATTCCAGTGGAATTACTGAAAATATGCCCTAAAATGTATTCAGTGACAATGACGGAAAAATTGCAAACAGTATAAAATGCTAATAAGTAAAAAATTAAAACATTATGTGCATTTATGATTCTCATCTTCATACATACCCATATGATGTTTAAGTATGTGTTACTTCATTGCATTAAAGAAGCATCCTTATTTTATCTTTATTAATTATATTACATTTGCTTGATGGAAGGGGATAGCTCAGAGGATTATGATGAGGTCTCTGATCATAACCAGCTTATTCTATATTTGAGACAGAGATGCCAAGAAGTTCACCTCAGCAGTGAGGCTCAAGAGGTGAATCTTAGCATCCATGTCAAAAACCAAAAAGCTAGGAATGATCATAGACTCAGTCATAATTTTTTTAGTACATGGAGCTTTATCTTCCTCAATTTGGCCTGCACTGTCTTCTGCTATTCCCTAGCATGAGAACCAATCTTAGGTCTTAGGTGTTCTTAACAAGCTTTTGTTAAGCATCCATAAGCATTACTAAGGTTGAGGCTCCCACCAAGAATACTGTTAATAAATTTATCTTTTTCCCAGTTTTGAAGCATAACTGCTCTGCTCCATCCACTACAAGACTATCATATCTACTCTTCAACTACATTTAATATTCCTCATTCCATATAGCCATTCCTGTTCAGTCAACCAAAAAAGGTAAAATAGGACAAAAACAACCTTAACGTGTTCCTGACTGTTCAGTGTTTATTACATTTTTGTCTAATCTTTGCCTGGTGTTGTTTGCCTCTGATGTAGCCTTTGTCAAGTTTTTGGAGTTTTTTTCCATTCCTGTTCAGTGCCTGTTAAATGTCTCATGGATAAACAGTCTACCACCCATTGTGCTGATCAGTAATATGGGCTTATAGTCCTCACTGTGAATAAATTTTTTTCAAGAATCAAGGAAAAAATGGTCCCTGCAGTCTTGACTATGCTCCTCATCTCTTCTCTTTCATTTGTGGTCAAGACAGCCTCTTTCCATCACCTTGATATGACATTCTGTGCTCATTTCATACCCCCATATGTTCTGTTTTCTGCTGAGAAGAGCTTTAGCTCCTCTAGTCACTGGTTATAGTCTTTCATGCATCCTTTTGGTGTCCTTTCTCAGTACTTATTTCAGCAGGTTGATGGCCCTCTTCTGGAATGGATTCTAAAACTCCAAACGGTATTCCATGCATGGGTGAACGAAGACCTAGCAAACCAAAAATATTATCTTTTTGCTTCTGGTTTGTGTCCTTCTGAGGACACATACCGACATTATCACTTTGCAGTCCAGTCCAGATTTGACTAACATCCTTCGATGCTCTCCAACAGTATTGCTATCTGTTCTTCTAGCTGTTGTTTGACAGAAGGTTTGATGCGGCCCATGTCTCCAGCAGTATTGCTATCTGTTCTTCCAGCTGTTGTTTGACAGAAGGTTTGACGTGGCCCATGTGCCATACTTTGCATTTCTATACAACTGATCTTTCACCTTCTTGGTCATCCTTTCCAAATCCTTGCACAGATACTCTTCCTTTGTTCGCTGCTGCTGCACCTAACTTGTGTCATCAGCAAAGAGGTTGATCTTGTTCTTTATTCCTTCAGATAGATCTGGAACCAGAACAGATGTTTGCAGTACTCTGATGATGCCCTATGACACGAGGGTGAAAGCGCTTAGTTCCATGGTTTCGCTGTTCTTGTTTTTGGTCTTGTGGTCCTGTGGTGTAATAAAGACTTTATTTTAACTTCCAACGATTCAAGGTTACTGGGATTTCTTTGGTTACTAGTTTTTACTTCGTGATTTGTTACTTGCAGTACTCCTCTTCACTAGTTTTATTGCTGACATAGCTTTTCTTTTCACACCCTTCTGTGTCTTACAGATCATCTATGCAGCAATCCATTTCCTTTATCTTGATCCTACCCATCAACCTCTCCAGTGTTCCTTGCAGACAGATATGTGGGACTGAGACAAAGGGTTCAGTGATTTCCAAGTAAATGATTTTTATACTCTCTCATCAAGTTGTCCTACAACACAGTCATAAAGTTGAATCAAGTTTGATTGTGGTCTTGGAGAGTTGCAGTCATTTAAAAAGGTATCCACCTTTCCCCTCATGTTCTTTACAAATCTTTTCCTGCCACTGCTGTTAAGCTAATATGACTTTGGTTTCTTGGATATTCCCTGCAATCCCTTTGTACAGCCATACCACATTTGCCTTCCAGCTCACATGCAGTTCCACATTGTACAGTGACATAGTCACCCTTTATGAAGTTTGCATGCACACAGCCATAATTCTTATGATTTTGACAGGTAGCCAGTCTAGTTCCTCTGCTGTATTCTTCCATTAGCCTCTAAGCCTTTGACACCTTTATTCCAATGTCTGTCCCCTGCTATCTCCTCAGTGCATTTCCTTTTCTTCAGCATGGCACAGTCCTTTTGCTTTTCTTTTAAAGGATTAATCTAAACATACACTGTATACATCTTTAAGAAAGTTCACTTAATGTCTTTCACCAACTTCATTTCAGCTTGCACCTTTGCTGCTATTAACTTGTGTATTACCTTTCAGATTGCCTCCTACTAATGTGCCTTCTCCACCTTATCTGTTCACATCTGCCACCTCTTGTTTGCCCTGTCTTTTTCCCTAATTATTAGCTTTACCTACCTGTGTGCTTCTCCTGTTTGTTCCCTTTTGCTTCTTCCTCATACATCATCACTGGCCTGTTTCAATAGTTTTTTTTTACACCTTCAAGGCATTTTCAGTTCCTTAACTCAGCTTTGTTCCTGCACCCAAACTTGCATTGAACAACTTCATTAATATCCTACACAGAGAAGAGGAAATGTATCTTCCTCAGACTCTGACCCTGTCTGCTCCTATTGCCCTTTCATGGAGTGCTCTTGCTCCTTCTGTCTAACATTACATTAGATGTTCATTGGTGCCTGTGTGCACCACAGCATGTCTACCCTTTGGTGTCCACATGTTTCATCTCCTTCTATGTCTTAGTGTGTCTGAGCTTTGAGACCTGTTTCACTGTAGTCTGGTCTTCATGGTACCCTTTCCCAAGACTCTTTAATTCCTTGGTGACTGAGAGTCGTATCACCAAAACTATGTTCTCCGTCAGCACGATGTCTTTCTGCTTTTCCATTTCCTGCTTCATGTCCTATCCCTCCTATTTGCAAGTGTCTCGCTCCATTTCTAGTATCCTCACCCATCCTCTCTGCCTTAAGTATTTTGTTCACTCCCTCCAATGTGTTTGATTCCTTCCCCACCCCCTGCACTCTTCCTGTAAGCCCTTTCCACTGTTTATCCTTAAAATTCTGTTCCTAACATATGGCTAGTTGTCCTTGTCATGCCGCTTCCTTTTTGCAATCCTTGTGAAGTTTACTTCTATATGGCCAACTCTGACTCTATCTTCCTTTCAGTTTATTTTATACTTTAAACTTCTCTTTAGTAGTTTAGAAATTAAATAATACGTGAAACTGATTTTACTGAAAACTCAAAGATATACAGCTGCGACACTATTCTACAAATGCATGATAAATACACTTTCTACCTAAAAAGTCTCTCCATAAGTTAAAGAATAATTTGACAATATTACGTCTGGATCATGCCCTTAAATTTAAGTAGGTGTATATAATAATCTTAAATACTATAATGTGCTTGTAGTATTAATGTAAAGCCATTCTACTGTTTCACGTGCAATCTAGTCAACTAGTCATTCTGGAGCAACTACAGATGCAAATGGATTATTTGCCTTATTCACTACCAGAACAGGGTAAGAAAAATACCTAGAATTTATTATCAGAGGTCTGAATGTAAGACAGTCAGTTAGATAATAATATTAGGCTTACTTAATACTTTCAGTGCTATAGCCCACTGTGTACTGTTATTTATTTTTATACATAGAAGCTGAGAATAGTGGGAGCATTGTAGACTACAAAGGACACAGCTTACTATATTACTGGTGGGACTAAGGCTGGATAAGCCCATTAAATCTCCAAAGATGGCTGCTGTTTTATCATAAATAAATCATCCACAAATGCCATGTTTTTTTTTTTTTATTTTTAAACATCTTTATTGAATTATCACTTGTGACATAGGCAGATTTATATTTATACAACAGTAATAAAACTGAATTAACAAATTAACATTGACAAACATTATACTTCACATATATTGCTATATATCATATAACCTAAGCAACATTACATAAATTATTCAATTCCTGTCCCTTTTTTAAACAAGAAACCATGTTGCCCCAGAATGACATATAGCTGTGACATCAAAAGTGACGGATTTAAGTATCTGTAACATATTCTTCTCAGGTAGTTTTTTTAAATATCAAAAGGAAGGTGAGATAATGTTTGTTTCACACTTCTGGTGGCATTTTATTTTGCCCAAAGTTGAATTTAGTGAAACTGTTTTAACTCTTGCGACATGCAAACATTTAAAGTGATAGGATATTTTTTAAAGGTTCTGGAAAATAAATTTGATGGTATGTTTGGAGGACTCATTTCTTCAGTTAATAAAAGTGTGTTAATTAAGGTGATTGACTGTATCTCTATAACTAGTCCAATATTGGTCCTTGCATTTTAAGACAATTATATGTTCCTTAGTCATTCACTTCAGGCTACTAATTATTACTTCATGAAATTGAAAGTACTTCTTCTGCAGTAGGAGAAATATATTCAAGGGGGAAAAAACCCAAAAAACCATGGCACAGTATCAACATCTGACTGCAAGACAACCAGGTGACTCAGAGCAAGAGTTCAGTTAGGAGGATGTGGAGTGTTGTTGTAAAACTACCTGACAGCACAGGGAGAATACTTGTCTTGTTCTGGATATCAGTCAGTTTGAAATATTGGACAGTAAGTGATGAGACCACAAATGGAAACTTTTTTTCTTCTGAATGATTAAAAAAGGCTATTAATTCCTGCATAATGATTGTGATGAGATAGTATGAGAATTGTAAAATGTTTAAATTGGTGATGATGTCACCAGCAGCGAGCTTTCCCAGTCAATTAATAAACAAAGCTGTAATCTGAATGGATGCCAGTTTGTAAAGTATCACTGAATGGCACAGTGCCATGCCATAGAGAGTTGCAGCCCTCACTTACAGATAACCTGTGTTTGAATAGCAGTGCAAACAGTGTAGAGTCTAGGTAGGGGAGACGGGAGTGAGTGGCCATAGAGATCTCACACATACCTCTCAATAGTACCTCATTAAGAGGAACGTATTTCATTTGAGGTCTTAAAAAGTTCATGTTCCTCGAAGTTCCACATTGAAAGGATCTGCCACACATTCAGTGTTATAAAGTTTTTAACTCATATCCATGGTAAATAGAAATGAACCATATTAATTCATTAAAAGTTCTTTTTTATAAGTAAAACCAGCATATTTTAATTATCCTATGAACTTCCTAGTTGAAGTTGCTAGTAAGCCGTTAGTATGTGTTCCACATTTTAACCATTTGTTCCACATTATGAGGGACAGTGTTCCTCATTTTGGAGATGGAAGTTTGAAAGCGCTGATCTCACCCATACTGAGGGGAGATGGAGGTATCTTTGGCTTAGTGCATTAATGTTACTGCTCTCACCACGACAATGATGAGAAAAATAAATTAATTAATTAATAAATACATACATGCATACATACGTACATTCCACTCTGAAATTCTAGTAAGCATCTGCTTGCTGCAAATACACCAAGCAATTAGCTAAAGTTAAAGCATTACACACGGAGCTAGTCAGTGCTTTACACGATTGCAAATGTAGTATTAGCATAAACTAATGCTGACACTATACTCCTTCCCATACCTCTCAGCTGACCAGTACTTTGCAAAATGCCCCTGATTTTGAGTAATATTTTTGTACTTTTTCCTGTAAAAATCTTGATTTTCTGGTAAATCACTGAGGATTATAGTTAGTCAATAATGCCTGACATTAGAGTTTCATACTTATCGTTAAAAAAGGCATGCTTATGCAAAACCCATAGTTCTGTTAACTTTTAAATTGAATTAGAGTAATATTTTACAGTTGCCCATAATTTTGTCCCCTTGCCCCTTCATTATTTTGTCTATTTGCAGAATTTTTGAGCAAAGTTGAACGGTTTGCTCCTGCATTCACTTGTGACAGCTTGAGAAGCAAATGGGGCCTTTACATTGTTTTTACACTGAATATAAAAATAGGTTTTCTACTCTTGATACAAATGTAACAAGCAGCTTGCTGTGGTTAAACTGCCAGTTGCTGGGAGCTTTAGCCATGGCTGTAAATGTAGTATCAGCAATCATAAATGAATGTCATGGTGTACTGTACTCCTGCGCCATCAGCACCTGCTGATTGTGCCCTATGACAAATTGCACCCCAAGGCAGCTATCCTCTTTGTTCTGGCCTAGTTAGAATAATGAGGGAAAAGGTGGTTGCTCTCTTGAATAACTGTAGCACAGTTTACCACAACCAGTAAACTTCTAATACTCATTTCACTACTTGCCCCTGAAATCTCCCCACTCTAACCTAGTACACATCTTGCACTCTTCATATCTCTCTTATCATCCCTTCACTCTGCTTACTACTCATCTTTTCCTCCCTCCCTATTTTCTGTCTAACCCCCTCTTCCCCTTACTTCCTCCTACCACCATTTACCTTTGACCTTATGACCTGCTCTTTTCTACCTAACTCTTGAGTGTATCAATTCTTTTTTAATTCTTTCTTCTGTCTTTTGTCCCACACTTATTTAGTGCTAATTTCTGATTTATATATTTGTATTAACAGTTTGATTTATGATAGTTTGAATATTTATAACAGTTTGACTCATATAGTCTTTAAATTGTCTGTCTATTCTATTGTATATAACACATTACTGTTTGGAGATTTTCTCCCCGGGCCTCCGCTGAAAATGGACATGTATCCAGTCAGACTATCCCGATCAACAAATGTAAAATAAATAAATAAATAAATAGAAAGGGGGTCTTTTTGGTCAGTGTATAGTCATAATTTTCTTAGCCTTCTTTGGAATCTGGAGAAAGACATTTGTTAAGGAAAAACTAACCTGTGGAATTCCACAGTTCACATCTCACTGCTTAATGTTAATTCATTATGTTTTAATAATTGAAACACTGCTGTTAAATTGGTATCATGTTCTGCTTATGAGTTGCCAAACACAGTTATGTCAACAATAAATCTTCTGACATTAGTTTACTTTGTTAATTTAGCTTTATTGTTCTGCCACTGAAGTGAGGTCAAAGTTAGTATCATTCTAGAATGGAGAGAGGACAGAGTTGGGATAGCAGCAGAAAGACACCAGAACAGGAAGTGAAGAGGAGGTGAAGGGATTGGGTACCATTAGGGAGAACAACTACAAGGACCCAAATGGGCTGTCTCCTAGAGCCCTCATGGATCCGGCCAGATATCCTGACAGGGATATTGAAGAGATCACTAGTTGGGTCTATGTTAAAACAACGAAAACTGAAAATATTGAACACTCGGATGAGCGAAAACGCAGGTAAGTGACATTGATATTGTGAGATCGCAGTACAGTGAAGATTGGAAAATTTGCCCTTTCCTCACTGTAGTGCGATTTCAGAGTTGGAATATATTTTTAAGGGGGGTGGGGTGGGAGGTGCAGCCCACCACAATAGCAATTTCGAATATATGTGTTTTCACTCATCCGAGCGTTCAATATTTTCAGTTTTCATTGTTTTAACATAGACCCCACTAGTCAATGCAGATAAGCCCAAAGACCACATAACAGCAAGTGTGGCTCCATTATACATGGGGTAGAGGGAGCAGGAATATTGTTGGGAATTACAGGCCTAATAGTTTAACAGCAGTGGCATGGAAAGTTGTGAAGAGAATGCTGAAGAGAAATTTAGTTGCTTTCCTGGAGAAAAGCTATCTCCAGGACAATAAGCAAAACAGGATCATGGCCAGAAAGAACTGCCAGTCAGACCTGATCCATTTTTTTATCTAGGTTGCAGGAGAATTTGAGAAAGGAGTACCACAGAAGCATTTGATATCAAAACTGATGGGATATGAAGCAGAACCACATCTGAAGAACTGGATTACATGAAGGATAGGAGACAGACTGATGTAATGAAGGAAGGGTGCAAAGAATAAAAACATGACTAATGAACCACTGCAAGGGGTGCTTCAAGGTACAGAACTCTTCACTGTGTTTGTTTTAAACATCTGAGGGAATACAAGAAAGGAATATCCTCTTCAATGACACTGCAGAAAGAAGTCCAGCAGTGGAGGATATGGGAAAAGTTCAAGGAAGGATTTGGAAAGACTGACCATGTGGTTAGAAATGTGACAACTGAGGTTCAATGCAAACAAATGCAAAGTATCTCACTTGAGTCACAACAACCATGTTGCAAAGTATCATCTGTGAGAGTGAAACTGATGGCAAAATGGCATGAACAAGATCCAAGGGTGCAGTTCATACCTGGACACAGAGCTGTAACTGACTCATCTGGCACTTGGCACTGTTCACAAATCTGTTGCTCCTGCTCCTCAACTTTTTAAGAGAAAAAATGAGCTGGATGGTGCTTCTAAAACTCAGGAGCCAGCCAACTCCTGTTTCTGCACCCTGTCCCTTAATTCAGCTAACGAGCAAAATAAAGTACTTCTACTTCTAAATCTGTAGCAAGCAGCTTGTTACAACTTATAGAACACATGCATGAAGCACCAAAACCCTTCAGTGCCACAGAACAGCAGTATCTCAGTTCATTTCTGCTCTGGCACTCAAAAACACTGGCACAGAAATAAATACCAGTAATGTATTAACGATGGATCAGCATACCCTATTGCACCCACTAACACCCTGCACCTGGGGCTAACACCCTCCACCCCACCCAAGATATGCTACTACCTCAACTGAACCATCAGGACTGGAGTGAAATGACAGTGGTAGAAGTAGAGAAAATTAGGGGATATATTTTCAGAGACCTGACTACAGAAGTGCTCCTGGTCTTATTTAAGTTTCTGATGCCAACAATTCTGAACATCATTTTTTTTACTTTTTATTCCTTTTACAACCTTGGAATTAGTGAATATATAGAGACATGGGTGCAAAGCATCTACATGGGAGTTGCAGGGGAGCTTGTCCCTACAAATCAGGAGCTTAAACATCTGATTTTCACTGTCATCAATGATCACAACTTGAAGACTCACAATTTCATCCAAATCATGGAAACAAGGGCAGAACATGGCTAGGCTGGTACGGGCTGGGCCCTAGGGTCATTAGCCAGTAACTTCCTATGATTCTATGATCAGTGTGGAATATTGTAGAAGCAAAGATGCAATTCTTTGTTCTACAGACCCCCTCTGTCTCATCTTCCAGTTATTCATTCTGGCTATGGGGTTGCACCATATTGTAGAATATATAAAACGGGGGTGGGGTGCAGCTTTTCATTAAGAAAACAGTGGACTTGCTCTGCCATAAAAGAACTTGTGAGCATAGCAACATACAAATAGCATTCCATGTAGGTCCATGTTTTCAGATGACTCAGAGACATTTCACTGGGGTAATACTGTATTTTACATCATAGTATTTATGCGAGTATTATCTGATAACATTAGTAAGTTGGCCATAGTGTTGTACTATGTAGTGATTATCTTCCCTCCAAATAAGTTTTAGACTCAGTTTATCAAGTTATCAAAATGAAGAAGATACAATGATGTCATGCCCAAGTTAAATATACTGCTCATCATACTTGTAGATTTTATTTTGTAATATTTCTTCTTTTCTAGTGACAAGAAGATATTGGATTGTACAGTCAAATGCTATACCCAACTCTAGCTTCTGACATGACTTCTCTGGAAAGACTTGCTTCTGAACTTTCTATATAATAAAAATGAAAGGAAGAAACTGACTGCAGTCTACATTAAAAGTTCCGAGTGCAATTATATATGAATCTTCACATCCTGGCAATACACTATAGAAATAAGATAATAGCTAACAGGAGAGATTAATGTATTTCATTAAGTAGCAGAGAGAAAGATGAGTGTAGGAGACAATACAGATGAGGTTCGAAGAGATGATAAACTTTCTGTTTGTCTCTGCACTGGTGCACAAGTGGCTTTAGTTCAAAAGTTTAATACTGTGGTGTGTTTCACTGCAGTACATTGTGTTGTGCAAGCCTGCAGAAGGCTTTTATAAGCTTTTGCCCTATTCTCCACTGTGTTGCAATTGTAGAGTTGGTATATATAATTTAGGGGGACAATGGGGGGATCCCTACACGGAGAGTACCAGAAGGCTTTCCCCTGCAAGAAAAAAAAAAGATTTTTATGTTTTTCACTTCATCATTTCTGATATTTAATTTTCTATAAACAGAGCTGAAAAGGTGTAATTCAATAGCTAGTAGGTAAACCCTAGGAGACAGTATGGAAATTTACTGTCTAAAGCATGTTTTGTCTGCAGATACTGGACTTTCATTACAAAAACTATATGCACAAGAAAAGGATTTCAGACACTGTTTTAGATTTTTAAACCAGACAGAAACACAGTTCTATATTCACCTTGTCACTCATTCATCCTTCTATATTAAACCAGCAGTTTATCCAAAAAAAATAAATAAATAAATAAATTAAAACACATGGTCAAAATGAACTAAAGCTTGTTCCAAAAATCAATAGAAGTAATGCAGGGACCACTCATCGGTAACACTCCAGGCCATTACAGGGCACTTACAACAAGGGACAGCTTGGCAAGCTAAGAACTTGGTTATATTCAACTGGACGTATAAGAGAATTTAAGTA
Organism: Protopterus annectens; assembly: GCF_019279795.1. Lineage (NCBI taxonomy): Eukaryota > Metazoa > Chordata > Ceratodontiformes > Protopteridae > Protopterus > Protopterus annectens. The sequence goes on along the minus strand of NC_056738.1, from coordinate 398,301,410 downwards.
CCTTTTTATGCACTTTTTCTTTTAAAAAATACAGTATTTAAATTGATTTAAACTGTGTATGAAGGAGTGTTGAAGGAATTTTTAACTGGTTATTCTGCTCTTCAGTAACTTGAACTAAAAGCTAGTGTTGGCTGAATTTTGTTATTTGCTAGTAATTACAGGTGTGGGGGTAGCCACATTCAGTGATTTCCTGTCCTTGCATATTTAAACTGGTGCATGTGAAATAATTCCTGCTTTAAAACTTCAGCTTGGCAAGCTAAGAACTTGGTTATATTCAACTGGACGTATAAGAGAATTTAAGTACCTTTTATGCACTTTTTCTTTTAAAAATACAGTATTTAAATTGATTTAAACTGTGTATGAAGGAGTGTTGAAGGAATTTTTAACTGGTTATTCTGCTCTTCAGTAACTTGAACTAAAAGCTAGTGTTGGCTGAATTTTGTTATTTGCTAGTAATTACAGGTGTGGGGTAGCCACATTCAGTGATTTCCTGTCCTTGCATATTTAAACTGGTGCATGTGAAATAATTCCTGCTTTAAAACTTCAGCTTGGCAAGCTAAGAACTTGGTTATATTCAACTGGACGTATAAGAGAATTTAAGTACCTTTTATGCACTTTTCTTTTAAAAATACAGTATTTAAATTGATTTAAACTGTGTATGAAGGAGTGTTGAAGGAATTTTTAACTGGTTATTCTGCTCTTCAGTAACTTGAACTAAAAGCTAGTGTTGGCTGAATTTTGTTATTTGCTAGTAATTACAGGTGTGGGGTAGCCACATTCAGTGATTTCCTGTCCTTGCATATTTAAACTGGTGCATGTGAAATAATTCCTGCTTTAAAACTTCAGCTTGGCAAGCTAAGAACTTGGTTATATTCAACTGGACGTATAAGAGAATTTAAGTACCTTTTTATGCACTTTTTCTTTTACAGTATTTAAATTGATTTAAACTGTGTATGAAGGAGTGTTGAAGGAATTTTTAACTGGTTATTCTGCTCTTCAGTAACTTGAACTAAAAGCTAGTGTTGGCTGAATTTTGTTATTTGCTAGTAATTACAGGTGTGGGGGTAGCCACATTCAGTGATTTCCTGTCCTTGCATATTTAAACTGGTGCATGTGAAATAATTCCTGCTTTAAAACTTCAGCTTGGCAAGCTAAGAACTTGGTTATATTCAACTGGACGTATAAGAGAATTTAAGTACCTTTTATGCACTTTTCTTTTAAAAATACAGTATTTAAATTGATTTAAACTGTGTATGAAGGAGTGTTGAAGGAATTTTTAACTGGTTATTCTGCTCTTCAGTAACTTGAACTAAAAGCTAGTGTTGGCTGAATTTTGTTATTTGCTAGTAATTACAGGTGTGGGGGTAGCCACATTCAGTGATTTCCTGTCCTTGCATATTTAAACTGGTGCATGTGAAATAATTCCTGCTTTAAAACTTCAGCTTGGCAAGCTAAGAACTTGGTTATATTCAACTGGACGTATAAGAGAATTTAAGTACCTTTTATGCACTTTTTCTTTTAAAAAATACAGTATTTAAATTGATTTAAACTGTGTATGAAGGAGTGTTGAAGGAATTTTTAACTGGTTATTCTGCTCTTCAGTAACTTGAACTAAAAGCTAGTGTTGGCTGAATTTTGTTATTTGCTAGTAATTACAGGTGTGGGGGTAGCCACATTCAGTGATTTCCTGTCCTTGCATATTTAAACTGGTGCATGTGAAATAATTCCTGCTTTAAAACTTCAGCTTGGCAAGCTAAGAACTTGGTTATATTCAACTGGACGTATAAGAGAATTTAAGTACCTTTTTATGCACTTTTTTTTTAAAAATACAGTATTTAAATTGATTTAAACTGTGTATGAAGGAGTGTTGAAGGAATTTTTAACTGGTTATTCTGCTCTTCAGTTATTCCCACCCACTCGCCCTGTTTTTGTTTTGGTGTTAATCTTAGTGGCATTGAAACTGCCCGCCCTCAGCCTGCCTCTGGGCCCATCTCATTTGCTCACTCAACTGAGTGCAGTGAGATCATATTCTGATTTCAGGCACTCCTACTGTGTACAAAGAGAGCATCTGGGAAATAGAAAAAAAATTAAGCTTATTTCCTGCCTTTCTTGTTAAGTGGTACAGACTATTTGTAGGCTTCTGAGCCCCCAAGCCCTTCTGTGTTTGAGGGAAGCCTTCTAGCTTGTTTTTTTTTTTCTTGTAACTAGCCAGTTTTCTAGTTTCAGCACTCAAATCTGTTTCTTTGATCTCAGCACTTGTTCAGAAAAAAAAAAAAAAAAAAAAAAATTCATCTGCTTTTACTGTACTTGTGTTTCTACCTACTTCTTTTTACTTTTGCATCATCTTAAAATACTCAATTGTATTTATTACTGCTTGGTGTAACTCATTCTAAGCCTTTTGGTTTAAACACTTGGGCTTCGGACCAGTTAGTTGTTTTGCACTGAGAGGTTTGTGGTCTGCACTGTTGTGGCAGAACAGGTAGCTTACATCCTTCTAGGTTGAGAACTGCTGATTGAGGGCTCAGTGTCTATTATTCTAAAAGTGTATTAATTCTGGTTTAAGCACTTGGGCTTTCAAGCCAGTTATTTTACATTAAGAGGGTTCGTGGTCTGCACTCTTGTGGGAGGAGAGGCTGGACTCTGCCCTTCTGAGCTGGGAATTTCTGGTTAAAGGCTTATAGTGCATGCATATCTGAACTGTTTCTTACTGAAGTTGAGTGCCTTGTTTGCTGTGGCATAGACTGGATTCGGGCCTGCTGGATCTAGCTTTGTTTGTGTAACTTGAGCACTAATCCAGACATTCTCTAAAGTATTCAATGGTATTTATTACTGCTTGGTTGTAACTTGATTAAAGTGTAGCTATCATTCAAGTCTTTTGGATTAAGCACTTGGGCTTCAGACCAGTTGTTTTACATTAGGAAGGTTTGTGGCAAGCACTGTGGTGGCAGGACAGGTAGCTTTCATCCTTCTAAGTTGGGAACTGCTGATTGAGAGCCCAGTGTCCAAGTGTATTAGTTCTGGTTTAGGCACTTGGGCTTCAGGCCAGTTATTTTACATTAAGAAGGTTCGTGGACTGCACTCTTGTGGGAGAAGAGGCTGGACTCTGCCCTTCTGAGCTGGGAATTTTCTGGTTAAAGGTTTATAGTGCCTGAATATTTGAACTGTATCTTACTGAAATTGGTTCACCTTGTTTGCTCTAGCATAGACTAGATCCAGGCCTACTGAATCTAGCTTTGTTTATATACTTGTTGTTTGTTTGCTTGTTATTTCCCTGGAAGCTAATTCACCTAATATAACTTCTCAGCTTCTGTGGATCACTAGTGATATCTGCATTGCTTACTGTACTTATTTCCTTGTTTCACTTGAAAGAAAGTTACTGTTTGTCGTTTTGCATTTAGTTACTTGTATCACATTGCACTCAAGTTACCTGGCACTTGCTCACTAAAGCAATTATATAAGTCAGCACTAAAAATTAAAAGCACTACACCCTCACTCCCCACTGGCCCTTGTTTTCAATTAAGGATTTCCCAATATTATTCTAGCATGTCCAAAGGTCAGTTGTCAATCTCCTCTCCGGTCCAGCTGGTGAATCTGGGAATCTTGAGGCAATGTTATAACTGCCTCATGTACACAGACAACCCTCTCCTCCTCCCACATAACACAAATACTTGAGAGATGCAGCTATTTAGCCAAACTGGAGGCTGAGCTCTCTCAACTCAGGACTGGCAAGACCAGACAGGAGGAGAAGGCAACTACACACACCACAAAACCAGCCTCACATAATGCTACCACTCCACTGAATCAAACACATAAACACACAAAGACATACTCGGAGGCTCTGAGTAAAAATTTACCTAAACAGCAGAGGCCTCCAAAGCAGACACCCACACAACTGCTACCTCAAGACACCCCACAAGCAACACATAAACCACAAAAGCAGTGTGCAAAGCAGTCACAGCCCTTAAGGCCAAATACAACACCAAACATACTTGTCATAGGTGACTCCATAGTCAGACACACTGACGTCCCACTCACCAGGCTGAACAAGGAGAGGGTCACAGTAAGCTGCCTATCGGGCTAGAATCCGCCACATAACACAAGCACTGGTCACTCCACAGCAAGTACAAATATGACACAGTCATTGTCCATGCTGGTGTGAACAACCTGAGACGTACCTCCCTGGACTGCATGAAAAGAGACATAGAGGAGCTCTCTGATTATGTAGCCCAGGCAGGTATGACCCTAACCCTGAGCAGTATCCTTCCTTCACCAAGAATGATGCCACAATATAGAGACAAGATGATCAGCTTTAACAATTGGCTTAATGTCTGGTGTCATTCAAAGGGGATCCAGTGTCTGTCTGCCTGGGATGACATGCTTGACAAGCCACGCTGCGGCTTGCACCTGTCACCCTGGGATTCCGGATATTGGCTAAGGCTCTTGCCACCCCCATAGTGCCTTTTTTAGGCAAGGCTCAAATTCTAAACCTACCACCCTAGAAAACAAAAATGGGAAGAAATTGAGGGTAATGCTGCTCAATGCCAGAAGTCTAAATCTCATAATGCACGAGGCCCTTCTCAGTATGGAGAACATCGATGTCTGTGCTGTAACTGCAACCTGGTTCAAGGCTCCTGAGAGCACCCCGGCACTATTAGGTTTTACCTCATATCATGCGTTCCGGCCCCAAAACCCGGACGACTCCACAAAAGGAGGGGGTGTATCCATATTCATAAAGGATACTCACACCTCCAGGTTGGTGGCAACGCATGAAGCTTGGGAAACCATCCAGGTGCAACTAACAATAGGCAAAACTGCTCTACAAATTGTAGCATGCTACAGGCCACCCTCTCAAACTCAGGAACCCCACACAGCCTTCCTGAAGACACTGGAGGGTATAAATGTATCTCAAACACCATCATATTGGGTGACTTCAACTACCCGAATATAGACTGGGAACATTACTCAAGCCCTAACTTTCTAGCCCAACGGTTCCTGGAGTTCATAAATTCAAATGCCATGGAACAGCTAGTCACTGTTCCCACGAGAGGAGAAAATATACTAGATCTCATTGTCACAAACATGGGGACAAAATGCTCCACACGGAAGTATATCCCTCATTGGTGAGATCTGATCATAAACTAATCTCACTGGAAATCCACATCCGCCCCACCCCAAACAAAAAGACCATAGTGAAGAACTTCTCTAAAGCAAACTTCACACTACTCAAGACTGGTGTGGTATCCTTCAAGGCCCCTGAGTCAGAGGAAACCACAACCCAAGCTGCGGAAGCCCTTACAAATGCCTTCTATGAACACCTCCAGGACTGCATGGATCAGGCAATCCCAAATAAAACCAAGACTCTTTCCACAAAGGGCAAACGTCCAGTCTGGTGGACCCCAGCCATTAACAAACTTTACAATAAGAGGAGAAAGCTATTACATGATAGAACAAAATCCATAAAAGGGAAGTCACCCCTGATCATTATTAGTAAAAAATACGAGCACTCATAAAATCAACTAAGGCCAATTTTGAGAGAAAAATTGCCATGGATTCAAAGGACAATCATAAGGCCTTTTTCAGCTATGTTAGGAACCTGGGTGGAAACTCACAGATATGCTCAGAATTAGTCCAAAATGATACAAAAATCACTGAACCCACAGACATTGCCAACATACTGGCAGACAGGTTCAGTGCAAACTTCACCCCTCTCCCCTAAAGGAGAGATAACTATCCCAGCCGAGTGTAGCCTCCCGGACATCTCAAATGCGCAGGTGAAAGCTGCTCTCTCTAAAGCTAAAAACACAGCATCAATGGGACCGGATGGTGTCCCCGGCTGTGTGCTACACGAGCTAAATGAGGAATTAAACCCGCACATAAGGCAGCTGTTTAATCTCAGCCTTACCACAGGATACGTGCCCAAGGAGTGGCATGCGGCAACTGTGGTCCCACTCCACAAAGGTGGTGCCTCACGGACCCTGGTAATTACCGCCCCATAAGCTTAACAAGTCTAGTCTGCAAAGCTATGGAGAGGATCATAATGGAGCTCATAAACAAAGATATAGGGGACTTGCAGACATTGGACCCGACCCAGTTTGGCTTTGTCAAGGGAAGATCATGCCTTTTGAACTTGGTCGACTTCTTGAAATAGTCACCAAGGCCATTGATGAGGAAAGGCAGTCCATACAGCCTACCTTGACCTTGCAAAGGCTTTCGACACAATACCCCACTCGGGTATTGTAGAAAAACTTACCAGCTTAAATGTAAACCCATATGTCACAAGATGGGTTGCAAACTGGCTTAAGGACAGAACCCACAGGGTTAGAGTTGCTGGCGCTGTGTCAGACTCCAAGCCGGTCACAAGTGGTGTCCCACAGGGCTCGGTCCTTGGCTCCCTATTGTTTGGCATCTACTTCACAGAAGTACAGGCCAACATGGGAGGACTTTGGCTGACAAAGTTTGCAGATGACTGCAAACTGCGCGCCATAGTGGAAAGTGCATCGGACACTGATATCCTTCAGAAGGGACTCACTGAAACAGATAGCTGGTGCCAGAGCCATGGCCTGAAGTTAAACGCCAAAAAATGTATAGTTATACCCTTCGGGAAAAACAAGGTAACCCCAAGCTACCATATAGGTGGCAATCCACTAAGCACAGAAGAGGTTATCAGGGACCTGGGGACCCAGGTTGACAGTGGCCTTTCTTTTGACACTCACATTGCTAAAGTGGTTAGAAAGATCTTCTACATTGCCCACCTGATCATGAAGGGATTCACATCCAGATCTAGTGAGGTCATTGTTCCCTTGTACTCTTCACTTATCAGACCAATGATCGAGTACAATGCCCCATTCGGGATGTATCTCACCCGACATCTGCAGCAATTGGAGAGACCCCAAAAGTTCCTCACCAAAAGGATAAAGGGACTCCAAAATCTGTCATATGCTGCCAGATTGAAGAAACTCCAGCTCTATTCAGTCGCATACCGTCTGCTCAGAGGTGACATGTGCCTGACATACAAGGCCATGTCCAACCCGGAATTAATGGACATGCTCCACCTCAAAAATGCAAATCCACCAAAACCACTAGAGCAAGCGACTTAAACCTTAGCACGGATATAAATAGGACGTGCTGGAGGGATAGATTTATCACTCAGAGACTCCCTATGCTGTGGAATAAAATCCCGGTCCATGTGAGGCAGAGCACCTCGCTGACTCTGTTCAAGAGAAATCTAGACCTGTGGATGGGAGATCGTAGGTTTACCCCGGGAATCATCTCTGGGTCACTGCTGGACAGAGGCACAACAAACTAATGGGCACAGTATTTTTTCATATAAGGGGTGGCGTAAGCCACAATAATTTGGGCTAGGCTTATAAATGCCTTAGGGCAGATAGCCTAGTATAAACCTATGAACCTATGAACCTATGAGTATAAACATTTTATGTACTGACATCTTTAGGATGCAAAAGGAAAAGGGACTCGACTGACAAAACAGATAAAAATAGACAGAGGGTATGCAAACATAAAAGGCATCCCTAGAGGAACGAAACCAGAAAACTAAGCACCATGATGTGGAAATGTCAATTGCTGTATAATTATAAGGTTCAATGTGCATTGTGAGTTTGGAGTAACTTCAAATCATTTAAATGAATCAAAATTATATTACCTCAATAAAATGTAGAAATAAAAATGCCCATGAATAGCACACTACAGAAGTAATTTACTCTTTTAAAGCTGCCTTACAGATGTTGGTAGTGGTGACCAGATAACTTTTTTCAAAACTGCTTTGTGGTTTAGTTATGGGTTCTGCATTTCCACTGCTTGGTTGCATGTTTTTGTTGTATATTTACTTCTGCGTGTGCTTGTGTATGAGACAACAAAAGAGAAGTGGTTTCAAATTCAGTACTACAAGTTCTACAAAACCTTGCACAGGAAACAGGAGAATTTCACTGCCATGTGCTGCAGATGAAATGTCTTTTGTTATGCCATTTCCTGAGGTTAATTCAGAGCAAAAATGTAAGACATTTACCAAAAATGTTTCTCTTTTCTCTTGGAGCTTTGTGAATGAGTAAAAAATTAAAGCAGATAGTCCAATTTTTCTTTCATAACTGTTACACATGATAAACTATGCAATTTGCATAAACAAATGTGAGTATGTGTGTGTGCGTGTGTGTGTGTGTGTGTGTGTGTGTGTGTGTGTGTGTGTGTGTGTGTGTGTGTGTGTGTGTGTGTGAGACTGTGAGGTGGGAATATAATGGCACATGAATGCTTATTTTTGATGTCATAGTAGAGCAGCAAAACACATTTTCTGAGTGGCACATATACTTTTTATATTGTACATTTTTAATTTACTATGATCATACTTTGTTGAATTGTTTGCATTATGTACTTGCCACAAGCATGCTATTTTGTGATGATTACAGGTCAGCTCTAGGCAAGACTAACTGCTTTCAGTATGGAATACTATACTGGATAATTTATAATGTCATAAATTGCAAGTTAGGGTTATAGGATTCAATCCCAGGGCTGTCTGTTTGATATATGATACTCATTATGTGCCAGTATGCATCACATTCAAGTGAAGCTTTTACATTCATGTTTCTGTATTTTTAAACATCAGGACTGCTTAGAAGTCTAAAACAATAGCTTTCAATGTTCTGACTATGTTATTCAGCCCCTGCATTTTTTTTAAATCTAAAAGATTGGAATGAATGTTACACAGCTGGTAGACATCTGAAACATATGAAAATGCTGTAAGAATCATATTTTAGGCAGTCTGTTCTTGACTATATGGACATCTTGCCTACTGCCATATTTTAGGCAGTCTACTCTTGACTATACTGACATCTTACGTACTGCCATATTTTGATTCAGGTATGTCTGCTACTTTTTCTAGTTCAGAATTATAGGATGGCTGGAGTCTGTCCCAGCAGCCATTGTGTACAAAGCATAGCAAAGAAAGTAATTCTGGATAAGATGCCAGTCTATTGCAGCATAAACACAGATAAACACTGGACATGTACATAAGGGCAGTAACAATGATTAAAAAAATCAAATACTCAAAGGAAGAAACAATCAAACAAATGAGTAAAATATTGAATGTACAGTGCACAGTTCATCCTATTAGCATACTGCTTAATATATGGAACAGAGATCCAGGACAACCTTTTACAATGATATGCCACTTGGATATTGGGACTAATAGTAGATAAATGATCCATTTCCTTATGAAACAGTGACTGTGCAGCTGAACACCTGTGTTAAGCATATTCTCAAACATCAAAGTGCATACAATTCCAAAACTGGGCAAACAGCCACATGGTTTTCAAATCTATGAGTGGAGACTGTGAGTGGTATGTCTAACAGCTCTAACGAATACATGACTATTAGCACTACTAACTGATTCTTGCACTGCACTCTAATGTGCATCACTACTTCCTGAGAAAGCAGAAGTCACTTTGCTGTGGTGCAGAACCTCCAGCATGCTACATGGATGTTACATTGATTTGCAAAATGCACCACTTCACAGACAACAAAAGCCCCTTTATTGTTGTGCAGAGCCTCATACATGCTAGCCTGATCTTATGCTGTAAAATATTTAATTTCTAGAAATCAGAAGTCATTTTTCTGTAGTACAGAGCTTTGGGCAGGTTACAATTGCAATGCTGCATTGACTTATGGGATACATACTGAGAAGGACATCCAAGCTGCAGAAAAATCTCAAAGGAGGCTAATAAAAAAAATGAATGAATGGAGGTTAAACCCTGCAAACTTAAACTTGGCAAACTGTAATTACACTCCCAAGGAGGATAGAAGAAACATGGCATGCACACGTAAAAGTCGGTTACAGACTTATGAGTGCAATTCCCTCTAAATATAGTATGACTATGATCTTCACTAGGTGATACCATCTAATAAATGATGGGATAAGTTGCACATTCATGATGGAGGAGATGCAGAACCATCACAGTTCTTAAATCCCTAAGTAGCAGAACAAGTGTCTCTTTGCATACAAATTTATTAGGATAAGCACCAGTGGCGGCTGATGACTTCCAATCAATGGGGGGCTGCAGGAGACAGCTGAATGGGGGGGGGGTCAATGGGAAGGGTGTGGTCAACTAGAAAGGGGAGCGGCTATGCTGAAAACCACAAAAACTGGGACTTTAATTAAATACGCCGCCCTGGGTGCCAAATTGTCATTATGAGAATCCAATCAAGATAAAATGAAGTGGAGAAAAAATATTTCAATGCACTGGCTACATAACAGCTTACTTATTATCTAGATGGAAACAAAAAGGTTGTGAGGCATGAAAAAAATAAATTACTTTTTAAATACATTACTGGAATGCCAGTCAAAATTAAGTATAAAAAACAAGCAGCACTCAACTCAAACCACTTCTCTTTGGACTGCAGTTCTAATTATAATTTATATTCAGCTTTATAAAAGTACCAAGTAACATGCTGAAAGTAGCAATCTCTGTGAAACCCCAACTTGTAAAAATGTTTCTTATCTAAAAAAGACCTGCTGCTTGACAACTCAACTATCTACTTGTTTCATGGGGAAAACTTGACCAAAGTAAAAAAATGAACAGCAAACTAGAAACAAGCTCAAGATAAATCGCTTAAAGGATTACTTCACAGGTTATGTACCACACATGATAGATTGGCATTGTGTTTAGTTTACCGGTAAAGCCTGCAAAGATGACTGCAAGTCTCCAACAAATGTAATGAGCTTCTGACAATACTGTAATCCTGTTCTTTATTACAAATACTGTCATATGCATTTCAATACCTAAAGCTTATATGCTATCTAGTTATGTAAATATTCTCTGCATTGCAACAACAAAAAGGCTTTCACTGTTGGTAATTCATTAACAGTATGCTTATTGAAGCTTACTTACATCTTACAATCTCAGACAAGCTTACCTGATGGTCATTAAATCATTGCTACTTAAACATAGAGCAACAGGCACTGCAACAACATACATTTTATGAATAATAAGAAGCATAAATCAGCAGTATAAAAATATGACAGAAAACCAGAAAATTCTGCAAAATCAAGGACAGATGAAAAGCCATGGTAGTACTTGTATCTACCTTGGATGAGGGGATACTCTGCACACTTACACTGCATGACTGCTCCTTGCCTTGCTTGGACACATGCAGAGTCACTACATGGGGGAGTGGGGTGCAACAAGTATGTCACAATTTAAAATGTCTCTGGCTGACGGTGATGGCCCTGACACATCCATCATACCTCTCAACCTCAGAGCAAGAAATCTGGACAAAGCCAAATAGAAGTGGGATAAAGGCTAAAAATAAGGACAATTTTTTAATATTGCTCTTATAAACTTAGAAAGATAATAGAACAGTAAGTCTTGCATTAGTATGCATTTTCTGAAGGGTATGAATTCTGAAACTCAGATATATGTAATTATTTTGTGATTTAGCTCCTCAGATCATACCAGTGATTTGCTAGAAAACCACAAATTTTATGAGGAACAGACCAAAATTCTGAGGCAAAAATCTGGTGATTCTGTGAAAATCTGGACAGTTGAAGGTATGTTGCTGAGTCTAGACCTCAGGAACAGTGTCATTGATTTCTCATCCCAATTCATTGACTTGCTTCACTTATTTGCTTTTGTGGGTGAAACTCAAATCATCAACATTCTCCACCCCTCCCCACATTACTATCCATTTCTTTCACTTTGTGTACCATGCCAGTACCCCTCATATCTGTAACGTGCACCCCTATACATATGTATGGTGGGGGATGGGTTGGGTTGGCATTATGGTTAGGGTGTTTACCTCATGAACACAAGGTGCACTTCTTGAGTCTAACCTTTGTTCACTGCCTGGCCATTGGCTAGGCATGCAATAGTCTACAGACTGACTGCCTACTATTTACCTAAAAACTTATTCTTTCACCACGTTTAACCATTCTCTCTATCTGTGGTGGTTGTCTCCCTTCCTGTGCTGTATCCTTCCTCCCTTGTTCTTTCTGTGGTATCTCTTCTCTCTCCTGATGTCTCTTGTACCATGCTGTGATGTTGCTTCCTTTTTCTCTAGTGACCTACAGACAGTCATAATTCACTGATTTCTTGAATGTTGAAAAGCTTAACTAGAAAAGGCATAAGAAGGAAAAAAGTTACCTGCATCCCCCATGGAGATATTACCCCCCTCCCCCATATTCCTACCTTATATGTACCAACTCTGTGGTTACACTACATTGGCAAAAAGTAAAAAAATATATATATACAACAGTGCACCACCGTTTCCCACCACAAAAGTCAATGTTATTTTGAAAAAAAAGAGAATGAAGTAATATTAAACAAAAGTTATCCAACAAAAGTAACCTTGTCTGAGTAAAGATATGCCATTGTTTCCTCCTTGGCTCTATCTCCCCTTCATACTTCCATTGATTTTTGCATCTGCCATTTCTCTCTGTCTTCCTTTTCCCTGCCCTTCCATTTATGGCTGCATCTCTCACTGCCTCCCTTCTCCTTATTTTGTGTCGCTCCACTTCTCTACACACCTCTGATAACCTCTACCCATGCCCTTAAGACCTCTGCATTTGTCCTCACTATCTTTTCTACCACACTCTGTTGTCCCCTCTTCCCTATTAAAACACTGTCTTTTCTCACCTCTCTATCAAGTCCACTTCCATCTCTATATCCTATATTCTACTATTGCATCCATCATGCCGCAGACCATACCACTCTTGCCACCTCTAAAAATCCCTGAGCAAAACAACTCATCCACATCCTTAGCATCTCACAAATTTTTCACCCATTCTTTTTCCACCTTGTCTTACTACTCTTATATTCCAAAATCAGAGCCTTGACCTCCTCTTTTTTCTGCAGGTAAAACTTTTTTTAACCAATGAGTGAGTTCACATCTTATGAATCTTTCAGCTTTAGCAATACACAAGAAATTGTGACAACTGACCTATATGTCTCGTTATAGTGATCCTTTAATAAATATAAATCTATTTTAAATAAATGTATAAATATACATTGAAAATGCTCATATGACAATTATAAATTAAATGAAAGTGACTGAATCTGCAAAGTCTACCTACAGCCTATATCACCATACACTGAAGTGTTCTATAAGATACCATGACATACTAAACCAAACCAAACTAAAATCCAACCATTTTGTAATACATGTTTGAGGTATTATGTCATTAAGCACATTAGTAGAGTGCAGAACCTCCATTTCTGCTGTAATATATGCATTTTGGAATTTGGGAAAGAGAATATAGTGATGCAGGGACTGATAAACCTCTGTGTATGAGAGTTAAATGGAGCTCTGGGTTTGCTGACTTGTCATATACTGATGAAACAACTTGATTTGTAAAAGTTAGAATACTAAGGTACTGAAATTCAGGGGACTGTTTCCAGATGTCATTTATTACCAGACTGCCAAAACGTCTAGTTAATGCAAAAGACAGCAGTGCCTTATTTCTCAGGGAGTTAGAAAAGAAAGATAAAAGAAAGCGAAATTATTAATCTTAAATATGATATGGTTATACAAATTCAGGTATAAAAGGTATAGTTTTTACAGCATCTCACAATGCATGTCTGTATTTTAACTTGACTCTTGTGACTATTTTTTTCTCAAAAAATGGCAAACAAAAATGGTTTAAAAATCCATTTTGATAAGTAATATTTATTTAAAATTAGTAAACCATTAAACCTTTTAAACACATAAAAACATTTTAAGACATTGTGGCCATTTCCTAAATGAAATAACTCCCTCCAGGGTGGACTGAAAAAGTATTTGCCCTTTCATGTATGAGAAGGACTTCTAGCTAAGTTACTGGGTGTTACAACACCTCCTGGTAGGTATGTGATTTCTCTATAATGTGCACCTTGGAGTGCATTGTTTCTTACTTCCCAGCTAATTTAACTAGCAGTCAAACATTTAAATGAAAGGGAAGTTTATTTTTGCACTATAACTAGAAAATTATGAAATCTGGCCACTTTGCTCATGCTGGTATTTTGTCCCATAGTACAGAAAGAGCTAAGACTACTGAAAATCACCTGTTAGTTTATAATATTTTGAACAGATAGGGTATGGTAGTAGGTCTATAAAAAACAGTGCTGTAATAGGTTACTATAGCAATAACCCACGCCTGGGTGTGGGTAATGCTAAATTTACCCACGGTTGGCGTGGTTTGGACCAAACAAAGCCAACCGTGGGTAAACTTAGCATTACCCACACCCAGAAGTGGGTTATTGCTATTATACCATGACATTATTTAAGAAAAGAAACTATTACTTTTCTTAAATAATGGCATAGTATAATGCCTGTTTACTGCCCTTCCGCAGATGTCTGGCATCCGCGGCAGTTCTGATGTACTGCGCGCCTGCGCAGTACATCAGAGCTGTGGGCAAAAGCAACGGAGAAAGCAAGATCTCCGTTGCTTTTTTTTTAGTGTCTCACTATGTTAAATGAGTTTAACATAGCGAGACAGTTTTAAAATAAGCAACGGACATCCAACATAGCGAGACACTAAAAAAAAGCAACGGAGATCTTGCTTTCTCCGTTGCTTTTTTTTTAAACACTGTCTCGCTATGTTAAATGGGTTTAACATAGCGAAACAGCTTTAAAATAAGCAACGGAGATCTCCGTTGCTTATTTTAAAGCTGTCTCCCTATGTTAAACCCATTTAACATAGCGAGACAGTGTTTTAAACGTGTTATACTAATGGTAAAAAGTCCTGGCGACCGGACCTTTTTCCATTAGTATAACTCGATTTACAACGGGCACGCTGGCCAATCAGCGTGCACGTTTTGGGGGGGGTCATGGTATAATACAATTTATCTCAGAAATAGTACTTCTAGGATGGACTTCATTGGTCTTATCTGCTAGCAGACTCCCAGACCATTTATTTATGTTAACAGTGTCATACATTTTAGAAAACTATAATATATGTGCCGAAAATGAAATTAAAGAAAACTCCTTATCAGTGTTGCAATGGAAACGGACTTTTTCTACTGCTGGCATACAAACAAATACCTGCAAATGTATGATTACAAATTACTAAGTGTACATTAAAGCTCAGGAATAGCAAGCATTTTATGTGGAAATGTAAATGCAATTATATCCAGAATAGCTACAGAAAAAAGATGCTTGACAATTTATGTTGCAAGGATAAGAAAATGTGAAACAGAAATTTCGTAGGCTAGATATCAGACTTTCTACAAAAAAGCAGTCTGCATGAGAATTTTATTATCAGCAGACTACTTCAACAGAGGTGAAAGTAAATGCTTAACACAGCTATAGCCAATTGATATTTGAAGCTGTTGGATGTACTGTTATCTTCAGTTGCAGTAAATATGAATGTGAGGACACCCAGATATTTTGTCAGTACATGTCTTTCCCCAGCTATAAATTACCATTATGCATTTTGTGATATGATCCTTGTAGCTTTGAACACCATATAAAAAGGGTGCACAAAAACACCAACAAAATTATGTTAATACAGCAAAGGTAACATACTCATAAGAGTCCAAGGTGAAACAAGTTTACAGAATGTCAGAAGCATTCAAATCGTATCTGTTAAAGAAAGACAGAATTGACTTTTCAAAAAACTTTATCTTTGTGGCATACTTCTTTGGATTTATTGCTTTTGGAATTTCATGTTCAAAACAACACAATAAGTACAGCATCATTATTTACTATGTTTTTTATTTGTTATCCAGGTAGATGGGCGGGTCAGAGTCTGATCTCCTATTTTATTGTGTGTTTGACATATTCATCCTCACCGCCTTTATTAAATCATATTTTTTTCAGTTTAAGGCATACTACTGGTCCTCTGCTTTCCAATAGATGACTGGCTAAACACACACACTCACACACACACACACACACGCACACACACACACTTCGTTCAGCAGTTCACCTTCCAGCCAGCAATATAAAGCCTTCACCTACCAGCTCATACTCCAGTGACCAACCGGACAAACACCTACCAGGACACCTACCCGGTTTCACAAAGCAAGCCAACAAAGTAATCCACATCCAGCGAATGAAGCAAGCCCACAATCCGAACACCTACCTGAAGCCTTTGTCCAATAATCCATGAAGCCCGCGCACTGAAAGTCCCGCAAGAGCAGCTCAGTCCTCCTCATTGGTTCTGACTGCGGCTGAAGCAGTCCCGAGCTCCTCTGTTCTGTGCGGTCATCACCGCACAGATTCCTGGTATCTCACAGCAATGATTGCTGGGTACCTGTTTGTCCATATCCGGACTGCTGATAAAGGCAGTCTGAGTTCTCCTCGTGTGTTCACGCATGTGCAGAGGATCGGGATTCGTGATTTTTTTTTTTTTTTTGTGTTTTACAGATTTTGTTTTGTGTTTTTCTAGGTGGGAGGGCTGCAGTCCCGCAGTCCGATAGCATGAGCTGCCCCTAAGCACCCATCATTCATTTCCTTTCTTTGCTTTCCAAACAGGGCAAGACAGTTTATCAAAGTCTGATTCTCTGAATTATATATCATCACACAAAGAATGCTATTGGTTTGACTGCAGAGTGTATTGATCAAGTGCTGAGGTTTTTGGTAACTTACATCATTGGTAACAGTTTTCAAATTATATTACAGCTACTTTATTTAATTTCTGGGTGGTTGGGGTGGAGCCCACATGTCAGGGGTGTATGGGGAGACCCCCCCCCCATCTAAAAGAAAAGTTTTAAGTTTTTTTGTGATTGCAAATGTAACACATTTGTATTTTATTTACAATCACTTGTGTTAGATGTTTTTTACTTTAGGTGATTGCTGATTAACTTTTTTAATATGATTTCTGTTTGTCAAAGTTGGCAATCTGATGAAGTTTTGGTATGGACATTGATAAAGACAAAAGTCTTATTTTATTATTTATTTGTTTATTTATTTTTTTAGTCCTTTGGCTATTTTGAAGATTTATATAGCAAAATAAGTCAAACACCAAACACTAAATTACAACAATGGCATCAAAATAAAAAATAAACTGGAACACAGCAATATCTAGATTAGGTCCACAATGCAATATTACAGCTGGTATATATATATATATATATATATATATATATATATATATATATATATATATATATATATATATATGCATCACTAGCATTGTGGCCTCACAGCAAGAGGTTGTCTGGTCTGGTTCTCAGCTAGGGTGTCTTCTGTGCTGAGTCTGCATGTCCTGCATGTGTTTGTGTGGGTTTCCTTTGGTGCTCTGGTTTCCCCCACATTCCAAAGACATGCATTAGATGGACTGGGCCCTCTAATTTGACCATAAGTGTGAGTGTGCATGTGAGTATGTGAACATTGGCTGTAGATGATTGTTACTGATGAATTTAATCCCTGACCCCCATGTGCAAAAATGGAAAAAGGGCTTGTAGGTGGGTGGATGGATGAATATGGAAGTGCTATAGAATCCTGAAAGCCCAAAATCCTGAAGACCAAAATCCTGAGACCAAAATCCTGAAAGTTCAAAATACTGAAAACTCAAACTACTGAAAACTCAAAATCCTGAAAACACACAGGATACTAATACTCACTCTATTCCTGCACAAGTACATACAGAAACATATTACCCTTCAACTATATGTGGGGGGAGGGGGCACAGCAATCTTGGAGTTGATATATTCAAGTAGCAGTGTGTGTGTGGGGGGGTGCAGGGGGGCATACTGCCCCACATGGGGGGTGCAGGGGTGCTTGCCCCCCCTGCTTATACTTGGAGAACAGTAATACAGTTTTTGTTTTATTTGTTTCTGTATGTACTTGTGCTGGAATATAGTGAGTGTTGGTTGTTGTTGTTGTCTTTCGGCTTTTTCCGGTTAGGGGCCGCCACAGCGGAACTCCAGTCCGCTAATGATTGGCAGTAGATTTTCACGAACGCCGAGGTGCCAGCTCGACATTCAGCCTTCAGCGAAGGCACGTCCATTTACGCATGTCTTTTGAACACCCACCCAACCGTGGGGAGGACATGCAGACTCCACACAGAAGGCACTCCCCACACTTCAGCCGAGAATCGAACGGGAGAACCTCTTGCTGTGAGGTAACAATGTTACCGCTGCACCACCGTGTTTTCAGGATTTTGAACTGTCAGGATTTTGGGCATTCAGGATTCTGTAGTGCTTCTATATATATATATATATATATATATATATATATATATATATATATATATATATATATATGTATATATGTGTGTGTGTGTGTGTGTGTGTGTGTGTGTGTATCTTTGGATATATTTAAATATATCTAAATGCTTTAATATCAACAACTTAAATACTGATGCAAAAATGTCTAACTCCTTAATATCAATAGCTAAAAATATCGAAACAATAAATATCTACAATACCCAACTACATCCAAATACAATGTTTTTGCAGGGTTTGCTCCACACCCCATCTAACTATATATACCAACTCCAAGGTTGCACAACAGGGGAGAAAGGGCGCCCTTTCCTGGTATAACTTCAATTTTATTGATATGGAACTGCAGCCTGTGAACATTAGGTTATGAAAGGTAGAACTAGAAATATACCCAGATATGAGCCATCCTGAACTCTACTTTTGGGCAATAGAAGACAGCCTTCAGGTGCTGGATACCTTCTCTGGAGCACTGTAAGATATGACTTACTGACTGCACAGTATGTTTGTCGAAACTATCACGTCATCTAGTACCATGAGCTATGCTGACTTTTATGCACAGTTTAACTGTTGCACATCAGATAAGTGCAGACATGATGATATAAAAATCAGTGTACAATATACTCAGTAATTTTACAATACAAAACCAAGTGCAGCATGAGTCTTTGACAATGACATATTGAAGTGTGTGTGTACTGGATTAGGAGTGATCCTAAGAGGTACAGACCATGTATTAGTGGCTATTCTGTGGATGTGCAGTTGCAGATGCCTGAGCATCATGGTTAATTGGTTCTGATGTGAATTCAGTCAGGAAGGCGCCATCATCCCCAGAAGCACCTCTGGCAACAAATGATCATGAGGAAAGACATGGCTAAGGCATCAGCAGAATGTTGTTCAGTGCCAATGAGTCTGTGATGTAGCAATAATTCTGGAGGATAGCCACACTGTGGTGTGGTAAGTCCCTTCCGCCTTTCTCTGATGAAAAGTAGTATAGCAAGGAGACATATGACATACATATAAAATCATACAGCCACCAATGAGATGCCACTTTTGTAACATTTTCCAGCTGCCACTGTATCATGGTTATTTCTAGGAATTTATGTGTGATTGCAGAAGTGTAATTTGACAGCATGCAAGCAGCATCATTTCACTAACAATGGATTAGAATGTGTCCTTAAAATTCATAGCTGTCCTGTACTGGTAGTTGCTGGCATTTTGTCCTATACTGAGGACACTTATAGTGTGGGCAAGAGATGGTACTTGATTCCATGAATCCGGATGGTGTCCTGAAGGATCCTTTTGGTTGAGATCATCTGAGTAACTGATACTCCTCCAGCTTGACAGATTTGATAATCATTCATTATACCACCATATGTATTCATGTATGTCTACCAGGGACTGGTCATATGCTGTTCTTGAGCTACTGTGAAAGTCCCACTACTGACAGGACAGCATTATCTGTATATCCACAGTCTGCATTTCCCCATCCTGAGATCATTGGTGACCATCAACATCTTCCTGCAAGATGTCATAAGATGACATGTTATGTGTAGTGTGCAAGACAGGGTCCATAATGGCATCAGGATATACTGCGGCATTGGCTGACAAACTGGATACCTGCCTTGGTAAAATGTGGCATTGGCTGACAAACTGGACACCTTCCTGAGTAAACTATCCCCTATTTCTCAGCAACCCCAGGAATGATGGCTGTCCTATTATCAGAGCTGTATCATTTCCATTTAGCATAGTGATAATGGTGGGCACATGCTCTTAGGTACCAATGGCATCAGGGAATCTGAAACAGCATCAACCTGCAAGCAACCAGCAGCTCTTGTATCTTATATAGTAGCTCAGCCAGCTGATGAGAGTTTTTTAGTTTGAATAGCTCACCTAAGAAAGATACAGAAGCATAAAATAAATTCAGAAAGGAAAGATAAGCATTATACATCATATACTCATACAACCCGAATACGTCCTGTCAACTTACCTGAATGAGGAACCCTGAATGCACTACTTGGTGCACCTATATGTGTATGGGCACTGATAAGAAAGAACTGCATGGCATCCAGAAGTGTGTGTGAAGACATACTCACACATAACATGCAGTTGTCTCTCACCCAACCATTTATCTACATGCATGTGTGCCTTCACACGTGTGTGTGTGTGTGTGTGTGTGTGTGTGTGTGTGTGTGTGTGTGTGTGTGTGTGTGTGTGTGTGTGTGTGTGTATATACATGTGGGAGTCTGAGTGTGCTGAAGTCTTGTAAAAGTAGATTCTACAGCAAGAACCATATAGCAGCATTTATAAAAGACTCTGGTGTCCTTTGTGCAAAATAAATAAATAATAATAATGCTTTATTAATTCAGCTACTCATGGTTTTGATTATATAATTTATACAATTAAGTAGGAAACAGAGCCGAATAACCTAATGTTATTACAGAAGTAGATTGTGTCATCTGGTTTGACTACTTTCAAAATGCTATGGCGTTCTTCTACAACCTTGAGAGCTATCATTTTTAACCTGCAGTGCAACAGCTTCATGTTTTGCTTCTGGGATTCTGTAGGATCAGCGCTGTACCTTTTTGCCTGTCTCTGTTAACTGTATCATGAGTCATCAGTTTAGAATAATTCTGTATAAAGTAAACCTTACTCTATTCCTGATGACATGATGCACACTTCTTTCTGGTGAAGAGATACATCTTTGTTGTTCTTTAGGAGCGGCCTTAGGTCAACTAGTGCCCTAGGCAAAAGGACTCCATTTTGCCCCCTACCACACCATCTGGTGCCCCCATTCTGGTCTACCTACACCAAATAAATACTGGAAAAGCACCCCTGCTACAGTGGCACCCTAGGTGGCCGCCTAGTAGGCCTATGCTTAAGGCCGGCTATAGTTCTTACTTACTTGTGATTCAGAACTGGTGCCCACAGCCTGTCTCAGGTTACAGGAAAATGTCTTGTTTTCTCTAATATACATGGCTTTTTAGGACATTCACTTTTATTTATTGTTGTTTCTTCTTGTTGTGTTGAGACTTCTTCTGATTCCACTTTCTAAAGAACTTCATAGAGGCCCTGAAGAGTCACAAGGAACTTATTTTCATTGGTTGGAATGACTGCAATCACTTGGTCTCGATGACAAAAATCCATGTGTCATGTACCTCTGTTACATGTAGTGACTTGAGATTCTTGTGCCTTTCTTGTGTATTCCTTCACTAAGTATGGCACAGCTTCTAATGACTTTGCTTTTGAAGCAAGATCAGCTAAAACAATGCAAACATGTATTAATCATTTAATTCATTCCTGGATATTTATCAGCACTTAACCTGATTTCCCATCTAGTTTCTCTAACTTCTAGTGCAATTTAAAAAAAGATTAGTATAAAATGTATTTGGAAATCAACAGGGTTAAATACATGTGTGTATTGTTTTAATTGATTTTTGGAAGTGTTTTTTCAACAGGTATTATTACCTTGGGTTGTTCATGTATTTTACATAATTTATTGCTTTTAATCATGTGATATAATAGTATTTAAGGTGAGTCAGGCAATTTGTATTCTGATGAAGTTTGGTATATAATACCGATCAAAAGGGCTCAATAATACATTTTATTTTATTTTATTTGGTTCCATGTTTATTGTTGATTGGGTTAATTTTTTATTGTTTTCTACAAATTTTCTTAATCAAGGCATTCATAATATCTAAGAGGCCTATGTCTTAGTTTTATTCCTTCCTGCCATGTATGAGTGCTACAAATTCTACTTTAGGGTTATCATATTTTGGTTTAGTTACATTGCTCGCTCTTTAAAAACAACAGCCTTACTAACTTTTACACTTATGTCATCTAGTCTGTAAAAAAATCCTTTAACAACAGAAAACAACTTCTTTTGTAGGTTTAGGAGCAGCTTGGCTTGACAACTTTTTGGATAACAGCCTTATTAGAAGCTTCACAGGCTAATGAGCTTAGATGAGCTCAGTCTGTAAAAATGTCTTATCCAGTTGTAACAGATGACATAATGGAAATCTCATGGCTGTCTTGATTGACAAAGTCCAGTTGTGAGTATGGTATGCTCTAGAATGGTATTTACCCAAAGCTGAGCTAAGATCTCAAACTTTATAATCTTGTAGTCAATGAATTGTTAGTACTGAATTCTGCTATGCCTGCAGAAGTCTTCTAGTGAGAAAGGAAGTCACAACTCTGGCCTGCCTGTTTGTAGGCTATGTCTTTCAGGAATCCACTCAGACATTACTTAGTCCATGCTGCCTTCTGACATTTAGGTGCAAACTAGGGGCTGGCTGCTCCACATAAAATCACCAATGAGGAATTAGCCAGAAAAGATTTCCTGCAGTAATTGTACCTGTCTGGAGCAGTGTAAATTTCTAATGGATCCTTCCCATTCCCATCATACTATAGGTTCATAGGTTGATACTAGGCTATCTGCCCTAGGGCATTTATAAGCCTAGCCAGAGTGTGTTTGGCTTTTGCCACCCTTTTAGATTAGTTGACTGTGCCTCTGTATAGTAGGTCACAGAAGGTAGCCCTTTTAAAGTTAGTTTACTGTACCTCTGTCAAGCAGGGACACAGAAGAGATCCCAGGGGTAAACTTACAATCTCCCATCCACTCGTCAAGATTTCACTTGAAGAGGGTCAGTGAGGGGCTCTGCCTAACATGGATTGGGATTTTGTTCCAGAGTGAAGGGAATAAAAAGTATAGTTTGTTATACTTAGTTTGTGCAAAGAACTTAAGGAAGTCTTACTTAAAATTGCTGCAGTGGTGCACAGATATCATTTGGTGCCCACATTCTACATTAATATAATAAGTTCAGCTGCTCGCTATACAGTGTTAACTGCTTTATGCTGTCATGCTCCTTGAGTCTGGAACACTCATCACCTTGACAAAGTCTCTCACTCCAACTATGCATTTTTATTATAGACTTGAGGAACAGACCAAAGTATTAGAGAAAATCTGGACATTCTGCGAAATTCTGAAGAGAGGTATACTGACAGTATGTGAGACAGCCAGTTCTTCATATAAAGCAGGCCAGATAAAGGTAACAGTAAGGCCGTGCATCAGAGCAGCAAATAAACATCATTGCATTCTTTTCTATGTGCACAAAATGAAATGTTGGTGCCAGCAATGTGACAGTTCTATAGATTTAGAAAATATCAGAAACAATGACCTAGAGTATAACAACGTTTCATAAGTAACCATGATGCAGTAGTAACAAAGTTTACATGTGGAATGCACTGTTTAATAATTGCTTTTATTAAGTGGCACTGAGTATCAGAACACTGCATGACTGAACAATTACTTCAAGAAGCACTTTGCATTGCAGGCAGAATAAAGAAATGCAAGCTATTTTAGCAGTAGAGGTAAAGTATATATTACAGAAAAATAAAGCAGCTTCTTTTGCAAATCATGATTAGTTTCTTGCTAATATTATATTTGTTGCATTGTTGCATGACAGATATAAAATATGTTCTGTTGTCATATTTCCATTGCACCGCTTGTATCAGCTGCATGTTCATTTTACTCCCAAGCATAGATGTGACAAAAGCATCCTATTTGTGTAGCTTTATAAATCTTCCATCATCCTACTGGAAAACCTCTGGCTAGAAATACCATCCCCCTACAATCACATAGTTGCTTCCAACATTATATCTCAAGGAAATGCAGAAGTAATAGATGTTTCACTGACAAACACAAAAAATAAGTGAAGTGTAACCTATGCAGGTTCTACAAATTGGTCGTACGTCACAGCTGAACTCTAAAAAAAATTCAGTTTACAGAGCATAAAATATACTTTAAAATATTAAATGAAAGCAGAAATCAACTTATTAAGGAAGTAGTTTAACAAACATAACTATCACAGTGGTGACATGCCCGTTGCCACTTGCTCTAACTGGCAAGTGCTGTAACTCCCACTAGACTGATCTTAGTGAATTTCCTAACCCTCCCATCACCTGATCATATGGAACTACACAGCCCCATCAGAACCCATCTAGTCCCTGACCCAGACCATAACACTACTCTCCTTAATCCTAAAGTTCTTGATTGAGCCCTAACCTTAAAACTCTATTCCCACTCCCAAACCTAACTTTAAACTCCCCTCATGATCCTTAAAGCTGCAACTCCCTTCCTACTTCCTAAACCTGAAGTCCCTAATCAGTACCTAACCATAATGCTCTCCAAGG
Source organism: Protopterus annectens (assembly GCF_019279795.1). Lineage (NCBI taxonomy): Eukaryota > Metazoa > Chordata > Ceratodontiformes > Protopteridae > Protopterus > Protopterus annectens. The sequence goes on along the minus strand of NC_056738.1, from coordinate 398,277,078 downwards.
TCCTTAAACCTAAAGATCCCTTCCCACTCCCTTAACCTAAAAGTTCCTTCCTACTCCTTAAACCTAAAGTCCTCAATTGCTCCCTAAACCTAAACTCCCTTCCTGGTCCCTAACCTCCCTATTCCTAAACCTAAATCCCCCTCCTGATCACCGTCTAAAACCCTGACCTGCACTCCTACTCCCTCCCCATGGCTGCCACAGTAACCTTGCCTAAACTTGGCTAACATGTTCAGGTGAGGTGCAGTCATTCCACTCTTTCCCCACAGCTGCCGCACCTCACTTTAACATCTAGGTGAGTTTAAGTGGGTGGCCATGCTCCCGAGTCAATGGCTGTGAGACAGTGATATTTGAGCATCTAGGACTTGGGAAAATATAGTAGGACCTCTTCATATTAAATACATTTAAAGCAGATGTATTTGCAGTATAAAGACTATGTAAGTGAGTCAAAAAGCTACATAACACATTTTGTTATAATAGACCCTTTTTATGCATAATCGATTTGACAAAAAAAAGTGTGTGTGAGATGGAAACAGGGCAGCAGGGTACTTTAAATGTGTCTATATCCAACAACTAGTGTTTCATACATAGAAATATTCAGTTGTGTTTGTAATAAACAAGAGATACATTTTCTACAACTGGCTGGTACTTCCTCATGCATGGTAAAGCTTGCCAAGTTGCATAACTTTTCAAAAACTACAAGTCCCAGAGTAACAAATCAGTACATTGGTGCAGGATTTTTTCAACAGTTTGGGATGCAGGAATCAATAAAAAACACAATTCTAACAGGGAATTATAACTACCTAAACAACGAGTGAGCTGTTGTTGTTGTTGGCCTTTTCTCGGTTAGGGGTCGCCACAGCGAAACTCCGGTCCACTAATGATTGGCAGTAGATATTTATGGTGCCGAGTTGCCAGCCTGATGTCCAGCCTTCAACAAAGGCACGCCCATTCACACATGTTTTTTGAACACCACTCGACCACGGGGAGGACATGCAGACTCCACACAGAAGGCACTCCAGCCAAGAATTGAACAGGAGAACCTCTTGCTGTGAGGCAATAATGCTACCGCTGCACCACCGCAGCTTTAAACAATGAGTGAGTAAACTGCTTAATGTCAAATAAATATGTCTAAATATTAATTGATCATGCTAATCAAAATTGCTTGGAAGAAAATGCAAAATATAACACCTAGGATACTTCTGCTACCCAGCCGTGGTTATACTCTTGGCAATTAAACAGTAATTGTGAGGTGGAGTTCAGGGAAGAGTTAAGTCAGGCACTGGGTGGCAGTGAAGAGTTACCAAATAGCTGAATAACTACAGCAGAGCTAGTAAGGGAGACTGCTAGAAAGGTGCTTGGGATGACATCTGGACAGAGGAAGGATGACAAGGAGACATGGTGGTGGAATGAGGAAGTACAGGAGAGTATACAGAGAAAAAGGTTGGCAAAGAAAAAGTGGGATTGTCAGAGAGATTAAGAAAGTAGACAGGAGTATAAGGTGATGAGGTGCATGGCAAAGATAGAGGTGGCGAAGGCTAAGGATAAGGCATATGAAGAGTTGTATGAAAGGTTGTACACTAAGGAGGGAGAAAAGGACCTGTACCAATTGGCTAGACAGAGGGACTGAGCTAGGAAAGATGTGCAGCAGGTAAAGGAGATAAAGGATAATGAGGGAAACATACTCACAAGCGAGGGGAGTGTGTTGGGCAGATGGAAAGAGTACTTTGAGGGGTTGATGAATGAAGAGAATGAGAGGGAGAGAAGGTTGGATGATGTGCGGATAGTGAATCAGGAAGTGCAGTGGATTAGCAAGGAGGAAGTAAGGACAGCTATGAAGAGGATGAAGAATGGAAAGGCTGTTGGTCCAGATGACATACCAGTGGAAGCATGGAGGTGTTTAGGTGAAAAGGCAGTGGAGTTTCTAACCAGATTGTTTAATGAAATCTTGGAAAGTGAGAGGATGCCTGAGGACTGGAGAAAAAGTGATTTGGTACCGATTTTTAAGAATAAGGGTGATGTGCAGAGCTGTAGTAACTACAGAAGGATTAAACTGATCAGTCACATCATGAAGTTATGGGAAAGAGTAGTGGTAGCTACGTTAAGAAGGGACCTGATGATTAGTGATCAGCAGTATGGTTTCATGCTGGGAAAGAGCACTACAGATGCGATGTTTGCTCTGAGAGTGCTGATGGAGAAGTACAGAGAAGGAGTTGCATTGTGTTTTTGTAGACTTAGAGAAAGCATATGACAGGGTGCCTAGAGAGGAGTTGTGGTATTGTATGAGGAAGTCAGGAGTGTCAGAGAAGTATGTAAGAGTGGTACAGGATATGTACAAGGGTAATGTGACAGCGGTGAGGTCTGCAGTGGGAGTGATAGATGCGTTTAAGGTGGAGGTGGGATTACATCAAGGATCAGCTCTGAGAACTTTCTTATTTGCAATGGTGATGGACAGGTTGACAGATGAGATCAGACAGGAATCCCCATTGACTATGATGTTTACAGATGACATTGTGATCTGTAGTGAGAGTAGGGAACAGGCGGAGGAGACCCTGGAGAGGTGGAGATATGCTCTAGAGAGAAGAGGAATGAAGATCAGCAGGACTAAGACAGAATATATGTGTGTGAATGAGAGGGAGGACAGAGGAATGGTGAGGATGCAAGGAGTAGAGATGGCGAAGGTGGATGAGTTTAAATACTTGGGATCAACAGTTCAGAGTAATGCTGAGTGTGAAAGAGAGGTGAAGAAGAGAGTACAGGCAGGATGGATTGGGTGGAAAAGTGTGTCAGGAGTGATTTGTGACAGATGAGTACCAGTAAGAGTGAAAGGGAAGGTCTACAAGAGGGTAGTGAGACCAGCTATGTTATATGGGTTGGAGACAGTGGCATTGACAAAAAGTCAGGAGTCAGAGCTGGATGTGGCAGAGTTAAAGATGTTAAGATTTGCACTGGGTGTGACAAGGGTGGACAGGATTAGGAATAAGTATATTAGAGGGTCAGCCCAGGTTGGAAGGTTTGGAGACAAAGCCAGACAGGCAAGATTACGTTGGTTTGGACATGTGCTGAGGAGGGATGTTGAGTATATTGGGAAAAAGATGCAAAGGATGAAGTTACCAGGTAACAGGAAAAGAGGAAGGCCTAAGATAAGGTTTATGGATGTGGTGAGAGAGGACATGCAGGTGGTTGGTGTGACAGAGCAAGATGCAGAGGACAGGAAGAAATGGAAATAGATGATCTGCTGTGGCAACCCCTAACGGGAACAGCCAAAAGAAGATGATGATGATTTATTTTACATTTTATAACCGGGGGTGTCTGGCTGAGCCGAAAAGGTCCTTTTTCAGCAGAGGCCCGGGGAGAAAAGCTCCACATAGAAAAATTACAGATACATTTAGATATTTAGACATGATCAGTATACACACAAATTACAATAGACATGTTTTTACAGTGGTATGCAGCACATCAGCAGTTACAGTGGAGAGAAGAAACAAGAAATAATTAATTTAAAAATAAAGGTAATTAATAGATTTGTGGTGTACAGCTGAAATTTGGAACATAGGTACAATGCATACATAGTACATAGGTACAGTACATACATTGTAAATTAGCTAGAGTTTGTGAGTAAGAGTCAGAACTGTTATCAAGTACTCTAGGCTTAGTATGTGTATCTTATCCGCTTTCACTAGCCTGGGAGCAGTCATTGCACTGCCAACTTTGCTTCCAACTAAGTCTGCTCAGGGCACTAGTAATGAGTTTTATGACATTATTAACTTCTGGATTAATAAACACGTACTGGTAAGACATAAAGCTGTTCTGATGCAAGCTATCCTAAAAACTATAGACCAATAATTTGTCTTCCAGCGATCTATAAACTATACTCTGAAAGTGATGCTGACAAGAGTTTATAGTAATTTAGAAGAAAACTCAGTCATGGCAACAGAACAAAAGAGTAACAAAAGAAAGTAATATGGAACAAAGGAACATTTGCTGTTAAAGTCATGATGGAGAGTTGTAAAATGGGGAAGAATCTAAGCATGGCATGGATATTTTACAAAAAAACACTTGACAACATCACACATTCATGGATAAAGGAATGCTTACAGATGTATAAGATACACCCTACATTGATCAGTTATATTATAGTGACCATGAAACAGTGGCAACCACTTTGCAGCTAAGCCATGATAAAGGGCAAATTATTATCCCAGGAATAAACATCCAAAGGGGGGTATTCCAGGGTGACTCTGTCACTGGTGCTGTTTTGTCTTGCCTTAACCCATTAAGCTGTCTGCTTAACAGATTAGGTCATGGCGACAATGTAACTCCCAGAAAACAACAAAGTGTAAAAACTTCTCATCTTTTTGTGGATGATTTAAAACCACATAGTTCCATCAGATAAGGAACTGAAAGCCCAACTGGAAATCGTCAAAAATTTCTCAGATGATATAAGAATACCATTTGGTTTTGATAAATGTGTTAAAGTGACATTTAAAGCAGGAAATTTGCAGCACCAAGAAAATATCAGTCTGGAGGGTATGTATAAATATTTGTGAATTGATGAAGTATTGAAATAAAACACAAACAAATGTGGACAAAACTCAGTAAGGAATATTTTAGAAGACTAAAATTAATACTGAAAACAGCCCTGACATCTAGTAACTAAGTCCAAGCTATAAGCCAATTTGTTCTTCCTGTTTGTAGTGATTGGCTGGCCCTAAAAGGTATTAGATCAGTTGGACAGGAAAACAAAAAAAAATGCTTCAGGTTTATCAAATGATATATAAAAATCACTGTATATCAACATTATATATTCCTCATAATGAAAGAGGTATGGGCCGCCTCAAAATTGATTGCATGTATACCTCTGCAATCACAGGACTGCATACATATCTGTTGACCTCACCAGGTCCAAATATAGTCATAGTCTTAAAACATGAAGTGAACAAATGTAAGATGACTTCCCTGCTTATTTAACAGAAGCATATGAGCGTCAAGTGGGAATGGAAACCAAACCAGAAGTAGAAAAAAAATCAGACAGCAACTGAATGTGCCAAAAAACAAAAGAAAGAATATAAGGAGAAGAATCAGATGTGAAGACAAGAAATGTGGAAAAAGCATAAATATACTTGCAAGTACAGAAAACTCCTCAAACAGGCTCATGTTGATCAGCATGTGATACAAGAAAGGTTAAGGAAAAGTGAATTTAAACCAAAAGATGAAAGATAAATATTAGCGGCCCAGGATAGTGGGCTACATATACATTGGTCTACAAAGTCCACTGACCATATCAGAGAAATAGACAGATGCAGGTTTTGTAAAACAGAACTGGAAACAGTTGCACATCTTGTTGCTGGTTGTGATACACTAGTGGAGAGGGCCTGTATACTGAAAGGCATAATAATGTAGCAAGACTGTTGCATTGGGGATTGTGCAAACATTAAAATATTGAAGTAGCTGAGAAGCATTGGAAACATGAGCCACAAAGCATTATAGAGAATGATGAAGTATACATCACATGGGATCACCCATTACCAGCAGTTCAAAAATCCTATGCGAGAAAAACAGATAATAGCAGTCCATGAAAAGAAGACAAAAGTAGCATCATTTGATCATTGAAATTGGTACACTCAGTGATTACAATGTCTTACAGAGACACACAAAGTCATAAAATAACAGGATTTGCAGTCATAAACAATGGCAGTATGAAAGAAAGATACAAAAACAGTTCCAGCAGTAGTAGTAGGAGCAATATATCTCATAAAAAAGAATTTCCAGTTGTATTTAGATATGCTACCGATAAATGTAACTCGTATGAATTTCAGAAGAAGACAATTATGGGCACACTGCAGGTGCTGTAAAGATCACTTTTGGCTAACATCAAAGATTGAAACAATACTGATTTCACAAACTTTATTCATACTTTGACTTAGCAATTAAACCCAGTAAGGCAAAAATGTGCAGTTAAAGTAAACAAATAAAACTTTCCAGAAGTCTTGCTAGTCAGACTTCTGTTGCTGGTATCAAAGTCCGGTTTACAACCATTTACAACGCAGAGTATGGTAGCATTCAAGATCTCCAGGACATAAGGTTGCCACCTGTCCCATTTTGAATGGGATAGTCATGGTATAACAGACTGTATTAACTATCAGCAGAAACAGCAATATCCCCCAGTTTGCTGAAATCTGCTGCTGTGCTACAGCAGCTGAAAAGGATGCAGTTTGTTTTTGCTGTCTTTTTTCATTGTTTGTGTCTTGTCCTTATAACTGGACTTGTAGATGTAGGCTATTGCTATGTTGAGTATGCTGTAAGTGTTCTGTTCTCTACAAGGTTCTGTGTTAAAATGCTTACCAGTCATTGGCTGTAACTGCATGGAGGGGTTCTGCACTCAGGAAAAACATTTTATACAAGGTACCAATGTCAGTAATACCCTTTGATCCTAAGAGAATTAACTTATTTGTTCAAAAAGGAAAGAGCTCTATGGTTGTTTGGAAACTGATGCATTTTATTTTTGCCATATAAAAGGAATTAGGGGAGTATAGTGCTGCTTCTGGTATAAAATGGGATGGAATAAGATGATAACTGCAGGGCTTTAGGCTGCTGAGACTGGCTAAAATACCATCATAATGTGTATGTGTGTATGTGCATGTGTGTGCGTGTGAGTACATGCTCGTGTGCTTGTGCATGTGTGCGTGCGGGCGCGCGTGTGTGTGTGTGTGTGTGTGTGTGTGTGTGTGTGTGTGTGTGTGTGTGTAACATTGGAAGGAAGTCTGACTGGCACTTGTAGTCATGCAAGTGTGCAAGTGGTAAGGCAAAACAAAGTTTTTACTAAATGTTTTGAAACTGATATAGGGAATGCCAGAAGATTTAGTTTTAACTGGGTGACATATTAGATGTAATGCTTGGTGAGGTATAATTTGGTTAATAGCCTTAACCAGGAAAACACCTTTTAGAATAGCAAAAAAAGTTGCCTTGTATTCACTTAAGGAAGCAATTTTAAGCAGCTAACTGAAGATGTTACTCTCCAGTGTCAGAGGCACAGTTATATAGCCTGAGCTACATCTACATAACAACACAACATAAAAGCAAACCTGATTTCACATGTTCATATATGCCTTATCCCATCACCTGGTTTTCATACTCACCTAGCTAATTATTCTGTAGGGCAATGTGATTTTTTCAGACTTGTTTTCCTATGCATTTAGAAATAAACAAAATATATATCACTGCAGCCAAACACCAATGCAGATACTAGAATGAGATATAAAGTTGCTGTTTGCTTAGGCTACCTAGTTAACTTTTAACTTGAGACATAGCCATTCCTCTGTCTATATGGCATTGCTCAAGACAGAGAATATTTGTATATATATATATATATATATATATATATATATATATATATATATATAGATATATATATTCTATCATTAAAATCAAAATTGCAGTATTCTGCATTCAACAATAAAGAGACCACAACCACTGTAAATGTGTCTGCAATGAGAACTGAAAAATGAAAAACACACAAAAACAAGTCCAATATAGGAAACACCATTCCAGTTTATTAATAATAGGTTTAGTGCTTTTGTGTTGTAATAAAAGATACTAAAACTTTGTCAGAAGCAAACACTATGTATGTAAGCATTTTCATTATAAGACAATAAATCATGTGATAAAATCAGCTGACCTCTGCTAAATACATCAAAAATAAATATACAAACACATTCTCGTGTATACTACTTACTACAAACTCTTGAAACACTAATTTCATAAAACATACATAGAATACATATATTGAAAATAAATAACATTATTTTATTTTAGCTGCCCTCGATTTTTTTACACTGTGTAATGATATTTGGCCATTTAAACTAGATAGTACAAATACATTTTGTAATAACTGCCATAGTAACTCTTTATATTCTAAAGTGCTCTTCCAGTTGCCACTCCTTGGTGACTTTATAACCTTATGGGTCTATATCAGTCCGTTGTAATGGCTGAATATGGAATACCAGATGTTCAAACTGTAAAGTTCGAACACTGGTAATCGTGAAGCCATGGAACACCGAATTCCTTCCCAGGAAAAAAACTCGGTGGGCCGTTTCAGTGGCTTTGCGATTAGCAGGACTGTGGTGGGAAGTTTCGGGTTGGGTCAGGTAAGTGTGTGATTGTGTGGACATTAGGGTTAGGGCACGGTTAGATGAGTTAGGATTAGGGCGCAGGTGAGGTGGGTGTGCGATAATGAAAGACTTTAGGGTTAGGGTGGGATAGGTGAGTTAGGGTTAGGGCGTGAGTCAAGTGAGTGTGTAATAGTGACGGACCTTAGGGTCAGGGTTTGGGTTAAGGTAAGTGGATAGGTAGTAGTGTATGTACAGTTTAGTGTAGGGTTAGATGTAGGATTTTGAGTGTATGTGTGCGGATTGATGTTTTTTTTGATGTGCTTGTATTGTGTGTGTGTTTCTTGGTTCTAAGACTTCGATGTTTTTGCAGTTCGTGGCTTGAAGTTCGAACTTATGGTGTTCGAACTTCAGACATTTCGATGAACTGATATAGATCCAACCTTGTTCACCATAAAAAAATAAAAAGTTATTAAAATTTTTGCATATAATAGAATGTTTATATAAATTATTAGAAGTAATGTGATTTTTGATGTCATACAAATGTTCCTGTATGCATTGACTTAACATCCGTTCTGTTTTTTCCAGATAAAATGCTTGACATAATAGGTAGCCAGCCAAATATAGAAACCCCTTTTGATTTGCAATTACAGGCTGCTGGGCAAGTAATAGTTTTATGATATGCATAAACAGAAATATAAGGTCCATTATTAATATACTTAACAATATTTACATGTTCCACTTTTAGACATTCTTATTTCTTTAGTGGAGCATGCATTATTCACATATTTAGTGTGTTTTTCAAACATCATCTTCATGAGTGTTCAATGTGTAAGTGCAAAACTAGGATTTTCATCCAAATGTTTAATGGCATTAATAGTAGTTTTACTGACTAAATAGAATTTTTTATTTTTTTCTAATAATATCTAAAACAAAACCATGTTTGCTATGTTGTAAACAAGGAACTTCCATAGTCTTTGTAAAATATTTATTTTCATAACTCTCTTTATTACATGATGTATTATGTTTACCATCTAACAATTAAGGAAAATCTGTATATCTATATCTCTTAATTTATTCAGCTAATGCATCAACCAGAGCCAATGAATAATCTGTCGCTAAACATCATTTCTAGATTATTAATTTTACTTCAAAACTGTATCATCATTAATTAAACTGGACAGCCTAATAATTTGTCCCTTAATAAGGTTGTTTTTGCCACTTAGGATGATTACTAACAAAATGTAAATAAATATTCAAAAAAGTTGCTTTTCTATAAATATTAGACCCAAATTTCACATTATTCATGTCCTCATAAATGATGACATATAACTATGCTGGTATATGATATTTTATAAGCAAATCTAAGAAAATGGATAGAAGATTCTAAATATTCAAAAAACTCAGATGACAAATGTTCATCATCGTTTCCCAATATAAAATTATCATCTAAAACCCATAAATATAATTGAGCATAATTCATGAAATGTGATTTAAAACAATAGATTGTTCCCATTGCCATAATATTGTATTAGCATATAAGGAGGTTGAAGCTGACCACATGGCCATTTCTTTAATTTGATGACAGAAATCACCTTCAAAATAATAATTATAATTCAGCATGTTCTGCATACATTGTTCGACCAACCTAATATCCTTACCAGTTAACTTTCTATCTGACTCTAGGAGCCAATCCATTCCTGCATCAGGATGAATTACAGTGAACAAATTTTGAACATCACTAGTTACAACTAATATATGTTCATCAAATGCTATATTGTTCATATGCTCAAGAAAATGTCATGAATCCTTTAATATACAGTTGCAGTCATCAAAAAATAATTTAAATTTGGTATCAGCAAAATTTGCTAAAGGTTACATTTTGGACCCTAAGCCTGAAACAATAGGCCTCAAAGGTGGATTTATTCTATACTTATGCTTTATAATTCTTTGTAACCTATTGGGAACTAACTCATATAACAATTCCCTTTCCTTGGTCGATAGATTATAAAACCTTTTCTTAAATGTATCTTTAACACATGCTAATATGTTCGCATCACAGAATTCTTCAAATAGTGTTACAGTGGCATGCAATTGGGGAGTAAACAGACATTTACATTTTAACACTGTATTGTTATTCTGTTTAGGCTTACTAGTTACAGATAAATCAAAGAATATATCCAAATTTAATTTATAGACTTATTATTTTACTTCTATAAGGGCATCCGGCAAATTAAATCTGAGTATATGAATTAAAGCAAAACCAATTTAAATAGCTTGAAATGTATAGCAATAATGTCCAAACCACTAAAATTAAAAAAAAAATAATAATTGTGGTGAAAAATGGAAACAGTACCTTCAGAATCACATTAAACTATTTTCTGCATCCCTTTCCATGACTGTGGCCCCTCACTGGGTTTGTTTGCCTGTATTGTACCGCATTTTGGGGATAAACATAAGTTACCTGTTGTTTTGGACTGTAATTGTTCCTGGTTGCACTAATTCCAAACTCTGTAATGGAGGAAACTTAAAAATAATTTTCTGAATCAGGTACTTTGTTATTATTGTCTCAATCAGTAGCAGCAAAAATTTGTGTATCTTCCCCAGGTGTATTATTGTTTTTACCATTAGTATTTTTAGAATATGGAATGGTGTAGGCTGTATGCAACTCATACGCCTTTCTATCTTGCTCTAACTTCTTGGCTTTCCATTGCTGATTTATTTCAGTTTGTTTGCCAGTTTAATAAAAGGCTTCATATAATAATTCCTTACTGATAAAAATAACAAATCTTTAGACATGGAAGCATCCAAATCACATAACTCCAACTCCAGCTGAAATAATTTCATAGTATTTGATTGAACTCAAATATATTAAACCTCCATACAAGTCCAATTATAGACATAAACAAGTTCCTTATAAAAATGTAGAATCTTCCTTAATACTATCCTAGACTGTAATTGGCCATCTGTGACTTCACTTTCATGAGCTAATGTGGACATTTTAAAACAAGCAAAATGTTATTGCAGTTTATGTACAGATTGGGTCAGCTGATGCATTAATAAAGTTAGGTGTTGATGAATGTCTTCACCAGCTATTAGTGGATAAGAAGAGTTGAATTCCTTGGAGGCCATATCGGTAGTAATGGACTCATTTAAGAACCACGATACAACAATAAGAAGACCACAACCACTGGAAATACATGTGCATTCAGAAATGAAAAAAAAAAACAAAGACACACAAAAACATGTCCAATAAAGGAAACTTAACTCCGATTTATTAATAATGGGTGAAGCACTTTCATCTAAGAATAAAAGACATTAAGATTTCATGAGAATCAAGCATAAAGTATATAAGCATTTCCTTGTATAAAACCATAAATCATGTGATAATGTCAGCTGACTTCTGTAAAATACATTAGAAAATAAAAATATAAAACACATTCTCTTTTATACAGTTTACTACAAACTCCTGACCATTAATTTCATAAAATATACATAGAATACCTATATTCAAAATAAATAACATTTATAATATACATGCCCTCAGTTTTAATACACTGTGTAAATATTTTTGATCATTTATACCTGGCAGTGCAACTGCATTTGGTAATAACTGCCACCATAACTCTCTATATTCCATGGTGCTCTCCCAATTGCCACCCCTTTGGTGACTTTATAACCTTGACCACCACAAAAAAAAAATAAATAAATAAAATAAACAAAAAAAAATACAATTTTGGCGTACAATGGAATGTTTAGAAAGAGCATTAGAAGTAATGTGATTTTTAATGTCATATGTATGTTCATATATGCATTGACTTAACATCTACTAAGTTTTTTCCATATAAAATGCTTGATATGAAAGGCAGCAAGCCAAATATAGCACCCCCTTTTTTTTTACAATTCCAGGCTGCAGGGCATGAAATAGTTTTAGTATATGCACAAACAGAAATACATTGTCCCTCATTAATATACTTTCAATACTTGCATTTTCTACATTTAGACATTCTTATCTCTTTAGTAGAGCATCTGTTATTTGCCTATTGAGTATGTTTTTCAAACATCATCTTCATGTTTGTTCCATCTAAATACAAAACTAGGGTTTTCACTCAGATGTTTAGTAACATTATCTAACTTAATAGTATTTTCCATTTTGTTCTAATAAAGCCTAAAAGAATACCCTTTTTGCTATATCATAAACAAGGAACTATCATAACCTTGATAAAATCTTTTATATTTTCATAATTCATTTTATTACATAATGTGTTATGTTTAACTTCTAACAACGGAGAACATCTTTATATCTATGTCTCTTAATTTCTTCAGCTAATGTGTCAACGAGATCCAAACATAATTCTCTGTCATTGAACATTATTTTTGATGATGAATTTCTACTTCACAAGCCTTATCATCACTAATTAACCTGGATAACTTAATTATGTATCCCTTACTAAAGTTGTTTTTTTTACTTAGGACAATTACTAGAAAAATGTAAATAAACATTTGAAAAATTTGCTTTCTATAAATATTAGACATAAATTTCATATTATTCATGCCCTTTTAAAATATAACATCTAAATATATATGTTGGTATATGAAACAAAGTCTAAATAAACAAGTCTATGAACATGTGTGGAAGATTCTAAAAATTAAAAAAAAACTCAATTAACAATTCTTCATCACCATCCTGCAATATAAATATATCATCTAATAACTTTAAATATAATTTAAAATAATTCGTGAAATGTGATTTAAAAACAGTAGAATGCCCCAATACGATAATACTATGTTGGCATATATGGGGGCTAAAGCTGCCCCCATAGCCACCTCCTTAATTTGATGATAGAATTCCCCACTCAAATAAAAATTATAATACAGTACATTCTGCATACATTGTTCAACCAACTTAATATCCTTACTAGCTAACCTTCCATCTGATTTAGCCTACAGAAACCAATATATTCTGAGATCGCTAGTTACAAATAATACATGTTCATCAAACGCTATGTTGTTCAAAACCTCAAAAGAATGCCACGAATCCTTTAACATATAATTACTCTTATCAAAATATGATTTCAATTTGGTATCAGCAAACTTGGCTAGAGGTTCCATTTTGAAACCTGAAGTTGAAACAACAGGCCACAGAGGTGGATTTATTCTGTGCTTATGTATCTCAGGTATACTATAAATAATGGGGACAATAGGTGAATCTAATTTCAGCAATTTGCAAAGGTTAGAATTAATAACTACTTGTAAAATCAAATCGTCCAACTACCAGTCTATAGATTTATATGTAATATGAATTTCATTAATTGATACCCTTTGATAAGAATCGTTATCTGCTAGTATCCACTGCATTCTATTCCCATAATCAAATTCATCCATTGACACAATTCCTTCCCCTTTCTGAGGCTTTATAAGACTTTGTAACCTATTATTACATAGCCCATATAATAATTCCCTTTCCTCACTTGAGTGATTATAAAACTTTGTCTTAAATGTATCTTTAACACATGCCCATATGTTAGCATCACAAAGTTTCTCAAACAGTGCTAAAATAGCATACAATGGAAAGTTAAATGCACTTTTGCATTCTAACACTGTGTTGCTAGTCTGTTAGGCTAAGTAGTCATAGCTGAATCAAAGAATATGTGTGTGACGATAGGAGGTACTGCCAGCCATACCTCTCAACTGTCCAGATTTTTGTAGAATGACTAGATGTTTCCCTCATAATTTTGGTCTTTTCCTCATAAAATTTGTGATTTTTCTGTATTTTTGTTTTCAATCAGTGAGGACTGACTTCACTAAATAATGACAGAAGTTTGAGTTTCAGACTTCACATCCTTCAGAAAATATATGGTAACACAAGGCCTTTTATTCTAGCAATGTTCCAAGTTTATAAGAGCAATATTTAAAAGGTGTCCCTCTTTCTGGAGTTTTGTCTCCCTCATTATATTTGGCTATGTCCAGATTTTTTGTGCTAAGAGGTTGAGAGCTATGTTGCCAGCCATGTCAGGAGAAGTAGGGCAGTGAATGTATGACTTGTGCCAGCACATCTAGCTGGAATTTTGTAAATAATTATATGTCATTTGTATATCAAACTGATTTGTACAGATGTCTGTGCTGAAAATGTATTTATGAGGTTTGCTTCTGTTAAAATGTATGAACAGTGTGCCCTGCTGGAATTAAAAGAAATGTACATGTATTACTGTAACTGAATTAAATGTATATGTTTTGATGGAGGATACTGGAACAGTAGAGGTTAACCAGCTGGCTTGCTTTGGGGGAGACAGGGGGGAGATGTAGATGAGCTGTTCAACCATTGAAGTATACATTTTTATTCCAAGTGCATATCCCTCTCCAGTGTCAGTGGTGAGGATTCAGGCTGTTTAATTACTGGCCCTGCATGGGGACGTCAAAATGTCAAAATTTAATTTACAGACATATAATTTTAATTCTATAAGAAAAACCACCAAATTAAATTTGGCTGTAGGAACAAAGGTGAGACTACATTTAAACTTCTGCCCACACATCACTTTATCACATGATTTATTGTCGTATATAAAGAAAGTGTTTACGTACATAGTGTTTGTTTAGATGAAGCCTTAATATCTTTTACTAAAGATAAAAGTACTTAATGTATTATTAATTACTTGGAGTTGTGTTTTCTTTATTGAATGTGCTTTCATGTGTTTATTTTTTTTCAGTATTCTGGATTGGTGAAACATATTTACTTTAGTCTCCCAAATGTGTTAATCCCACTGAGACAAAAACTCCTAACTCATTCACACATGTAGTAGTTTTATGAATACTTCGATTTGATGTTCAAAGCTACTCAAGTGACTTAGCAATTCATAATAGGCAGCATTAAAAAGGACAGGGTGTAAGAAACTAATTGACATTGAAGCTGTTACTCTAGGATGCATGGTAGCAGAGATATTAACCTTTTTCCACTTGCTCATATTTTTATATTTATTATTTCATATTTTCATATTCTAATGTGCTACATGTTACTGAGGGGTATAATATGGCATGTTATGATGGGATGTAGAAAAATATGCTATCATTGTCCATGTATGTTGCAATATAGTGTAGATATTTCTAATTGTTTCCTATTAAATATGCAGACTTATAATATTTCCAAGACCAACCGACTTGCAAACTATAGTACAACATCAAGTGATTGGCAATAGGTCAGTTATAACCCATCTCAGAATACCAACATGAATAGATATGGGGTAGACAAACCCTGTGGTAATACTGCACCCTGACATATGTCAGCCCACATGCATTGGTTATATGGCAACCCAACATTTGCATGCCCATGGATGGCAGGCATAACCAACAGAGTCATTGATGGTGACACTATAACAATGTGTCATGTCAGTGTGATAAGGTCAGTGTGAATTACCTGCATAATGAACAGATAGGTATGAAGTACTGAATGATGTCAACTGCACATGTGCCATATCAGAGATCTACACTCTTAATGACAGTGCCACACTCAAAATCACCTCATTCTGCAATACCCAGTCACTTTTGGGTTCTCCTGGCAGTAGGAAAGGCAAGTATAATTTATATGACACATAAAGCAAAAAAAAAATCATTTTGCAGTAGTGAAAAGAATTTGCACCATTGCAATCAAGGGCATTTGAGCAAATCAGTCAGAGATATACAAGCATGGCAGCGATCCCATATACATACCCTAACATATTATAGCCAAGTCAGCAATCCCATATACATACTCTAATACTTGAACAGGCATGTCAGCAAGCCAATATACATAATCTAATACCTAGACATGCATGTCAGTAATCTCATAAACATATCCCAAGAGCTGAACAGGCATGTCAGCAATCCCATTTACCTACTATAACACCTGGACAGGCATGCTGTCAGTCCCATATACATAACCTAACACTTGGACAGGCATGTAAGCAATTCTATGTGCATACTCCAAAAGCTGGACAGGTATGTCAGCAATCCCATATACATACCTTAACAACTGGACAGGCACATTAGTAATCCTATATACATACCCGAACACCTGGATAGACATGTCAGTAATCCCATATACATACTCCAAAAGCTGGACTGGAGTGTTAGTAATCCCATATACATACCTATCAGCTTGACAGACATGTTAGTTATCCCATATAGATACCATATACATACCCCAAAAACTGGATAGGATTGTTAGCAATCCCATATACATACCTCAATAACTGAGCAGGCATGCATGCCTCCTCTGATGGATCAATTGATTGTACTGTGTTTCACCAGATGCTGAAAAACAGAAAAAGGTATACTCATTAGTATCAATACTTGTGAATAAATGTACAGCAAGGGTTCCTTTTGTAATATAATTATCATGTACTGTAGAATTTAGGCTCCCCTTCTCTAACCTCTGTTTCCCACTTGCAGAGAAGGTGAAAATGGCACCTCTTCAGGCTGCTGAACTAATGTCAACACCCTCACCAGAATGGGTGACATTGTGATATCACTTGCTAACCTAGCAGGGTAATGCTAGGCATTCATCTTGCACTGGATGCCCTCACATGAGTTCCTCAGAAAATGCTTCTAATGCTGCAGATGCATTAGGTATTGAGATATGTTGTCTCCCTACTACACTGTATAGGACTCCTTCCAATTTCAGATCTACCAGAAACCATAGCTGCTTACCAGGTTGATATCAGGAAGTGAATGGTAGCAGATTAATGTTGTCATGGAAACAGTGTGATGTGCATTGATTGGCAGAATGACATTCTGATGTAGTCCAGTACAACAGCAACTTAGCATAAGCAGAAGCAGAAAGGTCATGCATGGCAGGGAGGCTGAGGCATGCCTAACACACATGATACAGCACATCTGCTAATATGTCTGTTGTTTACCAGCATGTCAATGCACCACAGATAACATCACTGAGATGCCATCTTATCCCTTTAGGTCACTGAGTGGACTTCCAAAGCTCGTGGCCATGGGGGTAACATGGAGCTGCCCGAGCATGTATAGACTGGTTCACAGCCTACTATGCATGCACACAGGTAGGCACATGCCCTATTGCACATTGTAGGGCTATTTATGCACTGCACTACTTGCATAGTTTCAAAAAACATTTAACTGAGATATCTTCATTGGCATAACTATTACTCAATGAGTCCCATAATACTGTGATAACACAACAGCACTGTTGTGATGCTCATTTTACTATTGAGGTTTCTTCAATATAGCATGCAGACTTTCAAGAGAGATTACTAGAGTATTGCACAAAGTCAAAATGTGTTCTAAATAAGCTTTGGTAATGGTACACAAATCAGGGATATAGGGGATGATGAATGGATATGTGTACCTGTTTTTTTTTGGGGGGGGGTTCAACAGCAACTTGAAAATAGATGGGTAGAATGAGGAATGTGAACAAACAGGGAGCAAGTTCATTCTTCAGTAGCCCAGGAGATGAACAGCTGAAGGTCAGTGAGTCCTGGAGTAACCACATTGATTGCTAACACTGACAGAGCTGGATGTATTGTAGTACACATCCTCTGCTACAGTAGTTCAGCTGACATGCAAAGAGAAGTAGTGGACCAAGGGACACAAACCTGCTAAGTGATTCAGGGTGTGGGTGTGCCTGTGGGATGTATGATGGTGTTGCTTATTTGGGCACAGGTTTGTTGATCCAAATGATAAGGTGCATACTACACCACAGTCTATCCCCTGACTATCCCACCTAGGCTGCTGTGAAGACATGACCTGCAATAAATGGGTATTGAATGTATGCCACTTGTTGCACAAACTGCTGCCACATAACTGCTGAAATGTGTACAGCTGTGGTACACATATTTGTGCCCATGCACGGGTGTATATCTGCATGTACAGGAACATGAATGGCACCAAAGCATTATCAACAGCTTGAAATGCTGTCCCTGGCAGAAAGCAAGGTGTTACTGCAGGCTCTGCATGAGCATGGAGGTTGCATTCTAAGCTCTGACAATCTCTAATATTTTCCTCAGGTCTTCTGGAAGCATGTATGGTGGGATCATATTGCATATGTCAGCACTGCAGGAAACCACAACACATCATGACAACAGGAATGTGGCAGGGTCACCAGTATGATACTGCATGTCAACATGAATGCCTGGAAGTGGGGATCAAACTGATTACATGAATCATATGTCTCTGTCAGGGATGCACCAAGTTGGTATTACCTTAAGTCACTACCATGACATTTTTGCAGACCATGGTTGTGAACTTCTAGATGTTAAAGACTACCATATCTCTTCTACAAACATACCTGGGATGCAGGCATGGCAGTAAACAACACACGGTACATTTGTCTATGTCCTGTGTCTAATGTGTTTCCTGCATGAAGAACTGGGGTGTTGGATGGGCATATGTCATCAGTTGTAAGCATGGCTGTTTATCTGTCTGCTTTCACAGGTTCAATGGTCATGCAGTCTTCCACTATAAAACAAGTAATGCCTGATGTCAGTGCAGCACTGGAACATGATGATGATGATGATGATGGTGGTGGTGGTATAGTATTGACACAGGCTGAGAGTACAGTACCACTACAGTGGCGAGCATCCTATCACTCAATTCCATTGACATGACTATGTTGTCTGTGAAACCAACCCCACCTCTCCAGTGGTTATGGAAGGACACAGGTTATACCTGGCAGCACAACACAGAGAACACCTTTATCACCTGCTCAGATGTCATCAGTCAGGAGTAGTGGCCCCTACAGAGCATTACTAAGGAGCACAGGTTGTTGACACCATGGATCTCATTCATTGTTAGAATAAGGTGTCACACTGGGCACTAATCAATGAATGTACATATTGGTGATCCAAGTACAGATGAATGCCACCGGTGCATTACCAGAGATGATTAGTGTACTGCGAGTCATACATAACAACATATGCTAGGGCATGCAATGCCTGGATCACCTGCTTGGCTCACTGGACAGACAGTTGGCAGCCATTGCTGTCGTTGTCTGTTCTTCTGCCTCCACTCACCAGGCTAATGCTGTTTCCATGGTGTCTGACCATTTGTCTCTACTGTGAGTAAATGCCATAGGGTAAGTACCTCAAGGTCACTTGGTGCTATTTCCTCAACATCACCTCCTGGTGTTGAGCTTGGTGTGCACAACAGGGCTGTCTTCACAGTCTTAGCTTCTAAGGCAATCATCGGCATTGCATGTCCAGACAGTCAGTCATCCAATTCCACATCATCCTTGCCAGCAAGTGTTAGTGGCAGTGCTATTCCTAACAAATGATTTACCCATGGCCAAGGTCATTCACATTCCGCATCATTCCATCCTGAGGTGAAAGAAACAATACTATACATTTTAGCAACCAGTTTAAGCCCATTTTCTGTGCACCAGGTATTAAGTAAGGTAAAGTCTTTCTGAAGAGTGCAGATATACAATGGGATTTCAATAAATCTACCCAATTTGCATTTTTGCTCAAATTTCACTGGTCCTTGCTATCATTTTTGAGATAATCAAAGTAGATACCAAACCAAAAAGGACCCAGCAAAGATTCTTAGACTCCACAGGTCAACTTAGCAATATATGATGAGCCATCTGCCACACAAATTATGTGAGCTGTGTCTTTCAGCCAATTGAAAATTCGTCTTACCACATTAATATCAATGCTTAAGGATGATAGTTTCCTTACAATTCCAGGATGTTTCGATCAGATAAAGATAGGCTGTATGAACAAGATGATTACTGTTGACAGTTTGAGTAACCCTCTCAAAGAAATTAAAAAGTTTTAACAGACATAATCTTCTTTTAATGAAGCCAGTTTTTTGGGAGTTGTCAAGCTTAAGGAGAATTTTAATATAATTAAAGAGCTTGGTTATGATACTCTATAACTTTATATAGATCAGAGTTGTAAGGTTGATTGGTCTGAATTCCCATGGTTAGTATGGCCACCCTTGTGAAGGGGCATCACCACAGTGTGCCAACATCTCATCTGGTGCTTTGTGCTGCTCCCTAAACTGGTACACCTCAACAAGCAAAGTTGAACATTAGTACACACTCATGTCACAAAGTAAATGTTTCAATGCTTTAGCAGTGACCACAAATGTAGTATTTTATTCATTTATACAGCTGCTATCTATGGCTTCATAAAATAATGCTGGTTTTATACTTCCTCACCATCAGCACCTACCAATTGCACCCCATAACAGATTACAGCCAGGGTAGTTGCCTCCTTTACTCTGCCCATGTTATGGCTCTGGTGCAAGGATTCAGATACTTAGCCTAAGGCTAGGCTTAGGTTAACCAATTTAAACCTGTTTGACACTGTTTAATAAGATGGATATGTGTTATCAGGACCTGGGGGGAACGTGTCTTTGGTTTCAGATAATACCTTAAGAACACGTTCTATAGTAATGAAAGGGGGTAAGGGAATCTGGCAAGAGTAATGCTGGAAGAGGTGCTTCACAGATGTTTGCAAAGAACTTTTTTGGTGGTCTATTTGCAATGTCATTTGGGTTAGAGTATATGTGTGTGTGTGGGGGGGGGGGGATGTTCCATTGAGGAGAAATTCAAAGCAATATTGAGTGTTATTCCTACTTTTCTAATGGTTTACCTTCATTTTGTCGTGAGTGGTTTGTGCAACGTCCTTTCATCAAAAGGACAATCGCAAAAAAAAATCACAACGGCAACTCACATATGTTCGAATGGCTACAATGCAAATGCATTAGGCATTCAAACATATGTGACAAATGTCGAAAATGGTTTTCAGCTAAACCATTTTCAACATTTGTACTCAGAGGCTTTCCGTGATTCGCTCAGTCGAGTCGTGGAAATGCCTGATCGCACAAACCATTTGCAATCAAATGAAGGTAAACCTTTTCTAACATAGCTAAAGAAAGATTTATAATTATCCTTTGCTTCAAAATTCCATTCATGGGTTGCTTTTCTGGCCATTATAGTGCGTTCTTTCCTTTTCCTGGTAATATTTCTATCTATCCTCATTTTGAGAAGTTCTCACTTTACTGTACTGTTTAAGGAGTTTTGCTTCTCTTGTTATAAATTTTAAGTCAGTTGAACAGCAGAATTGTTTTTAAATTTCCCATTGCATTTTTCCCTAGATGGGACAGCTAGAGCAATGCATTTGTCTAAGTGGGTATAAAACTCCTTAATGAAGATGGCTGCTGTTTTGATATCAATGGTAGTGATGCCATGGGTAAATTTAGAGATTCCATCATATAACTGTATAAGGTTCATCACTGTGAAATCCTTAAATTTGGAGATATTGATTACAAAGTGGTTTTAAGAATAAATGTTACAAGGTTATGGTCCGACTTAACTGGAGAAGGAGAGACTACAGAAGTGGTTCAGGAAGAGGTGTTATTAATGAGAAACAGATTCAGAATATTTTGGCATCTAGTGGTTTCAGTGTTTGGTTCAGGGAACTCCTATTTATCAAATCAGGAATCCTCTGGGCATACCCTATGTTACTAATATAGGCACTTCACTATATGTCTGGTTAGTTGAAGTCACAGGGGAGTATTGCATTACTGCGGAAAGGAATTTCTTCTAAAACTTCCAGGAATCTAACATTATCATCTGGAGACATGGATGGGCTTCTGTAGCATCCTAGTGGCTGATAGATTGTCTTGTCCATGGTAAACTGACATTCTAGGTGGTTGGCTTGTGGGTATCTGGGTATCAGTCTAGATGAGATGTTGTCCTTGACAAATATGGAAGTTTCCACCAGACTTGAAGGCATGGTAAGTGCAAAATTCAGGTAAGGAGAGAGTGTTTTATTTATAGATGAAGTCTCCATAACTGCATATACATGGACATGTTCCAGATGCAGGAATACCTCAAGATTAGGCAATTTGTTATTGAGACTCCTTGCATTGAGAGTAGCCGTCATAATGTGGCCCAAGTTAGAGACTGAAGAATTTGCTATTCTGGGATGTCCATTATTTGGACAATTTCTGTAAAAAAAGCAGCAAATGCTTTTGCCAGTATGTGGAAATGCTTGATGGAGAGATGCAGGGTATCCCTTGAAACATGCATAGAAAAAGGCAGCAATTAAACTTCTCTCACAAAAAGAACTACACTTTCCAGGTCAATCCATTACCCTGATAAGCAAACTGTTTTAGTTAACAAATACAGTTACAATTCTAATGCTTCAAAACCAGTTCCAGGAACAGAAATAGCATAACCCACCACTGATGTGTCCATATTTATTAACCAATTATTTTAGCACTAAGGACCCAATTCAAAAAGACTTGCTCTCAGTGTGAGTGACCACTTATGCTGAGAGCAGGTCGTTTGGAATCTGACTCCATGTGTAAGCCTGATTATAGATAGGCCTTACACTGAAGTCACTTACACAGAGAGCAAGTCATTCAGAATCACAGTAGACTTACACTGAGAGCAACTTTTTTTGGAATCTGGCCCTATGTTTTGTGTTTTCTTTCAATAAAGTGTATGCATATATTCCAATAATTCTTACATCTTTTCTTATCTGACTATCCACTACTATCTCCCTTCCTGGCTCTGCCCATTATATCCAGCACCTGTGACTCATAATTATTTATGAAAACAGCTAAACCAGGGCATTCTTCTTTCCCTATACTCCATATCACATCTTTTCTCCATAGTTTTTGTTCATAGGTTCATAGGTTCATAGGTTCATACTAGGCTATCTGCCCTAGGGCATTTATAAGCCTAGCCAGAATGTGTTTGGCTTTTGCCACCCATTTTAAATTTATTTTGCTATGCCCTTTTTCGAGGTTAGTATACTGTGCCTCTGTCTAACAGTGACACAGAAGTGATACCCGGGGTAAACCTACGATCTCCCATCCACTCATCAAGATTCCTCTTGAATAGAGTCAATGAGGGACTCTGCCTAACCTGGACTAGGATTTTATTCCAGAGTGAAGGGAGCCTCTGGGTTATGAATCTGTCCCTCCAGCATGTCCTATTTATTTCAGTGCTGAGGTTCAAGTCTCTCGAGCGCATAGCTCAATGGGATTTGGATTTTCTGAGGTGCAACATGTCCATTAATTCCGGGTTGGACATGGCTTTATACGTCAGGCACAGATCGCCTCTGAACAGGCGGTATGCCACTGAGTAGAGCTGGAGTTTCTTTAACCAGGCAGCATATGGCATCTGTTTGAGCCCTTTGATCCTCTTGGTGAGGTACTTTTGGGGTCTTTCCAGTTGCTGCAGGTGTCTGGTAAGGTACATCCCAAAAGGGGCATTGTACTCAATTATGGGCCTGATGAGGGATGAGTAAAGAGGCACGATGACCTCCCCTGATCTAGATATGAATCCCTTCATGATTAAGTGGGCTATATAAAATGTTTTTCTAACCACTTTGGCCATGTGGTTGTCAAATGAGAGATTGCTATCAACTTGGGTCCCCAGGTCCCTAATTACTTCTTCTGTACTTAATGGATTACCACCTATGTGGTAATTTGTGGGCACTTTGTTTTTGCCAAAGGGGATGACTATACACTTTTTGGCATTTAGCTTGAGGCCATGGCTCTGGCACCATTTGTCTGTTTCTATGAGGCCCTTTTGGAGGATGCTTGTGTTGGCTGAAGAGTCGATTATGGCGCCCAGTTTACAGTCATCTGCGAACTTGGTCAGCCACAGTCCTTCCGTGTTGGCCTGTACCTCCGAGAAATATATACCGAACAAGAGAGGTCCCAGGACTGAGCCTTGTGGGACACCACTTGTTACTGGTATGGAGTCTGACATGGCTCCAGCAATTCTAACCATGTGGGTTCTGTCCTTGAGCCAGTTTGCAATCCATCTAGTGACATAGGGGTTTATATTTAAGCTGGTGAGCTTATCTATAATGCCCGAGTGGGGTATTGTATCGAAGGCTTTTGGGAAGTCCAGGTAGGCTGTGTGGACCACCTTCCCCTCGTCAATGGCCTTGGTGACTGTTTCAAAGAAATCAACCAGGTTTAAGAGGCAGGATCTGCCCTTAACAAAGCCGAACTGGGTAGGATCCAGTGTCTGTAGGTCCCCAATATCTTTATTTATGAGGTCCATGATGATCCTTTCCATAGCTTTGCAGACCAAGCTAGTCAGGCTTATGGGGCGATAGTTTCCAGGATCCGTTGAGGCACCACCTTAATGGAGAGGGACCACTGTTGCTGTACGCCACTCTTTGGGCACATATCCTGTAGTAAGGCTGAGATTGAACAGTAGTTTTATGTTTGGGTTTAACTCTTCTTGGAGTTCATGTAGGACGCAGCCCGGGACACTGTCTGGTCCCATTGATGCTGTGTTTTTTGCTTTGGAGAGGGCGGCTCTTACCTGAGTATCTGAGATGTCAGGGGGGCAGCACTCTGCTGGGATAGATATTTGCCCTTTTGGTGGGGTGGGGGGAGAAGTTTGCGCTGAACCTGTCAGCTAGGATGTTGGCAATGTCTGTGGGTTCAGTGTATTTTTTGTCATTTTGGACTAATTCTGAGCATATCTGGGAATTACCACCCAGGTTCCTAACATAACTAAAGAAAGCTTTGTGATTATCCTTAGTGTCCTGTGCAATTTTTCTATCAAAGCTGGCCTTAGACAATTTTATGAGTGCCCATAGTTTTTTGCTAATACTGATCAGTGATGCCTTCCCTTTTTGGGATTTTGCTCTATCATTTAGTAGCTTCCTCCTTCTATTGTATAGTTTGTTTATGGCTGGGGTCCACCAGACAGGACGTCTGCCTTTGGAGGATTTGGTCTTGGTTTTATTTGGGATCGCATGATCCATGCATTCCTGAAGGTGTTCATAGAATGCGTTTATAAAGGATTCTGCGGTCTGGGCCATATTTTCCACAGGCCCG
The DNA here is from genome assembly GCF_019279795.1 of Protopterus annectens. Classification (NCBI taxonomy): domain Eukaryota; kingdom Metazoa; phylum Chordata; order Ceratodontiformes; family Protopteridae; genus Protopterus; species Protopterus annectens. The sequence goes on along the minus strand of NC_056738.1, from coordinate 398,252,152 downwards.
GGGCTTTAAAGGATTCCACCTCGGTTTTGAGGAGTGTGAAATTTGCTTTAGAGAAGTTTTTCACTGTGGTTTTCTGGGCATGGGGTGGGGTCGGGATGTGAATATCCAGTGAGATTAGTTTATGGTCTGATCTTACCAGTGAGGGATACACTTCTGGTCTGGAGCATAGAGTCCCCATGTTGGTGATGATCAGGTCCAGTATGTTTTCCCCTCTTGTGGGAGTGGTAACAAGTTGTTCCATAGCATTTGAGTTTATAAATTCTAGGAATCTTTGGGCTAGGGTGTTGGAGCTAGAGTAATGCTCCCAGTCTATGTTTGGGTAGTTGAAGTCACCCAATATAATGGTGTTTGGAGAGACCTTCATATTTTCCAGTGTTCTCAGGAAGGCCGAGTGGGGTTCCTGGGTTTGGGAGGGTGGTCTGTAGCAGGCTATAAACTGGAAGGCAGTTTTACCCACTGTTAGTTGCACATGGATAGTCTCTGATGCTTCGTGCTTTGCCACCAACCTGGAGGTGTGGGTATCTTTGATGAATATCAATAGTCCCCCTCCTTTTGTGGATCGATCCAAGTTTTGGGGCCGAAAAGCATGGTATGAGGTATAACCTGGTAGTGCTGGGGTGCTCTCGGGAGCCCTGAACCAGGTTTCTGTTACTGCACAGATATTGATGTTCTCCATGCTAAGGAGAGTTTCGAAAAGTGCATCTTGAGGTTTAGACTTCTGGCGTTGAGTAGCATTACTCTTAGTTTCTTATCCCTTGTGATACCTATGGAGGTGGGTTTGTCTTTTGAGCCTTGCCTAAAAATGGCACTATGGGGGTAGCAAGAGCCTTTGCCAATATCCGAAAGCCCAGGGGTGACAGGTGCAAGCCGTCCCTAGCGAAGCATCGTGGCTTGTCGAGCATATCATCCCAAGCTGACAGGCATTGGATCCCCTTTGAATGACACCAGTACTTAAGCCAATTGTTGAAATTGATCATCTTGTCTTCATATTGTGGCATCATTCTTGGTGAGGGTAAGATGCTACTCAAGGTCAGGGTCATACCGGCGTGGGCTACATACTCAGAGAGCTCCTTTGTGTCTCTTTTCATGTAGTCCAGGGAGGTACGTCTCAGGTCATTCACACCAGCATGGACAATGACCGAGTCATATTTGTATTTGCCTTGGAGTGACCTGAGTGCTTGTGTTATGTGGCGGATCCTAGCGCCCGACAGGCTGCTCACCGTGACCCTCTCCTTGTTCAGCCTGGTGAGCGGGACGTCAGTGTGCCTGACGATAGAGTCACTTATTACAAGTGTATCAGGTGTGTTGTTTAGTCTTAAGGGCTGTGACTGTTCGGCACACTGGCTTTGTGACATATGTGTTGCACGTGTTTTGTTTTGGGGTAGCGGTTGCTTGGGTGTCTGCTTTGGAGGTCCCTGCTGCTTAGGCAGATCTTTATTTAGAGCCTCCGCGTATGTTTTTGTGTGATTACGTGTTTGGTTTGCTGTCGTGGTAGGTCTATGTGAGACTGGAATTGTAGTGAGTGTGGTTTCCTTCTCCTCCTGACTGGTTATGACAGTACTGAGTTGAGAGAGCTTAGCCTCCAGTTTGGCTATATGGTTGCATCTCTCACATGGGTTGGAATTTGTTGGGAGGAGGAGAGGGTTGTCTGTGTACATGAGGCAGTTGTAACATTGCCTCAAGATTCCCAGATTCACCAGCTGGACCGGAAAGGAGATTGACAACTGACCTTTGGACATGCTAGAATAATATTGGGAATTCCTTAATAATTGAAAACAAGGGCCAGTGGGGAGTGAGGGTGTAGTGCTTTTCATTTTTAGTGCTGACTTATATAATTGCTTTAGTGAGCAAGTGCCAGGTAACTTAAGTGCAATGTGTTACAGGTAACTTAAATGCAAAAACGACAAACAGCAACTTTCTTTCAAGTGAAACAAGGAAATAAGTACAGTAAGCAATGCAGATATCACTAGTGATCCACAGAAGCACTGAGAAGCCGTGTATTAGGTGGAATTAGCTTTCCAGGGAAATAACAAGCAAACAAACAACAAGCATATAAACAAAGCTAGATTCAGCAGGCCTGGATCTAGTCTATGCTACAGCAAACAAGGTGTACCAATTTCAGTAAGATACAGTTCAAATATTCAGGCACTATAAACCTTTAACCAGAAATTCCCAGCTCAGAAGGGCAGAGTCCAGCCTCTTCTCCCACAAGAGTGCAGACCACAAACCTTCTTAATATAAAATAACTGGCCTGAAGCCCAAGTGCTTAAACCAGAACTAATACACTTTAAGAATAACAGACACTGGACTCCCAATCAGCAGTTCCCAACTTAGAAGGATGAAAGCTACCTGTCCTGCCACCACAGTGCATGCCATAAACCTTCCTAATGTAAAACAACTGGTCTGAAGCCCAAGTGCTTAATCCAAAAGACTTAGAATGATAGCTACACTTTAATCAAGTTACTACCAAGCAGTAATAAATACAATTGAATACTTTAGAGAATGCCTGGATTAGTGCTCAAGTTACACAAACAAAGCTAGATCCAGCAGGCCTGAATCCAGTCTATGCCACAGCAAACAAGGCGCACCAACTTCAGTAAGAAGCAGTTCAGATATGCATGCACTATAAGCCTTTAACCAGAAATTCCCAGCTCAGAAGGGCAGAGTCCATCCAGCCTCTCCTCCCACAAGAGTGCAGACCACGAACCCTCTTAATGTAAAATAACTGGCCTGAAAGCTCAAGTGCTTAAACCAGAATTAATACACTTTTAGAATAACAGACACTGAGCCCTCAATCAGCAGTTCCCAACCTAGAAGGATGTAAGCTACCTGTTCTGCCACTACAGTGCAGACCACAAACCCTCTCAGTGCAAAACAACTGGTCCGAAGCCCAAGTGTTTAAACCAAAAGGCTTAGAATGAGTTACACCAAGCAGTAATAAATACAATTGAGTACTTTTAAGATGATGCAAAAGTAAAAAAAAGTAGGTAGAAACACAAGTACAGTAAAAGCAGATGGAATTTTTTTTTCTGAACAAGTGCTGAGATCAAAGAAACAGATTTGAGTGCTGAAACTAGAAAACTGGCTAGTTATAAGAAAAAAAAACTAAGCTAGAAGGCTTCCTCCAACACAGAAGGGCTTGGGGGCTCAGAAGCCTACAAATAGTCTATACCACTTAACAGGAAAGGCAGGAAACAAGCTTAAATTTTTTTTCTGTTTCCCAGATGCTCTCTTTGTACACAGTAGGAGTGCCTGAAATCAGAATATGATCTCACTGCACTCAGTTGAGTGAGCAAATGAGATGGGCCCAGAAGGAGTATCCAAACACAAATTTACAAGAGGGGCGGGCAGTTGCAAGGCCACTAAGATTAACACCAAAACAAAAACAGGGAGGGTGGGTGGGACTAACTGGAGCAGAGTCAAAACTTCCAATTCAGTTAATATTCCTTCCACACAGTTAAAATCAATTTAAATACTGTATTTTTTGGGGAAAAAAAGTGCAGATAAAGGTACTTAAATTCTCTTATACGTCCAGTTGAATACAACAAGTTCTTAGCCGGCCAAAGCTGAGGTTTTTAAGCAGAAAATATTTCGCACTGTACCACTTAAATAGGCAAGGACAGGAAATCAAAGAATGTGGCTACCCCCACACCTGCAATTACTAACAAATAATAAAATTCAAGCAGCACTAACTGAAGAGCAGAGTCAAAACTTTCAGTTCAGTTAATATTCCTTCCACACAGTTAAAATCAATTTAAATACTGTATTTTTTTTTTAAAAAAAAGTGCAGATAAAGGTACTTAAATTCTCTTATACGTCGAGTTGAATACAACAAGTTCTTAGCCGGCCAAAGTGACTGAAGGTTTTAGTTTTCAGTCAAAGTTTTCACTTGCAATAAATAAATTATAGCTTGTGTAATTTTTTGCACTATTCATGAACACCAGAACTCCTTAATTCATTCTTTATATTGTTTTCATTAAAAGATATATCAGAAAAGTTAGCTTTCTCTAATTTTTCATTTTCTTCGTCTCTTTCAGCTTTCTTTTCCTGTGCTTTACTCTACATGCTATATAATTTATAACTCTTCCTTTACTATCATTCCCACCTCATTATCATCCTACATTTGTAAATGTTCATATTTGCTTTCAGATACAGACCATCATTTTTGCTACTAAAACTTCTTCATTTTAATAAGTATTTCCCTAATCTTCATTATCTTCCTTCCTGAAAAAAAATCTTCCTTTCCTTCCCCTCCTTCCCTTCTGCTGTTCCGTTTCTTCACTTTGTGCATCAGATTTGTCTTCTCCATTCTCAGCATCAGTGCAGTCAAACCAACGCGGTCCTTCTTTCAATAATTTTGTACATTTCATTTTATTGTTCTTTACCATGAGATCCTCTCCCTGCACTGACTGCAACATCTCATATCACAGTCACTGATCAGATGTATTTCTTTCCCAAAAAATTAGTACATCTCCGGTTGACCAACATAATTTTTCATTAATTACAATTACACAGTAAGTATGTTGCACTTTGTTTTCTATAACAAATAAAGTGACTCTCAGTTCTCAGGATCCAGTCCACATGACTCTTTTTGATATTTCCTTAACATATATATATACATCCATATGAAATCCAAAAAAAGTATCTTAACTTCCTTCATCCATTCTAAATTGAACAACCAGTATATTTTTGCTCTGAATATTGACATTTGTAAAAAAAATATATATTCTTATTCCAGGGACAAATGTGTCTGTTTTTTCTTTTAACTAACACAGTAAAATTACTCAGTAACAAATACTTTGAATGTAACACCACAAAACTATTCATTTCCAAAGTTTATTAATGAACATAATTATGAAGCCTTGCAATCTAGGAGTTCCGAGTGAGAACAAACCAAAAAAGCAGGATGCAGGATGCAGGATAAAATTTATTCCGGTACCTCGGCCCAACAGCCGAGTTCCACAGGAGTTCCACAACTTTTTTTTTACAAAGTGAGTCTTTACCACTGGTTACTGGTTACTTTTACTCCACTCTCACTTTTCAGCCTGAAACCACCACAAGAAATTAATACTTGAGATTCTCAAAAATGTTCTGCCTTTTATCCATATTCTCCACTTCTTTTCACTCAGATACATCTTTCTGCTTTTCCACCGTCGCACCTGGACTATATAAAACAGCTTCTTGTTGATTCGCTTCTCCAAAGAACAGAACACACGTTTCTATCAAATTGTCCTAAGAAATAGCCTTATCATCACAATTATGCTCATTTAATATATTTAACAGTGTTATACTATCCAGTCCTCCTTCATTCAAATCAGTAACCACTGTTGCATTGGACTGCTCCACAAGGATTTTCTGTTTAATAACTCCACATGGCTTAGCCAGTTCAGTGAAAAGTCCTCCTCCATCTTTGCATCTCTTTCCATCAGGGAATTTTACTATAGCTTTGGGCAAATTCCCCCAAGTCAGCATGACTAACACTTGAGATCTTCCTCTGAAAATAAGCAATAAGCCTATGGAGATTAGCCATTTCAAGGAAATGTAAATAAATAGACTGCTATTCTGCCCTCTAGGATTTTAATGCAACTGAATGTCAAAATTTACCCCACTGTTTAAGTTGCTGCAAAGCATGACAATTTGTCAATGACTTGTTAGAAAGAGAAACAAATGTGATGTGTAGCAGATCCCAACATTTCAAAGGGTTACCAGTAAAGAAGTATTATAAGCAGTTACTTTATTCTGCAGATATTAGAAAAAAAATCTTTCAGGGCAAACATGGCATAAAGCCTGAGTGAAACACCAATAGTCCTTTGAAACACATTTTATTCTTCAATGATTTTATTGCATTCCAATCTTGATTTACAAACCAGCACACTGTATTTGTTAGCATGTGGAGTTTAGGCATCACCTCATATGAAGGAAAACAAATGTTGCCATCTGTGGAGAAATACTTGTTTTCTTTTTTTTTTTTTAACTTCTGATGTGATGACAATTTTTATTTTACTTCTGATGTGACGACAACACAATAAACATATTCTGGACATAGGCTGCATTTCATCACACAAAGCAGAAGTTGTATATTCAGACCTAATTGAAACAGAGTATAATAAAGCTAACAGTGTAGCTATATTGGGGGAAGACTATCATTATTGTCAATGAAGAGGTCTCCCAACAACTCAGTTATCCTATAAAGATATAAAGGGTTATACCAAGAGTTCAAGCAGCAGAAAAAAAAGAAGAAAGACAGATTAGAGAGAAATAAATAAATATTCATTTATTCATGCATTCATATACATGTATTCAAATATTTGAATATATCTTGTGTTTATTTATCTCCAGTCCATTTTCTTTCTTTTCTTACTGCCTTTATTCTTGATTTAGGATTATCATTATATCGTTATTTCTCTGAAGTAGTTCAATACATTTTAGTAAATATTTTTTGACAAGAAATCTAGATATTCATTTCAAACAGTAGTAGGGTACAGAGACAATAAAATATCTGCATATTGAATATGCATATTGAATTTCTGAATGCTACATCACAATTCCCAGTAACACCTTCTCCCTTCAAGGACACATAGATAGTGGTTTTAGATCTTACATTATATAAACGTATATTTATGATTTTTATGAATTACATATTCACAGCATGTCAGAACAAAAGTGAAAATGTGTATGTTCCCGTGAACTGTCTGCAAAGGCATTTACCTTAGAGAATTTGTTAAATTATTATAATAAAAATTTTCAAAAGTGAAAATGTGCTGTATCTTTCCTGTGTTTCTAAAATACATTAGATCACTTCCTTTTACACATGTACTGCTCCAGTGTAATGTCCTCCTTGTGAGAGAGTACACTATTCTGATTATGAAGATGCCACATAAATAACCATTGTAATTCAATTCAGCTTGTTACCCTCAGAGGCATACATGGTCCCTAGCAAACCACATCAATGATTATTTAACTGTTATTGCATTACTACCCTTTGTGTTCACACACAGATTCACTCAAAAAGATAACCACTTTTGTGCACATTTCTAATGTCTGACTGTACAGAAGGTGAAAGACAGAGACCCGGTAATATATTTCAGCTTGTTTCTTACAGACACTTAGGACATCCAGCTGATAACCCTGTAAATGATCATTTAGTAGAAATCATGCAATTTGCTTGAGCTGTCAAAAACAACATGTCTCTATACCACCAAAAGATAGCCATATTTTGTATGTCTTTCTACCTGCTTTGATGGTGTAGAGGGATAAATCCCTGACTACAGCCCAGGTGACCCAGGATATATTAGTGACCTGATTGAGTGTTGGAGTGGCACAGAGAATGGGTGTGCTTATACTGGGGCAAGACATCTATGAAATTGTGGACAGAGCACATATTTAGCCCTGGTGGATTCCAAGGCTTAAAGTCATACAGGGCTGGGTGTGCAGAAAAACAGAGGAGAGTGGGCTACTCTATGGTCCAGAGTGGACACATCCTTAAAGCCATGCCTTATTGTCCACTTAACCTTGCAAATAAGATGTGACTATGAATGGGGTAGGGTGTAAGCAATGCCCCAACGTTGCAAAACAGCCATATGATACTGCTCGCTGCTAGCTGTTCTTGTTTCCTCTTTCCTCTCCCAACTTGTGAAAAGCTGAGGCAGTCCCACTCCTTTTGAGAAGTGCCAGGGACTAGGAAGAGGGACATGGGAGAAGCACCTGATGCTCAGACAGAGGTGTGCCAGGGACCAAAATATGTTTGTTTTCCTCTGGTGTTAGATTGTGGTGACAGTGAAATAATTCAGGTTGCTTGCATTGTAGCACTATTGTATACTAATAAACCGTATTCTGGAATGCCTAATGCTGGAGGCAAGGTTCCTAACTGCAGCTGTAGCAACATGCATTGCACTTTACAGTATTTGAGAATAATTACAGAAACAAACATTTGGAGTTGCAGTGCTTTTCTGCTAGGAGAAGGCACTTCTGCTTCACAGTTTACTGGGTAGTGTGCCAGCACAGTGCTGTTCTGTGGTAATAAGTTCATTATTCTGAACATAGCCAGCTTTAGGCACCAGTGAACCCTGCAGTCATGTTATCTAATTTAGAACATACATTACACTTAAAAATGTTATACTGTTATTCTTATTGTTAAAACATTAACAATGGGAAACAAAAGTACGATCAGTTGTAGGTAAAGTTATGGAAGAGAATGAAGCTTTTTTAGGAAACAAAACCCCCCTTTTCCAATGTTCAGCAAGATTACAGGGGCAGGTTGAATGAGAACGAAAGAGTGTAGGGGACTGCCACTGGAATTTATGCAGAAAGTGATAGAAATCTCCTGGATGAACAAAAAGAGGGGCAGAGGACAGCAACGGAGATAATTAATGTTACCTCAGGACATTTTGTGAAAATCAAGGTACTGTATTTAATTTCAAATGTTTAATATTTTAATTATAGTTATACTGATGTTAAATCACTGTACCGGGGGGGGGGGTTGTTTAGCAAGGGATTGACTTTTATCCCCTCTTTCAGCCTTAACCTTATGGGACACCTACTGGAACTGAAGTTGTTTGTTTGAAAATTGAACTAGGCTTTGTGTTTTAAGGATAGTAATGCTATTCTTTTTTCCAATGGTATATTACCAGGTCAAGTTTATTTAATCCTCTGCTTATTCCTCCTCCTTTAAACATTTTTGAGAAAATGTGTGAGAGAATTTTAAGCTTGTTAGCACCTCATTATTGTGGCAAATATTGCAGTTTGACCCCGATGAGAGACCTTTTATGTTTGAACTAAGTAAAAATAAATCAGTTAGGGTGATGAAATCTGACAAAGGGGGAGACATGGTGCTAATGGGTAAATTTTTATACTCACAGAAGTTGTTGGATTATCTAAACAGTGAACAATTCTTTATTTCAGCAGCAAAGAATGAAATTAATATTGTTTATTTAAAAAAATGATTTATGGTTGAATGATTTATTGTTAAATGGTTGGTCTTCTGAAGTTTTGTATGATTTTTTGAAGGTCAATAAGCTAATAGTTCCCACCATCTTTGGGGCAGCTCATCTTGAAGCTCATGAAGTATTTTGGCAACCCTATTTGGAGTAACAAATAAACCTGGTATACTTGGGAAGACATCAATGCAGGAACATGAAGTTATAGTTTTTATGAGGGGTTATTATTTGGTTTTAACAATAAGAATAACAATATAGCTTAGTTTTTTTTAAATGTATTATATGTTCTAAATATATTTCTATATGCATTTTAGATTATATTATCTTATTGTTTTGTGTTGTAGTTGTCTTAATTCACTAGATGGTTCAATTATATTTTTGTATTTAAACAACTGGAAGAATTTTTTTGTATGACAAAGTTCATTCTACTTTTTGAACAAAAGTACTAATCATTAAATTATTTGCTTGTGGCTGGCTTTGGTTGCTTTGCTTTTTTTAATTTAGTATCTTGGTTGTGAAGTTGTGAGTTTTCCTTTAAAATTCAAATATGTCTCTTCTAATAGTAACAGTGTTTTGTCATGTAATAGACTTCATAATTTCATTAGATATGTTACCACTGTCATAGTGCCTCTGGGTTAGTTAACTCCTGCTGGTGGGCATTCTCTCCATTAAAACTAACATCATAGCCAGCTTTAGGCACCTGCAATACCTGTGGCTGCAGGGGGCTACCTTCATCTCTGACTGTGTGGGTGCCCCACAAAAGCTACTGCTGGTTGGAGAAAATGAGAAGAAAAAAAGATAATTCATTTTCTGATTATATGCTTTATCTGAAACAGGGGTATGATATGACCCTGTTTGGATAAAGCTGATAATCAGTGAATTAACATCAGCAAGGTAAGTACTAGAAATCAGCAGCCCTAAGTGATGGATCTCAATTCTTACCCATAATGTTATGAAGAGTTGATGCTCCTGATCTTCATGGATGGTTTTATCTTTCAGGGAGTTTTATAAATACTGGTAATAAAACAAATATCATTATTTCAACTTCTTTCCTCAAGAACTTTGGGCTAAGCCAAAAATAATAGCAGGATAAAGGCTCAAATTCAGAAACATTTTTAAATATTACTTTAATTCACTTAAAAAGTTAATAAAATAACACATTTTACATCAACATGCATTTTTTGTACAATAAGGTGTATGAAACTCTGATGTCTGGATTTATTGACTTGTTTGCAATCCTGAATGTTTTACAAGTAAATCAAACATTTTATGAGGGATAGAGTAAAATTATGAATCAAAATCAGGAGGGATGGTAGCAGGTATGCAATACTTCTCAATGAGGTAAATAAAAGTGACTCCTTCCACTGTTTTATAACTTTAGTCACAGCAGTCACTGATCTGGTGTTGCAGTACTAGTGTTGATATGGCTTATTCTGGTGTGTGTGTGTGTGTGTGTGTGTGTGTGTGTGTGTGTGTGTGTGTGTGTGTGTGTGTGTGTGTGTGTGTTTGTAAGAGTAACAAGCTGGTTATAATTAATTCTACTTTGTAGCACAGTCATCAGCAGCATTGCCTTTATGCTTGTGCATTTGGGGTGGGTGGAGGGAATGGTTGCATTGTATTTAAAAATAACAAGCTGGACATATTTTCTTCCACTTACTATCATAAATCTAGACCTTACACATGATAGGTGGCTATCTTTGTTTTTTTGGCAGGAAGAGAATGTGTCTGAAAGCAACTGATCATTGCCACTGTGACACATTGAGGAACTTTGCCATTTCACAGTGCTTTGCTCTGGTTGAGTTCTTGGCTATGTTTTTTCTGTATTGAGTCTACAGTCCTGTGTGTGTGTGTGTGTGTGTTTGTGTGTGTGTGTGTGTGTGTGTGTGTGTGTGTGTGTGTGTGTGTGTGTGTGTGTGTGTGTGTGCCTGTGTGTTCTGCCATGTGCTCTGGTTTCCGCCAGCACCACAAACACATGCAGCAGGTGAAATGGATTTCATCCAGTCTCGCTGAAGGTGACTATAGTATGAGTATGTAAAAAATATCACAGATATTTATCTGAGAACATAAAAACATAATGTTGGGCACATACATAACTCTTCTGTGTTGTAGTACAAAAAATGCAGTTAGTAAGTAATAATATTTTAAAAGTAAGGCATAAAATATATCACAGAGCTTTCAAACTTTTGAGCTTCTAGGAGTCTGGTGGCCTCCACACCTCAGACTGTACAAATGGATTCTGACATAGACTTACTGGTGGCCTCTTCCTTGAACCACACCCATTCCAACACCAGCCCTTCTCAGAGGTGTGTACAGAAGGTTGATGTAGATTGTGTGGGGAACTGAGGATAGTGTGGTCATTCCTTCTTTAATTTTCATCATAATCAAACCTTAGAGGTGTGCACATGAGGTTATTATAGCTTGTGCTGGGGCTGCAGACAGATTGGTCACTGTTTATTTTGTTTTTCTAACAGACCTTGGAGTTGTACAATGAAGGTTACTAGAGCTTGTGCAGGGGTAGTGTACTGTCTAGGAGCAACAAAGTGGAATACTGCAGTGTAACTAGAATGGGGCAAAAGGGGCAACTGCCCCAGGCACAAAGTGTTTGAGAGGATGTTTGGCTGATCCTGATCACTCTTTAATGCATACTGGCTTTTAAAAGCCGATATTCTGTTGTGGTTAAACATGAGGGCTGTATCATGCCATGTGTGGTCTAAACTGTAGCAACTGCGTGTGACACTGTAGCAAGCAGTTTGCTGCAGTTTAACAGTAAAAAAAAATCTTTTTTTTGTTTAACTAAAACCAGAGCATTGTAGTGCTTTTCACAGGGTATAAACTGCTTGCTAATTTTGTAGCAAGCAGTTTGCTACAGTTTAAAAGAAATTAACATTTTTTTTTTATTACTAAAATGAGAGAAAGGAGGGTCAGGGCAGAGCACAGAAACAGGACCTGATTCGCTGGGGCAGGAGCGAGGGATGTGTAGTGTTTCTGGCCACCTTGTTGGCATGCCAGTTTGCTATAGTATAAAAGTAAATACAAAATCTATTGTAGAACTCCATGCAGGGTACAAACCATAGCAACTGCTTGCTAAATATGTTGCAAGCAGTTTACTACTGTTTAAAGGAAATAAAGTTTTTTTTTAATGTTTTTTATACTAAAATGAGAAGAAAGAGAGTCATGGGCAGGGTGCAGATGTGTGACCTGGTTGGCTGGGCAGGAGAGTGGGAGGGGTTGTGTCATACTGGTGGCCATCTAGCCACCTTGTTGGTATGTGCCAGTAGAAAGAGTGGAGGGGTGGATTGTGTACTATCTACAGATAGCCAGCCAACTGGCAGTCCTTTTTTTTGTCTCTTCACTGGAAGAGATGAGGGGGTGGGACACTAGCACAGGGCACTAGCTGAGTCAGCTAAGCTTCTGGTGGAATTCATTACTGTAATCATTATTTTTTCACTTTCCTCACAATCACACTTTAGGCATGTATATATATGGCTACCTTTGGAGGGTAGGGATGGGGAGCGAGGAGGAATGCTGTGTGTATGGTTGACAGATGTCACTTAAAATACATGACTGTGACTGTTAGAACCACTGCTTTCATCCTAGTCTAATTCCATGGGGATGCACAGGCTTTTTATTGGTGCGGTGTAGGGAGGCAGGCAGCATTCCCATATCAGATCTGTGTATCCTCACAACTGTCTTGTTAGTTTATCATAAGCTACTATTTTGTCACCTTTGTGGACTTATAAGAAATAATATACAGTGCAGCTGTACAACTATTGACGACCTTTTGGAGCATGAATCATTGATATTTCATTAATATCTAATCATTTACTAGCAGGTCCAACAAACGGTAGCCTCTGCAAGCATAAAAAGAATGTCTGAAATAAAAAACTCCAAAAATCACATTAGTCATTAGGCAAAATACCTTCCTTCCAGAAGAGTGGTTACATAAGAAGTCAGTAACAGCAAAACAATATTCTTTCAAAGCAGAAATCCAGAACTGCAAGAAATTCATGAGCATCTTCAGATCAGTTTCAAACTGAATGAATTCTGTGGCATCTGGTTGATATCCACATCTACTGTATTTGAATTTTGTGCTAAACTCTGGAGAACAAATCAAGAATTCCATAAATGAGCTGCTCAGTCATAATTTCTATTTTTCCATACATTTCTGTATATAAATGGAGAAACAGTGCCCCTAGGTCTACCAAGGAAAGGAGTTATACAGAGGCATTTTATCATGTTTTCCTCTCCATAATAACAGTGTTATGCAAGTTAGCAAAAATCAAGAAAAAACACACCAACAGCAGCTAAATGTCTACACTGAACACCACAAGTAACTAGAAAAAACTAAACAAAAAAACAGCATGACTACCACGGCTATAGGCATAAACTTTAATAAAAACAAAGAATAAAAACAGATGCGTGCTTTCACGTTAAAAGACTTCTTCAGATCCAATTCACAAACTACCATATTAAGCATTTAAAGGCATATTAGCCAATTAAATCATCTGAGGAGCCTATGGCCCTTCAAGGCAGGTGTAAGTGGGATGTTCCTGTTTAATCCTGGAATGTTTATCTGTTTGTAAAATAGTGATCCAGTTCATCTGAACGATCTCTATGTTGTTAGTAATATCATTGCCGCTTAAAATTTCCTCCACTATCTGAAGTGCAATAAAATTAAACTTATGATTATCAATGGATTATATATGCCTGGTAAGTGCATTCTTATCATCATCAAGTCGGATGTCACTCGTGTTTAAAAATGTGTTCCTTAAACAGTCTATTGGTCTTTCCAACATAAAACCTATAACAAGTATCACAGGTTGCTATGTACACTATATTCTTGCTTCTACAGTCTGCATATAGATGCGTATATAGCTTGCTAGACACCGGATGTACAAACATATTTTTGTTAGAAATATATTTGCTTGCTTTACAAGAGCATCATGGAAACGTGCTAATTCTCTCCAATTTTATACCAGTACGAAGCTGTTTCTTTAAATTAGGACTGTTTCTGAAGCAGAAACTGAAGCAAAAAAGAGGGTTGTTCACCAACTATCCTTCTGATTTCTTCATCTGCATTTAAAATTGACCTGTTCTTTCTGACAGTGTCACAGACATAAATCACATAACTGGAATAAGTGAGTGTCAATTTAGTTTTACGATTCCTCGAGATACCACAAAGTGTCCATAACTACACCCCACTTTTGCCAATAGATATCATCATTAAACAAGAAGATGTTATTTTCCAATCACATCTTTTTCATACCCATTTCTTTCATAAAAAAGAGTTATCACTGCTTCAATATCATATTTGTTGGGGATCACACTAAATAAACTCTGTACATCAATACATTGTTAAAAAGATTCTGAAAATTGCCGAGTGTCAGCACAGATGGCATCATCTCTACTATTGTTTTCAACTTGTGTTCAACAAAAATGGAAAGGGGTTCTGTAATCCACCTGTTCCCCACCACTATAGGGCACATAGGGGGGTTCTGTCCATCCTTATGTATCTTTGGTAGACTATTGATAATAGGTATCAGGAGTTCAGGAACAGTGAGCTATTCATATATATCTTCTGTACTCAGTCTAGTCATTAGCATATCACATAAGGTGTATTGTACCCTTTTGATGATTTTCTTAACTTCCACCTTGGTGATCTTGCAATATAGAGATGCATCTTCTCATCATATTCCTTCTTATTCATAACAATGATAGCACCTTCCTTGTCTGCCAGCTGAACTTGAATGTCTTTGTTATTCCACAAATCCACTAATGCCCATCTCTCCTTACATTTTAAGTTATGAAAACATTGTTTGGGTTATTCATTTAACTAATTAAAAAAATCTTTCTCACATACTCCCAAAAATGTTTCTATATTAAAACTAAGTTGAGGTACAAAGATACCAGGTTTCCTGAAGACACTGACCACGTTCTTTGTGCATCCCCATAAGTAGTTCTTAACATGATATTCCTTGCAAAAAGCTTAAGGCTCAAATTAACATCACTTAGTTTTTACAGCACTGCGGGAATATATGATAACTCTTTGTTCAGTAATGCCAGATGTTCCTCTTTCAACTCAAAATTAAATAAATTAACTACTGATGTACCAGGTGTGAGTTTTCCTTCTTTGTGGATACCATTCCATTAATAGTTTCCTCCTCTTGTGTCTCCTGCTGTGTGAACACCCCCTCTCTGGGACTCCATGGTTGTTTCACACACACAGGTAGCTCCAGAAAAAACAATGTTTTGGCTGCCTTTTCTTTACATCTAGCACCTAACTCTTGTATACCAGGGGAAAATCCCTCTCAGACCTGCCTTGAAGGGGTGTAGGCCCCTAAGGTGATTTCATTGGCTATTATGGTTTTAAATGCTTAATAGGGTTATTCAAGTTAATCAGCTTCTCATATGTATGGTTAACTGAAAAAACAAAAACATTAGGGGCACACTTTCACTAAAACCCATCTAAATAAACATTTTGTAATAGACACTTCACACTGAAGTATATAGAGAGCTTGTACAAACAATAGTTTCACACACTCCAAGTATCTAGTCTTTGATATTGACCGACTGTGTTCAAGTAGTTAAAACCCAACCATATGGACCTCAGTCACCTGTCTTTAATAAGAACAGCAGTCATTTGAAACTTGGTTTCATTAAACAGCATCTAGTGCTTTGAACAAGTCTGACAAACTCTGCAAGTAAGGATGTTTCTGTTTATCCTAAGGCTCCGTAATTTCAGAGTTAACATATTTAGATTTCTAAGGTGTCAAGGTGCAACATGTCCACTGTAAAACAATTTTTTTTTTGTTTTATTCTGAAAGCTGAGATTGTCATTTTGTCATTTTTTTCACTCATCACTGATGTAATGTAACTTAGTTTGCTGCGTTAGAATGACTCCATGTCAGGGCTGAAGAGCTCAGTGATCTACATGAGTGTCAGACAGTGCCAGTATTCCTTCAGGTGGAGAACAGACAGACAAGGTATCTTAGTTTTCTCTAATACTTATCCCTGACTTCCACTGCATAGATCCAGTACCCATATACCCATATGATCATGTGGGAGCACACCTTGGGACATGGTCTGCCTTGATTAGATAACTAAAGTACACCTATCTATCTCTGTGTCTTTGTCTGTGTATGAGTGACTCTGTGTGTGTGTTTGTGCATGTGTGTGTGTGTGTGTGTGTGTGTGTGTGTGTGTGTGTGTGTGTGTGTATACATATGTAGAGAGACAGACATAAAATCCATAACATAAAAATGTTTATCTAAATTACCTATGTACCATTAAAGCATCTGTCTATACTTCTAGGCTGCCAGCAAATATTTGCCTACACATATCCAATATCACCAAGTTCAGGAAAATACATTTACTATAAATACATTTAATTTTTTGAACTTACAGCATCAGAGGATATGGACTAAAGACAGACAGCGATGAGATCTTTAAAAAAATGTTATTTTAACATTAAGCATGACACAGTTTGCTGTTCTGTTTGTTATTAGTTTTTAGTCTCATCAATTTTGATAATTTCTAATATAAAATATTATAGTATAACTTAAATTAAAACTGAAACAGATACATTTGTAATACAAACAATCTCAAGGATTCAGAACGGACCCCACAGTTGGCATTAAATGCTGTGACTAAAAGGGATTGTTTATGAGATGCAGGAAATTGCACTTCAAAGACATATTAGCCACAATGAGGATAGACCTCATTATTGACTAATTTACTTGTATCTAAATCGCCCTTAACTGCCTGAAGTGCAAATCAGTACTTTCCTGCAATAGTAAACACTGGTAACACATGCATAGTGTTGACACATTTACAACTCATTTATTCTTCCACACATATGTACACAATCAAACACACACACACTCTCACACTCTTTGCAGACAGACACACACATACACACCAACATACCTAACACACCTCCTACCTGCCCCTGAGTTGGCAGGCTGTTTCAAATTTCACTTCTTATTTTGTTGTTCCTGCCCTGCTAAATCATGGATCCCAATAGTCAGTCAATAATGCCAGACTATAGAGTTTAATTTGCATTAGATTTTATAAAGTGCATCATGATGCAATACTTATTCCTGTATTAATTTTTTAACTGAGTCCAAGTAATACTTTAAAAGTTCTCCCTGATATTGTTTAGTAGTCCTCCTAGCTTTGTTCTAACACTCCCCCCCCCAACACAGACACATCCCTATACTTCTCAGCTGGTTGTCTGTCTCAAATCACTTGTAACTCACAAACTGCTGTGTTGTTGCCTTGTATGGGTGCTCTGTCCCTTGTAACTCACAAACTGCTGTGCTATTGCCTTGTATGGGTGGCCTGTCACTTGTAACTCACAAACTGCTGTGCTGTTGCCTCATATGGGTGCCCTGTCACATTTGAAGTCTAAATCATTTGTGAGCCTTCTTTTTGTTTTTTACAAGTTTTGTGTTCTTTTTAAATATTTTGAGTTTGTGTGTTATGGCGGAATGCACTCGGACTGATGTGTCGACTGCGGTTTCCATACAGGAATAAGTTACATCTATTGAGAACCTTTCAGCACTTATCCAAGTGCTGACACAACAGTTGGCTGGTTTGGGGAGGAATTTGAACCCATTACCTATAGGATTTGGAACCAGCAGAGCTCCAGTCTCACATTCCACTCAGGAGACACATTTTTCTTCGATTACTCCAACACAGAGGAGCCCGACAAATTCAACTCAAGCACAGATGAGGTCACCGATTGGTCAAGGTTCAGCAGGGAGAGATGACAACACCACTTCCGCCAATGAGGCAGTTTTTCCACATAGCTTCTCCTTCACCAAATGGGTTCAGGAGGGCTATGTGTGTAGTTTAGAGACACCTGCAACTGCATCCATTATGGTACTCTGGATCAACAACTTAAAACCCTGGAGATGGAAACCCTTACATTTTGTAAGCTCCAAGTAGAAAATTGCTACCTAAGCAAATGTCTTAAGAGAGAGCAAGTTCTGAAGGGACTGCGTACTTGGAAATTTCCAACCGGATTAGTCAACGGATCTGATTTGCACAGGGAATTAGTGGTTATGTTTAACCACCATGGATGCAAACTTATTGAAGCACTGGTAGGAGAAAACTATAGAAAATTGAACGCCTTAAAAGAAACCATTGATTTGTTAAATAATCGTATCAAGAATGACCTTTACTTTAATTCTAAAATGAATGAATACAGAGCCGTATTTTTTGATGTTGACAAGACTATAGTTAACATTAAAAAGAAAAAAAGTAAAAAGCTTGAAAGAGACTGTGTAGACTATGAGTCTGGCAATACTTATCCAATACTGAAGGTCAATGCCTTAGATAGACAAAATGAAGAGTTAAATGAGAGTTTTGATGTGAGGGGCCTAAATGTTACAGACGATCAATATATTGACAACAGTGGTGATGCTGCCCCTTTAGAGGACCCTGAGGAGATCTGAGAGACTTTTACACTGGAAACAGCAGGGTTTGAACACCCCCTGGATGAACAATGGGACTTATATGGAATTTCACCCCACTTGGGGGAGGACATTCATGGGGAGAGGGGTAGGGAGAGTGAGGGGGGGGAGGCAAAGATGGTAAGTGACTGTGATGCTGATATGTGTCAAATTGTGGTAAATGAATACGGGGATTTTAAAATATACAATGTAAGTAGCCATGTAATTACTTCACAATGGGCTAATTTATTTCAAAAAGGCCTGACTTTTGTTCCAACACAAACAACAAGTGTTGAGAGAGTTTTGCTACATTTCAAATTGTTTGTTAGAAAACTGAATTTTCTTTCTACTTTGATGGGGGTGACCAAGTGGGTCAGGTTGTAAGGTGCAAAAAACCTAGTATTTTTAATCCACCTTTACAACCTATTTTGTATTTATTCGAAACAATTTGTACGAATGATATCAGACAGTCGTTTACAAAAAGGATGGAATGTGCATCAAACTTGACAGGGGAGGAAACTAGATTATTGTTCGACATAGCTAACAACAAGTCTATTAGGGTAATAAAACCTGATAAGGGTCGTGAACATGTTGTTATGCATTATCAGTTGTATGTTAGTAAAATATTATTATTCCTGTTTACTGACAACTATGAGGAGGTTTCTATTAATGAGTTAAATATTGTGTATAGATATATTGATGTCATTTTGAATGACTTGTTACTAGACAACCAGATTACTATGAGTGAATTTCAGTTTTTGAGTTAGAGTTGTCCCCGGATACCTACAATTTTTGGCATACCAAAAATCCATCACAAACATCACAGACCACCCCCACCCCACGACCCATTGTTGATGCTAAGGCCTCTAAAACATTTTCTATGGCTAAATTTGTTGATTATCATCTTAAAGGGTCATTGGTTAAATTTAAACATATTTTAAATGATTCATGAGATTGTTTAAGTAAAATAAAGAGGGAACTTTTTCAGATAAACTGATTTTTGCCACCATTGATATTAAGGATTTGTTTACAGTGATACCCCATGCTGAAGGTTTGGAAATGTTTTATGATTTTCTTTGCCACCACACCAGCCTAGAACACTCGAGAATTTTTATGTTTAGGTCATTAATGGAGATTATTTTAGAAAATAATTTTATAACTTTTGACAACCAGTTGTTCAGGCAGAAAAAGGGTGCAGCGATGGGGGCTGCTTGCGCCCCTATTTTTGCCTACATTGTATTGGCCCAGTGGGAAGTTGCCACTGTTTTTTCTTCTAAATTGTTTCAGTTTTGTAGATTTTATGGGTGCTACCTGGAAAATATCCTGATTTTTTGGGAAGGCACCAGTGTGAGCAGCTCAACGAGTTATTTTGTATTTCTAAACTCTAGCACTCAGTTTCTTAGGTTTACCATGGAGACTAATCAGGATGTAGTTCATTTTTTGGACATTTCTATACAGAAGGATAAAGTTAATCAACTTTTTACATCTTCACTATACAGAAAGCCAACATACTCTAATTCTTTGTTACATTTCAAAAGTTGCCATCCCATATACCAAAAAAGATCCCTTGTCAAGGGCCAATGTGTCCATTTGGCAGGTATGCAGTATAGTTTTGAAAGAAAGAGATATTTTGAGGGGTATGTTGATTAGGAGAGGTTACCTGGTCACTTTTATTGATAAAATTTTAGAGGAGGTAACCAGGAAGAGACAGGAAGGATATTTCTTCCCATTATTGGGATCAAATGACTGGGAGTTTCAACTGAGATATAATACAAATATCCCGGATGGCAACACCTCAAAACACTTTAACAGTGCTATGGTGCTCTCTTATAATTTACAATATTTTGACATTAAGGACATTGTCACTAAGAACTGGGCCATATTTGGGGTGGACAATGAGCACTTAAGGTGGGAGAAATACAGTGGTAATCTACAGAAAGGACCTATGTTTCAAGAACTTGGTTGAGAGAAATATAGAGGGAAGTACAAAAGGGAGAATGAAAAAATGCGGTCATTGTCCACTGTGCCAGTACATCCTTGAGGGTGAGACCATGGATATCAATGGGTTTGGGAAAGTTTCTTTAGAACACAAATTTGATTGCCATAGTAAGGCCTTGGTTTATGTAGCTATTTGCCAAGGTTGTTGTCATTTTTACATTAGTAAGACTATTAACAGTTTTAGGAAACTTATTTCCCAACATGTATATGACATACAGAAATCTAATAGGAACAACGCTTTGGCAAAACATATTAATGACTTTCCTAGTCACAGTTTTAAACTTACAGCTATAGATCAAGTCAAGAGTGGGCCAAGAGCGGACCTATTGATTTATTTTTAGAATACAAAGAGTTCATTTGGCAATTAAGATACAATGGCACCCACCCCCCCTGGACTTAATGAAGTGACTTCCATTTCTAGTGTCCTTAAGTTAAAAGCTGACTTCTACCTTTAGTGCTCAGGTAGGGGCTAATTAAAATCAAAATGAAAATATTTACTAATTTTAAGGTTTTGTACCGTCCAGTGTGAGGGGAATTTAGTACTTATAGTGTCTTACACGGTTGTATGCATTTTTGAATATGTGAATAAGCATTATCAAATACTTATATATATGTTGATATATATATATATATATATATATATATATATATATATATATATGTGTGTATATATATATATATATATATATATATATATATATATATATATATATATATGTATTTATATACACACACACACACATATATATATATATATATATATATATATATATATATATATATATATATATATATATATTTATGCATACATATATAACACCCCAGTAGCAATGCAGAAATCCTAATAGCCAAACTAATAATCAACAAAATAAAAGCTTAAACATTGCCTGTATATATATATTCCCCCAGGTAATAATGCAGCCACATTAGAGGGCATCCTCAGTTGGATATCCACCACCCATCCCCATGAAACGATTATCCTTGGTAACATGAATATCGACTGGTGTGCATGCTCCTCAGAATCACCCTCAAATCATGTGAACTTACAGGGATTCACACAGATCATAACCTCCCCTACCAGAATAACTAATGCTAACAATAAAAAGAGCATCATCGACTTTATCCTCATCAATAACCACCCCCAAATTTATAAAGCGGGGATTATTCCAGATAGTCCAAGTGATCACTTTATAATCTACGTGATCAAGCATAAGTCTGACATTCCCCAGCAACCAAACCTTAAAACTATCAGGAACAAAAAATACTTCAACCTTCAAAACCTCCTTTACTGAACTCAAAGCATGCAACTGGTCTACCCTAAAACACCTCCCATTAGACAATGCAGTTCACTACTTTAATATTAAATTCCTTACAATACTTGAATCTCACGCTCCTACCTGGACCCTTAGAGTCAGAAATAAAAAGGCCTCTTGGCTCTCTAAAGACACCAAAGCAAAAATTCTAATCAAAAATAAAGCTTGGGACACCTAACGCTCAACTTGGGACCCAATAGACCACCTACAATACAAACAGCTTAGGAACTATACAAAGAAATCAATCTTACTAGATAAAAATAACTACTACTGCCACCTTCAACAAACACACCACAACAATCCCCAAACGTTCTGGGCAGGATTCAACAGACTCCTCTGCCCAGGTCAAACTACCACCCCAAGCCCCTGTACCCACAGCCAAAACTCCGTTGAGGAGACAGCTAATGCCTTCAACAGTTCAGTCACTCGCTAACCAACTAACCTCTAACCACTCCTTCCCAGAGCTACCAAAGCCCACAACCCAGCCAACATTTAGCCTCCAACCAGTATCTACGACTCTTATCCGAGTCCTCCTAAAAAAATTAAAACCTACCACTCTAGCTGCAGATCTTCTACCAGCAGAATACTTAAAAAAATCAGCTGATGTCATTGACTACCCTATATCATTACTTATCAACAGAACTATCACTGAAGCCACCATCCCCTGCCTATGGAAAATATCACATACCATTCCTCTCCATAAAGGGGGCAGCTCCACTGAGCTTTCTAACTACAGGCCCATAACTATTTTGTCTCCATTAGCCAAAATTATGGAGAAATGTGTCCACAGACAACTCATAGTCCACCTTATGCAAAACAAGCTGTTGACTGACTCTCAGCACGGCTTTAGACATAATTATAGTACCACCACAGCCCTCTTATCTTTTACTAATACTATAAACCTTAACAGAAACAGCAATAAACTGTGTTCATCCCTCTTCCAAGATCTCTCGAAAGCCTTCGATATGGTTAATCACCAGCTCCTCATCAATACTCTAAAAGCACTACTTTTAAAAAACCATACCATCCAATGGTTCCAATCTTACCTGCAGGGTAGAGAACAGGCCGTCCTCTGGCAGGACAAACTGTCAACCCACCTTCCCATTTCTCTTGAAGACCCCTAGGGATCCATACTTGGTCCCCTTCTCTTTTCCATCTTCATAAATGACCTTCACACAGTCATTCCAAATGCTACTTGCATTCAATATGCAGATGACTCGACCTTAATCTGCTCTGCCTCCACAGAAACTAAACTTAAGACATTAACTCAGAATACCTTCAACTCAGTTGAAAACTGGTTGCCTAATCGCCGGCTGCTACTCAATCCCCAAAAAACAAAATTACTTCTTTTCACTCCCTCCTGTAAGTCCACATCTCCATCTTTCAATATTACATCTAACAATGGGACCTTGATTTCCCCAGATACCTACACCAAACTCTTAGGTGTCATTATAGATAACCTCAAATATGACCTGCATGTTAACCACACTATCAAAACCATTAATAAGAAACTCGGTTCCCTTTGCAAGATTAAGCCCTTTCAAACTCCCCTTGCCAGGACAACCACAGCTCGATCCCATCTTCTGTCTACCCTGCTATATGCCTCTCCACTACTCGCCAACCTAAACAAATTCTCTCTTAATAAACTCTCAAGTTGCTACAACCACATAGCTCGATTTGCTACAGGCTTGGCATGTAGGACTCACCATTGCACTAATCTTAAACTCCTAGACTGACTGGAATTTCCTAGCCTTCTAAAATATAACCAGCTAATTGTAGCCCATAAAGTACTCAACCAGCCTGAAAATACTCCTGCATTAAACAGTATTAACTTCCTCCATAGTAACTCTAGATCTCTATGCTCATCCGCCAGGCTTATGGTTCAAACTCTTAGAGCCAATAACAGAGCTGAAGACTCCCTCTTTGCCAACTGTGTCGGCAAAACATGGAACTCTCTGCCAGCAGCTCTTAATCTTGAACCCTCTCTAACACTTTTCAAAAAAAATCTTAGGACATATTTTAAAACACACTGGCTATGCCCCTGTACTAACCCTGATTAAATACTCTCCTAACTCTCATGTCTCTGTACTAAACCCTTGTACTCTCCAGGGATTACATGTAGTGACCAAATTTGCTCTGTTTTCAGATAGAACATAATGTCTGTGTAATTTATTATTCAAACATATGACTGACTAATGTCTGTATCAATGTATGTTTGTTCCAATGTAACCAGATGACCAACTAATATGTTTTGCCCATTGCAAGTCTTTCAATGTATCTCATGTTTTGCCCTTTGTAAGTCTATGTATTCTTATTCCTCTATAAGTGTATTTTTCTAAATGTAATTTTCTATACATCCTATGGAGCTTTTCTCCCTGGGCCTCCGCTAAAAATGAACATGTATCCAGTCGGACTATCCCGGTCAACAAATGAATAAAAAATAAAATAAATATATCTATATATATATATATATATATATATATATATATATATATATATATTTATATATATATACACACACACACACACACACACACACACACACACACACACACACACACACACACACACACACACACACACATACAAGGATTCTTTTATTTACAGACAAGGAGATGAAAAGAGTGAACACACGTTACCAAAAACCACTCAAAAGTTCACTCTGGAGTCCAAATAAGGGTATGAGACCCAAGAACCAAGTTGATAATAAAAGGAACAGTTCTGTAGAACTAAACAAAATGTAACCACGGAAAGGTTAAGAACTGTTTGGATTTAATTAACGCTTGTATACCAAAAGTGCGCACTTTTGGTATACAAGCGTTAATTAAATCTAACAGTTCTCAACCTTTTCCGTGGTTACGTTTTGTTTAGTTCTACAGAACTGTTCCTTTTATTATAACTTGTTTCTTGGGTCTCATACCCTTATTTGGACTCCAGAGTGAACTTTTGAGTGGTTCTTTTATTTATATATATATATATATATGTATTTATTTAATCAATTTGTTTAAAAACTTTACATTTCAAGCGTCAGTTTTTATTGTCAATCTTAGATAGGACTGTTAGCAATATTTTGGATCAAGCTTTGGCTTTCTTGATAAGTTAAGGGGCATTCTTGGTTTAGGAATGTATTATTTATATTTATATATGTATACGTGTATATATGTTTATTTATGTGTGGATAACATGGAGGAATATGTATATATATATATATATATATATATATATATATATATATATATATATATATATATACACACACACACACAATATAGGTGCATGTACATATGCATTTATATTTATATTATATTCATGTGCTAATGTATTTTGTGTTAGAGAGATATATAGTCATAGAGATTTATTTGTTGTTAGGGTAGTGGTGTTTTTTATTTGGAAGTGTTCTTTTTTAATGAGGTGAACATTTTAATTAGTCTAATGAAACTTTGTGGTGCAGATGATGTGACTTAATTTTACTACAAAAGGAAGTCTGTAATACTGTGGTTTTGTTCTGATGAAGTCAATGGTTTATTACTGACGAACCCGCTAAATTTATTAAACAATTAAACATTTGAAGTCTAAATCGGTCACAAGCATTGTTTTTCTTTTTTACAAGCTTTGTGTTCTTTTTAAGTATTTTAATATTTCATCATCAGCCCCCCTTTTTTCCATTTTTCTACATGGAGTCGGGGTATCATGTTAACTGTCGCCAACTCTCTTGATTCAGTGCCACACTCCTGCCTTCTTCAACACTCATGCCAGACTGTCACAGATTTTCTTTCACACAATCCATCCACCTCTTTGCTGGATGTCCTCGCTTCCTCTTACCTTTTCCTGTCTGTCCCAAATCTTCCTCACCAGGTTGTCTTCTGCTTTTCTACACAAGTGTCCAAACCACCGTAATCTGTTCTCTTTGATCTTTTCTGCAATTGAAGCTACTTTGGCTTCTGCTCTTATGTCCTAATTTCTTCGTCTGTCCAACAGTGTGCATCCTACCACCTTTCTCAGGCATTTCATTTCCATCACCTCTAGCTTCTTCAAGTGTTCTGCCTTTACTGCCCAGGTTTCTGTAACATACAGTAGTACTGCTTGCACCATTGCCTTGTACACCTTACCTCTTACCTTTCAGCTTCTTTGGCATTCTTCTGTCATAGACTACACCTGATATTCTATGCCAGTTGGCTGCATCCCTTCTGATTCTAGCTTTGACCTCTTCATTCAAACTACCCTTCTCCTCAACTACCCCTCCCAGATACTTGAAGATGTTTACATGTTCCACTATATTCCCTTCTATCTCTATTCTCAGCTTCTTCTGATTACCCCAATTTGCTGCCATTACCACCATCTTATCTGTGCTTAGTTTCATCCCATGTGCCTTCAGACTTGCATTCCATTCTCCTATCCTTTTCTGAAGTTCTAGCTCAGAGTCTGCCTGTACTACCACATCATCTGCATACAGCAGCTTTGTTGATCCCTCCCCTCCTACCTGTTTGCTAATGTAGCCCATCACCAGTATGAACAGCAGTGAGCTCAGAGCTGAACCCTGATGTACACCCACTCCCACTGGGAACCCCTCTGTGAGGCCGAATGTTGTTCATACTTGAGTCATTGTGTCCTTGGACATAGCCTGCACTAATTCTACCAATGTTGCTGGGACGTCAAACCACCACAGTACTGCCCAGATCAGCTTTCTTGGGACCTTGCCATATGCTTTCTCCAAGTCTAGGAATGCCCAGTTGGTCTTTCTCCTCATCTCTAGCTTCTTCTCAAGTATCTGTCTCAATGCAAACATCAGGTCAGTTGTGCTGCATCCTGATCTGAATCAAAACTGCTCATCTCCCATCTTACATTCTACTACTCTGCATATCCATTTATCAGTTACCCTCTTCAGAACTTTCATGCAGTGTGATAGGAGTTTGATGCCTCTGTACTGCCCACAGTTGTGGATGTCTCCTTTATTCTTGTACACTGGCATGAGTATGCTTATTCTCCAGTCATCTGGGATACGCCTTTCTCTCCACACTGCTATTAGTACCCCCAGGAGTCATTTCTCCCCTATCTCACCCAGCATCTTTATCATATCTGCTGTGACCTCATCTGAGCCTGCTATTTCCCCTGACTTCATTTTCCTTAGTGCTATTCTTACTTCTTCTAGGGTGGGCTCCTCTTTTTCTCTCATCGTAGGCTGTTTCTGTAGCAGCACAGCTTCTGTGGGGTTTTCTTCATGCATGCTATACTTCAGGTTCACTTTAACTCAATAGCCACGTTTTATATTAACACCATGCATGTAATACTTCAGGTTCACTTTAACTCAATAGCCACATTTTATATTAACACCATGCATGCAATACTTCAGGTTCACTTTAACTCAATAGCCACATTTTATATTAACACCATGCATGTAATACTTCAGGTTCACTTTAACTCAATAGCCACATTTTATATTAACACCATGCATGCTATACTTCAGGTTCAGTTTAACTCAATAGCCACATTTTACAGTAACACTGTGCATGCTATACATCAGGTTCAGTTTAACAAAAAAGCAAGCAAGAATTTTACAATGTTTTGTTTTCAAAAACAATAAAATCTGATAATGGTCCTCACTTTAAGAGCTTACATTTCAAGCAGTTCAGTGAAATGCAGGGAATAACACACAAAAGAATGGCCCTGCTATAGTAACAAACCTGTGACAGAGCATACAAATTTATGACTGACAGAATAGCTATAAGAATTATAAACTGGAACTGTGTACCACTGAGATAGTTCAGAAGTTCCAGACATGCAATCACGAGGGAAACACCAGTCATCCTAATATTCGGATGTAAATTTCAGAACAAAATCATCTAAGGTAAGCTAAGGCTAATGCCTGATACAAGTATAAAGAAAAATGACTTTAAGCTGAGATGCAAAATGACAAGGAAATCTGACTGGCTAGGGAATGGAGACAAAGGAAGCATTCGTGTTTGTTCATTTGCTCATCACTGAGTCATATTTTGTTCGAAACACCAAGTGAATCATGACAGCCATGAGCAATGACAGACATTCCTTGAGATGACAATGTTCATCTCTGAAACTTTTTTCCTGTTTACTTTTGGTGGCACTGACATTTCACCTACAGTATAAGTGTCACTTTGTCATGTACTGGCCATTCTTATAGACAACATTCTGATTATGATGGACTGCTGCCAGACAGATCACAAACAATTACTTTAAAATCCTACTTATTTAAGACTTGCCCTGAGATTCAAAGTGGTTCTCACCACCAAAGCTAATTGGTTAACCTTGAATGGTCAAGTAGCACAATGGTTAGAATCTCTGATTTAGAGAAAAGGGAAAGCTATAGAGAGAAACACCTCATTAGCAAACAGTTACCATGATTGTGTGCTGTCGGACGTGACCACTCCAGTCTTCCTTCTACCAGTTTGCACATTGCACATTGCAGTTGCAGAGGCACCCTCAACAGGTGTGCACGTGCACATGCGTGTGCACACACAAACACACACACTCGTGGGTGCACGTGCACACACCGATGCACATATGCACACACCCAAGCAGCCACAAACACACACACACACACACACACACACACACACACACACACACACCCAAGCAGCCACAAACAAGCACCTACAAACTTGCACTCTAACAGAAACACACTCACATCTTTACATACATTCTCCAGCGCAGGCACTCACACACACACACACACACACACACACACACACACACACACACACACACACACACACACGCACGCACATGCACAGACACACATTCAGAAACATATGCACACAGACACACCCTCACAGCTCAGCAATACTTATCTGTATTCATGGTGTTAGCTGTGACCATTCCTATAGGGGTGAATGGGTGAAGGCCGTCAAAAGGCAGCATTTAATTTTTTCCTCCTAGGGAAAAATAAACTTGGTCTAATGACCCTGAATCACTCTGTTGTGTTAATCTACTTCCAGAACCATTTCCAGAGACAGCACATGCTATTAGTGGAAAACAACAACTGGAAGAGCAGTCTCTGAATCAGTCAGCCTTACCACAATGCAGAAGCCTTCCAAGTTAATACATTTGCATTACATTAAGCCTTTCTAAATCCCAGACCATGTGTGTACAGAAATAATCCTATATTATGAATTTCCAGGTTGTTTGAAATACAGAGTGAACCGATATGAAAATGTATAACACTATAGATAATTAACTGTATTTAAGTGCATACATACATATTACTTTTCAAATTAAAATGAACTGGTGAACACAGCATTATTTTAAATTTGAAAAATACTTAGGAAAAAGCTTGACTGTAATATTTAGAATACAATGATTATTCGAAATTAACTTGGAGAAGAGAATATTTTAAAATACTGCTGACTTAAAAGCTCCAAAACGGTTGCCCTTATGATGCTAATTGCAGGTTTAAATCAGTTTGGAGAGTTTTTGCTGTTTGTCTTTTGGCTTTTCCCGGTTAGGGGTCGTCATAGTAGAACTCCGGTCCCCTAATGATTGGCAGTAGATTTTCATGAACGCTGAGGTGCCAGCTTGATGTCCAACCTTCAACAAAGACACATCCATTTACACATGTCTTTCGAATGCCCATCCAACCACAGGGAGGACATGCAGACTCCACAGAGAAGGCACTCCCCACACTCCAGCTGAGAATCGAACGAGAGAACCTCTTGCTGTGAGGCAACAATGCTACCGCTGAACCACCACGGCAACAAGTTTGGAGAGTAATAGTTTTAAATGTTATAATATTCTACTTTGTACTCAAACTCTAAAAAAACAGATATGTGTCCCAAACTCCACTTAAAATGATTACTTGTCAAAACGACTTTGCAAATGGAGAATAGAGGATGAAATGCCAAATAATGATTTTGTTTTATTATTGAATTCAGTAAGCGCTTTTGTCTCTTACAGTAGATGCATTGCAAATCTCATTACCCAAGTGTGTTATAACAGGCAAAAGTGCTTACTGAATTTAATAATAAAAATACATTTTTAGTTGGCATTTCAACTTCTCTTCTCTTCTCTTCTCCATTTGTTGGATTCTTTTGTCAAGTAATACTGGACTTTATACCAGGGGCACCATATTTAAAATAAAATGGGCAGGAGATGTTGCTCAACCTATTACAGCAGAGTGCGATTCCAGCAGAGCCGGATCCAGCAGTAGGTGACATAGGCAGTTGCCTACTACCCCGTGAAGGCTATGGCCCCAAAAATGGGTAGAATTAAAAATATATATATAAAAACATAAAAAATATATAAAAACACACTGTGTTGCTGTTAATTTCTTTTATAATCAGATTACGATCCTATAGTTCACACTGTTGTGTTCTACTGCTTGGCGTGGCTTCCTCGACTTCCACTGTAGTGTGTGGGGGTTTCTACTTCTTCTTGGGTATACAAAGCAAGCACCAGTAAGCAGGTGCATTGGTCTGCCTCCCTCACGGACTGACTGACTTAATAGTTCAGTCTGCTCAGGGTTCAGTGGTAGGTCACACAGGCAGGTGTACACATTGGCAGTTAAAACTATTATGTTTGTGTGATGTTGCTGCTCTTTTTCTTAATTACTACTCTGCGATATGCTGACCAGACCAACATGAAATCAGTCCTCCCTCCACTCCTCACTCGAGACTCTCACTTTGAAGGAAAAAATAAAGAATTTATTCCAGTGAAGTCCATTTATTGCTGTCAATGATATGGTGCTGGCAGTATGTTAAATATATTATTATTGTCTTCTTGCATCCTGTGCAGTTTACGTATTTATTTTATCTATGTTTTGCAGTTTGGTAACTAAGCGGGAAAGGCACTGGGTGAGGGTCTAAGGCATCTTTTAACATTAACTGAAGGAAATAGCATTTCAAGAATTTCTAAATGCTTTTTTTGGCTGTCATCTAATGCATACAAGGACAGACTACAAAGGGGATCCTTTGGGGAAATTATTTATTTTGATGTCATTTGGTGCTTGTGTGCATACATGGACAGATTACTGAACAGGTTGCTGGGAAAACTTTTTCATTTTAATGCTTGTGCATACATAGACAAACTACAAAAGGGATCCTTGGAGGAAATGATTCATTTTGATGTAATTTTGTGCTTGTATGCATACATGAACAGAGTACTGAAGAAGTCGTTGTGGAAAATGTTTAATTTTTGTGCTTGTGCATACATAAACAAACTACTGAAGGTGTCGTTGGGGAAAATGTTTTATTTTTGTGCTTGTTCATACATGGAAAACTACTTAAGGGAACCTTGGGGGGAAATGGTTGTTTCTGATGTGATTTGGTGCTTGTGCATACACAGATAGACTACTGAGGAAGTTGTGAGGAGAAATGTTTCATTTTAGTGCTTGTGCATACATGGACAAACCACTGAAGGGGTCATTGGAGAAAATGTTTCATTTTGGTGCTTGAGCATATGTGGACAATCTACTTAAAGGGACCTTGGGGAAATGGTTCATTTTGATGTCATTTTTGCTTGTGCATACATGGACAGACTACTGAGAGGGTTGTTAGGTGAAATGTTACATTTTGGTGCTTGTGCATACATTGGACAAAACGGTGAAGGGGTCCATGGAGAAAAAAAATCATTTTAGTGCTTTTGCATACATGAACAAACTACTTAAGGTCACCTTGGGGGAAATGATTCATTTGGATAGAATTTCTTTTTGTACTTGTGCACACATGGACAGACTGCTGAGGGGGTTGTTAGGGGAAATGTTTCATTTGTTGAGTGCATACACTGGCAGACTACTGAAGGGATCCTTGGGAGAAATGTTTCATTTTGATGTAATTTCGTGCTTATGTGCACACATGGACAGATTACTGAAGCCTGAGGTGTATTTGAGGGAAATTATTAATTTTGATGTTATGTTGGTGCTTGTGCGCACATGGATTGACTACTGAAAGGGTCCTTAGGGGAAATGTTTTATTTTGGTGATTGTGCATACATGGACAAACTAGTGAAGGGATGTCTGTGAGAAATTATTCATTTCAATGTCATTTGGTACATGTGCACATACATGGAAAGACCACTGAAGGGGTCATTTGGTAAAATGATTAATTTTGATGTCATTTGCTCCTTATGTGCATACATGGACAGGCTACTGAAGGGATGCTTAACATAAGTGTTTCACTGTGATGTAATATGGTGCTTGTGTGCATACATGTACAGACTACTGAAGCCTGAAGTGGTACTTGAGGGAAATGTTTCATTTTCGTGTCATTTAGTGCTTTTATGCATACATGCACAGAAGTCTGAGGCCTAAAGCAGTATTTGTGTGAAATATTTCAGTTTGATGTAATTTGGTGCTTGGATGCATACATGGACAAACTACTGAAAGTATCTTTGAGAGAAATGATTTGTTTTGATGTCATGTTTGTACCAGTGCACACATGGATGGGCTACTGAAGGGATCCTTGGGGGAAATTATTCATTTTGATGTCATTCAGTGCTCATGCATACATGGACAGACTACTTTTGGTGGGGGTACGATGATGTGGTGACTTCATGTGACAGGGGGGCCCCAGTCCAGTGTCCTGCCCAGGGCCCCATATGACCTTGATCCAGCTCTGGATTCCAGGTGCTTCTGCAGTTACTTCCTACCACACCTGTAGGCATCAAATATTAATTGTTCATATTTGCATTAATAATTCCAAAACCATGCTGCACACAAGGTATCAGAATATTTTATCTTGAAGCATACATGATGGCAAACGCAATTGTACTGATATTTAACTTCTGTCAATGGTTTTTGCTAGACGTGTAAGGTGAAAACTCCATTTTTTAAAGGCTCAAGCCACATCAACTGGGAGTTAAAGATACATACTCAAAACAGCTATACTGGAGGGGATGAGTTAAACAGCTGAAAAAAAAGTGGTCACAAATTATTTCCCTGTTTTAGAAAGCTAGATTAATTTCTTCAAATGTTTTGGGATTCTAATACTGTGACAGGAATTAATAGACCCCATTCCTGAGTCAGGGCATGATTAGAGTTCAAAACCTTAATATCACTTCACTCGTGATGTTTGCTAAGAGTTCAGTTCTCAGCACCTGAAATGTACACAAAGCTGCCTCTTTCTGTAGTTCACATGGAGTTGCATGTATTGGAAGCTTATTTAAGTACACATGAAAGTTCTTTTTTATTAGTCCCATTGCTCCTACTACTGTTAGAACTGTCTAGGTATCTTTATCCCACTTTGCTCTTAATTCTGCTTGCAAATTGTAGTATTTTATCATTTTGTGTCTCTCAGTATGTAGGACACAGTACTCATTAGGTGTAGCTATTTTCATGATCAATTATACTTTTGTCCTCTCTTCTTTGATTACCATGTCTGGTTTTTTTGCTTCTGGTTTCTTAATAGTTAGTATTATATAGTCTCTTGGGATCAGAACTTCATTTTCAATAGTTTGTTGTAGTCTATGTTTCCAGTGTTTCTCAATTACTTGTATGTTGTATTGTTTGCACAATCTCTAATGCAATAGTCTTGCCATATTGTTGTGCCTTTCAGTATGCATATCCTCTTCTATGTGTAAATAGCAACCAGCAATGAGGTGCGCAACTATTTCCAGTTCTGAATTACAGAACCTGCATTTGTCTGTTGCCTCACTTTTTATAGACTTTGTAAACCAATGTATGTAGCCCACTATATTGAGCTGCAATTACTAGACATTCAGATTTTGGTTTAAATGTACCTGTCTTTAACCACTTATGCTTCAAATCTTTATCAACAAGTGGTTGTTTCTGGAGTTCTCTATACTTATAATTGTGAGCTTTCCAGTTTCTTTCCTTTTTTTCTGGTCCTGTTTTTTTAATATTTTTTTTTCTTTTATTTTTTACCACTTTCTTTTGCTGCCTGATGTTTGTCTTCTCCTTTCCAAAATGCTTCTGCTAATCTGAGCAAAGATTTTATTTTAGACTT
Organism: Protopterus annectens; assembly: GCF_019279795.1. Taxonomy (NCBI): domain Eukaryota; kingdom Metazoa; phylum Chordata; order Ceratodontiformes; family Protopteridae; genus Protopterus; species Protopterus annectens. The sequence goes on along the minus strand of NC_056738.1, from coordinate 398,218,523 downwards.
CTTTTCTTTGTGCTTTAGAACATTTATTATGGTTGAATCTGATAATGTCAATAATATGTATGCAGACTCATGACTGCAGACCTATACATATCATCAGTTTTGAGGGGGCCCATAGCTCCTACAGACTGAAGGATATACAATCTTTCAATGTACTTTTTTGTATATACTATTTGATGAGTATGAATCATTTTTCTTGTTTTCTTGCCCATCTGATACAATGCTTTCTGGGCCAGTCAGTCATACCAAAGCTGTAAGTTTGAACAGAAAGAACAGCTTGATTTATAGTTTAAATGTTATTCCTGGATGATAAAGCAGTTTAGCTTTACTCTTTTGAAGCAGAAGCATAGCTGGCTCAGCCAGCAACCTGTCTGGGTATTGTGATGATGTGAGTTATTTCCAGCTATGCCAGGAGAAGTAGGGCAGTAGATGTGTAACATATGCCAGCATAGCTGGAGTTTTTTAAAGGATTATATGTAATTTGTATATCAAAATTATATGTACAGGTGCTTGTGTTGAAAATGTATTTGTAAACCTGCTTGTGTTAAAAATGTACCAACAGTGGGTCCTGCTGGACAGAAAATAAATATACTTGTATGTCAGACTGTATTGTATCTGTTGAAATGAATATATTGTAACAGAGGATACTGGAAGAGAATAGGTTAATCTCAGTCCAGCTAACTTTGAAAAATAGTCTGAAATTAAATTACCTGGTTTAGGCCATAACAATTGTATCTTCCAGTTCTGATTGCAACCAGAGACAACATGTCTGTGAAAGCCAGGACTAGGAATCCTACTATGTTGCCCTTAGAGGTGAATTAATTGCTACTCTGGAAGGGTGGGAGTTTTGAAATGGTTTTACACCTTCCATATGTTATAACACATCTTAGCAAAGTTCTATGTGTGTGTGTGTATTACGAAACATAGGTGCTATATTCTGGTTCAGTTTCTAGTAAAGTGGGTAGTGTGGAACCAGAGGTCAGATGACCAGATGTGTGTAATGTCATTCTGTAAGCCAGCACTGAAATGATGTTTTAATACTAGATGAGAAAGAAGTCTCAGGATAGTCTGTTTTTGAATACCTGACAAAAAAGGATCACTCTCCTCCATCATCTTGCCTTGCTTTTGTAAGTAACCAGGGTCAGTAAAATATAGTGATAGATATTTAGTATGTTTATGTTCTTTTATTATTTATTATTAAATATTTTGATATTTAAAGTTTTCATTGTGGCTGGTCTTTCAGAGAATAGTTTAATCTTTTAAGAGTACTTATATTTATTTGGTGACATTGTGGCTGCTCCTGTAAGCCTTGCTGCATTGGGCAAATACTACAATTTGTATTAGTATTAATTTTAATCAGTATAATTGGGTACCCTTGTAACAGCCTTAGAGTAGCTCACTTTGGAGTGTTCTGGTGGCAGCACCTACCTTATAGTCTGGGCAGAAGGGGGTATAGCTGGTCAGTCTGAGCCAGCCTTTCCTAGGTATGTGTGTGAAAATCAAACCTCAGAGAGTGTGTGTGTCAGCTACTTGGGGCAGGGACACAGAACATTGGTTTCAAACAGAGAGTGGTGCAGGACTTGGTTGGAACACTCTGCTGAGAACTCAACTCTATAGCTGTGTCAGTGGGAAGTATTATTGGGGGCCTGGAGAGAGAGAGGGGGAAGCCCATCCCCCGGACTGAGTGTGTTCCCTGTGTGCTCTTAAGGGAAATTGTGCTTGGTGCAGAAAGCTACATCTGAAAGTACTGTGTGTATCTATTTCTGTTCTAAGTGAACGTCCATCACCAGTATCAGTATAAGGATTGAGGCTCCTTGATTACTAGCCCAGAAGAGGGACGTCACAAGTATTATGAACCAGTGCGCCTCCCCTCAGTTCTTCAGGTAAAGAGCAAAAAAAAAAAAAGCACTTTACTGATCTGTATTAAGCCAATCTACAGATCCATGCCCTGCTGACCCAAGCTCTTGACCACCCCCCACTTCCTACAAGCTGTTCACTGAAGAGCAAAAAACAGACATTCTTTCTATTGCCACACCAACAAGGTGACTAGATGCACAACAAGTCCCCCACCCTTCTGCCCAGCCATTGAGGTCCTGTTTCTGTGCCCTGCCTTGACCCTCTTCAGTTTTTATTAAATAAATAAATATATTATTCTTATAAACTATAGTGAACTGCTTTCTACAAATATAGCAAACAGATGCTACAGTGTACTCCCTGCCTGCACAGAGTACTACTGCGCTCAAGTTTTAGTTAAAAAAAATCTTGTTATAAAGTACAGCAAACTGCTTGCCACAAATCTAGAAAACAGTTGCTACACCTTATATCCTGCCTACATGAATCACTACAGTGCTCAGATTTTAGTTAAAAAATGTAGCAAGCAGTTATTACAGTTTGGACCACACATGGAATGCTACATCGCTCAGGGCTGACCATAAATGTAATACTGTTTTTTAAAAGCCTGTATTACATTAGATCTCAGCATTTGGTGTTTTATACATATACATATATATATATATATATATATATATATATATATATATATATATATATGCATTCATTTATTTATTGGTTATAATGGGGGTAGTTAGATAGTACCAAAGAACCCCTTTGCAGGTAGAAGAGATGTACAAATGAGGAAAGAATGGGTTCAAGATTTACATTGTAAAGTCATATCCAAAATAAGTGCAGACTGACACAGAGACAGATTCAGGCATTAAGCAAAACCTAGAAAATACCTGCTGCATAGATTTATCCTTCAGATGCAGTTATGGCTATGAGGAATGTGTTGGTCCACCTTGACAGTGCAGAAGAGTAGTGAATGTAAACTGCTCACATATGGCAGATTCCTCACTGTTTTGTATACATTTCAATGTGGTGCCTCTGTTAGCACACATTTTTTAAAATATCCAGCACTGTGTTGTGTACAAGCACCTTCTCCATAACATGGGTATAGCCTAACTAGACTGGTCATTTCTAATTTCAACAGTTATCCATTGTGGTCAATACTACCTGCCTTTGTGCTAGACTTCTGGGCAGAAGTTAACTAACAGCATCGTATGATATCTGTGGCCAGCAACTGATATATAGACTGTATTTATATATCATGAAGAAAGGTAGGTCAAAATTAATAAAAAGACTGGGATGAACCAGTCTCAGGATATAAAGTACCCACTCCCTGCATATGGATTGGTGCCAAGACTGGAGAAAAGGCAGTGTAGAATCCTGAGAAAATGGAAACTGTTGACAGTTTATCACTTATTTCTGCTGTTCTTTGTGCATGTCTTGCAAAGGGGTTACATTTTGGTATTTGTTCTTTGCCTTGAAATTCATTCTGGCCTTACTCTCTGTTTAAGGCATATTTTTGACAGTTTTTCAATATCCATCTAGACTATATTGCAGAATTAGCAGAATCTACCTTGACTGCATAACCAGCTCTCCCATTATATATAACATTTACATAACATTTTATGCCGCATCAAGTTATATTAGACATCATCTGTTAAAACCTACTTGCTCTTTATCCATTTGTCTGACAATGTGTGATACTCTAAGGACATCCCTCAAAAAAAAAAAAAGACCTTCTGTCAGTCCAGGAAAACTATCTAGTAAGCAAACAACAACTAAAGACATGCCTGTACAAGAAGTACAGAAGTATAGTGCATTTGTTGCTATAGCTTTATTTTTTTCTGCAAAGTATACAGTACATGTACAAGTTTATATACGGGATTTCAGAAAACCACAAACCACTTACTTAGGAATTAATTCTCACTCCATATGACTATCAGTGTTTCAGTTTGTTTGCAAATCAGCAGGTTGTTTCAGCCAAAAGTTGTGAAATTTTGACTGTATATCTTTGTGGTGTGCATTTGAGGAAGGCTAATTTTTCTGCAGTTTGATTAAAGAGATACAATCTTCAACTAGTGGGCAGAAATTCTAAAGCAGGAAGGAGTTTACGGATGTTATTAAGTGCTACATATAAAGTGCATGGAGGACTAAAACAAATGTTTGGTCCAAAAATGAAAAGTGCCTCAACAGACAATAGATTAATTCCTTATAGCTCTTTTAAATTGTATCCTAGCAGCTGGTAGCTTTTGATTAACAGAGAACGGTTTATTTGAGAGGCATGATGCTCATATCCAAACCTGGTATAAACATACTTCTGTTTTGAAATACAGGCTCCAGCCAAAGAACTGTTTATAACCGCTCATTTTGTACCCACAGACTGATTTATACTGTCTGATGTCATAAGGGGTGAAAATGTAAATGTGTGATGGTAGGTCTGTACACTGGTACTGAATCTTAGCTACCAAATCAACATAAATAACAAATTAACAATCACAGAAATGTTATATTTTAATGTGACACATGACAGCCCTATACTGATAGCCGATAGTACCTCTCAATATCCAGGCATTTGTCATGTACAAATTCCTTTTAGCTTAGAGGCATTCTGTTTACCTCATAAACTTTTCACACTGTCTCCCAGTACAGTAAAGGCGCTGAATATTTTTTTTATTCTGATGTCTGACATGTTGCCATAGTTTTGCTACTAACTTATTCAAACTGTTAAGCATATTAATAGTACATCTTAATTTTATATTGATTTCAGTTACAAAATTTAATTTGTCTTTCCTAATTTTGAAGGAATAAGGTAAAAAAGAAAAGCAAACATTATTTTCTATTCTTGCTAGAGCAGCTTAGGTACAAAGTGCTGGCCTTCTCCTTATTTACCTGCAAATAGGTAAAATAGATTAGTGTGAATTGTTTCTGAAACTAAGTAATCTAGACCCTCAAAATCTTAGGTTCATTTTATTTGGAATGTATGTTCTTTATCCTCAGATCTTCCTTCCCACCCCTGCTGTGTTTTGAACAGAGTGATTTAAACGTCAACCACCCTCATATCTCTATACTGGTCAGGACTACTAACCATTTAGCCCAAAGCTCACACCACTGACTCTGGTTTATGTATGCAGATATGAATGTACTTATTTATTTATATTTACTGACCAGGACAGTCCAACTGGGCATAACATATTTTCTGTGGAGGCCTCGGGGAAAAAAGATCTAACAAATTAGAAAAACAAATATTTTACATCATAGAGTGACAATCTGAAAAATGACACAGTATTGGAAACTCTTTGCAAACAGAGTAAAATACATACTAGATACATACTGTGGAGGTCAAGAACAAGAGTATAACTCTCAAGTGCACAAACTTAACAAAGAATAATAGTAAAGTATAGGCAAGGATCCATTCTAATGCAAATCCTAGATGTTATAATGCATATAAATTGTACATGTAAAGTCATTTATCGGGGCTATTAACCATGGACCTTCACTAAAAATGGACCTTGTACAGTCAGACTTTCCCCAGTAAACAAAGACAAATAAATAAATTATAAATATTAGAAAAACTGAATGTTGAATAATATGTGTATAAATGCCAGGAGCGCATCTGAATATAAAACAATAGGAGACTGAGAATTGTTTATACACCAATAACCAGTGACTAATTAAGTTTACCTTGGGCTCAGGGTAGTTTTCAAACCATGTGTCCCACAGTACACAGACTTGTTTTTTTATTACCATACATAGAAGGGCAACCAAATCCTGAAATTCCTTTATTTCAAGTGCAAAAATACATTAACACTCCAACCACAATACGTTTTTATCTTGTATGCATAAGACTTCATCAGATGAACACAAAACCTTCTTTCCGTTCCCCTTTTATAATAACATCTCTAATTAATCACATCCAATTCACACCAATTAACCCATCAAATAAACCATAAATACTATGTCCTCATAACATGCATACTGAAAAAACATTCCTTGACAAAGATAAAAGCATGGAAATACGAATTTAAGTCAAAGTACAAGCTAAAAATCTGTTAATACACAGTTAATAATAAAAAACCTCCATATTAAATACCTCTTATATTAATAAATGACTAACAACATATATCTAACTTATTTAAACAGAGCCATCTTAGAGAACAAATCAGCAATTATAACACCCCACTGGAAAAATATATATACGTGCATTTGTAATATACCTCCATAGAAAATTTAAAAAAAATGGAAAAGAAAAAGAGGTTTTGTCACCCTTAATCCTGTTTTATACAACCTTAGAGCTTAGCCACCCTAAGTTTTAACACGGAGGCCAGGGAAATACTATCATTAAGACCCAGTGGTCTATTAGCCTCCAGCACTATCTGCCAGTAGGCTTCTCTGTACTCCAACCTAGCTTCCCATTGCCCACCCTCCCATATCCTGAGGAACTACCTCTATTACAAAAAATAAAAACGTAACTTTCCTGCAACGAAGGGTGCGCTTATAAAGAGCATTATGTTCATTATGATTTTTAACATCATATAGGTGTTCATAAACCCTTTTCCTTAATTGATGCTCCGTCTTACCCACATAAAAGGCCTCACAAGTCTCACACTTAATAATATATACAAACCCTTTGGAATTACAATTGGAAAAAAACTTTCCCCACCAAATATTTAGATCTTCCCTTAACATAAAATTGGTCACAATTACTAATATAGGAACATTGGGCGCATGCTCCACACTTATAGGTTCCCAGTCTCCTTGAACTACCCCGTTCTAGGACACACCTTGTGTTTAAGTAAACTCTTGATATTCTGTCCCCTTCTAAAAATAACTTTGAGGGGCTTATTCAACAGCTTTTCTAGGTCTGAGAACTCGGAAAATTTTCCATTCCCTTTCCACTCTCCCCCTAATGAACTGGGCATCACCATTAAAATTGGTAACAAAAGCCAGCTGATACCCTTCATTCTCATGGTGCAACCTTCCCCCATTCAATTCCATATCCTTCCCCAAAACTGGGGAAAATGTATCCAACCTACCTTCTTTTACTTCTCCTTTTATCTTAGATATCAAGTCTAATGGGTAGCCCCTGTCTTGAAACATTCCCTGCAGTATCTCACATTCTCTTTCAAAATCATCATCCTCAAAGGTCATTCTACTGGCTTGAAAAAAACTGCCCTTTAATGGTCTCTTTCTTATGGAAGAGGGGATAAGCATTAGAGAAACAAATAAAGGAACTGGAGAAAGTCCCCTTTCTATAAACTGTAGACTTAAAATGCCCACCTCATTTATGTAAGGTTACATCCAGGTAATCCATACGATCAAACGTAACTTTATGTGTCAACTTCAAAAATTTGGTGGTTCTAGATATATATTCAATAAATTCCTCAAGTTTATCCAAACTTTCCACCCACAGGAGGCAGATGTCATTCAAATATCTTCTGTACATCCTCCAACAGGGGGCATATTGGGAGTGAATAATATATTTCTGCTCCCAAATATATAAAAAATGCTTGCATAAGTGGCAGCACAACTGGCCCCCATAGCAACACCCTTAACTTGGTGGAAGAATTCACCTTCGAAATACAGAAAACTGTTTTCTAATACCAGTCTGGCCAATTCAAGACATACATATACATAGTTATCAGAGAATTCCTTGTCCATTCTAAGGGCTTCCTGCAACCACTGAATCCCCACATCATGTGGGATAACTGAAAATAAATCTACCACATCGATGGTAACAAAAAACAAATCAGGACAAAATTCAGGTTTGATATTTTTGAGGAAATCCCAGGAGTCTTTTAAGAGGTTACCAGCCCTTTGCCAAACACTTTTAAGCTTATAATCCAAGAATATTGCCAAGGGGTGGTTTTAGGATGTTCTGCTGCTACTACTGGCCTAAGGAGAGGGTCTTCAGGATCTTTATGGACCTTAGGTATTCCAAATATAGAAGGGACTCTGGGCTTATCATTGCTTAAATAACAGTAGGTTTCATAATTTATTGCCTCCTCATCAAATAGCCCCTTTAATACTAAATATATCTTCCTAATGGCAATATTTATTTCATTAATGGAAACCCTACTGTATTTTGAATCATCCTGTAGTATTTTTATCATTTTAGCCTCATATAGAATCTTGTCCATCATGACAACCCCCCTCCCTCATCAGATTCCACGACTCTCAGATTTTGACTGGCGCTTAAGTCATTTAACACCTTCATCTCAGATTGAATAAAATTATTTTTAAACTTGTTACCACTAACCCCTTGCCTAATTTCCCTCCCTAATATTAACTCCAGATTCTTCAGTTGAGGATGCAAAGGGGGACTGATCACACTCTTTTTCCTTAATATCTCCTGGGATCTCCCCGGGTTGGTATCACCACACAAATACTCCAAATTCAGTTTCCTTACAAACATTTTTATATCCAGGATCACCTTACTTAAATCACTCCTTCTCCTAGGGATAAACTTAAAGCCCTTTAAAAACAACTGAAAATGTTCTCTAATCACCTCCAAACTACTGCAATTAAAAATGTTAAATCCCCCTAGGCTGATTTCACAATTCTCTTCGAAAATTAGTAACTCATCATGGTATTTGTCAATTACCTCCCTCTCCCCCTCAATATTGTCACGGTTTTCACCTGCATTCCGCACTATTATTCCAGGACAATCATCTCTGATACTGGATACATTCAAGATGTTGGGTGTATGGATAAAATCATCCATTCCTTGCTGGATTGTACCATTGAAAGCATGATGTCCACCAGAGCCTCCATGGATACAGTGTTCCAAAACCCGCCACATGACATCACTTCCTGGTTACATGGAACTGATACAGAAGCCAGGAGCGAAGATAATCCTTACCAAATAGGAGTTAACAGGTCTACTAGCTGAGTCAATCGACCTGCTATCTTCTGAAATTCCCCACCTCTCCGGCTCTTTTGAAGGGCTGGCAGAGCTTTTGGCGAGGGAACAAGCCCTTAGCACTTTGCCTGAGGACATGAGAATCTGGTTGGCAGATAGGGAATGTAATTCTGCCAATGAGCTGGGGAGAAAAGAGGATCTCTACTCAGCAAGCAGGGTATCACTGCACAAGAAGGGGATACCCAGTGCTGCACATGATCATAGGGAAACCCATGGTGGGCAGCCTAAACCACCCCAACAGAGTAAACTAGTAGCAGGGGAAGCCACTAATTCAGGTTCATGGCCAGGACCCAGGGTTAGATGTTTTAAATGTAACCAGAGAGGCTATGTAGCATACAAATTTCCACTGAGGCAAGATGGGGAACAAAAAGTGAAGGAGCCAACAAGTGGGAATAACAGCATGCCGGTAGTAAGCTGTATGAAGACAACAGAGGTACCAAATTATCACCAGAGTTTGCATCCTATCTTAGTGGATGGAAGACAGGCCACTGCTAAGAGAGACACAGCCTCTGACATAACCACTGTGAAGCCTGCATTCATTAAAGAGGAACAGTACTTGCTTGGGCAGTCTACACCAGTCAGGGCTTTGGGAGGGGCCCCATCCCAAATAACTTTGACCAGGGTTCACCTTGACTGGGAGGGTGGAAAAGGGAGCAAGCAGGTAGGTTTGTTTGAGGATATCCCTGCAGATGTCTTGATAGGGAATGATTTTGATAATGCAGTACCTTGTGTGCATGCAGTTACATGCAGTCAGACTTGGAGACAGGCATGTGGGTCAGGCAGCCAGGGGGGGACCCAGATAGATCCCACACTTGAAGTTGGGGCTGGTGAGGTGGCTATTTCAGGGGGGAGCTACCCTGTAGTAGCGATCCTGAAAGTGAGCCACAGCTGCTGGTAGGTACTGATGTTCCAATGGACAGAGTGACTGAAAGGGCAGAGGTTAGTGGTAGTACCCAGGCTCACAGTCAGACACCACTGTCAGAAGAGACCAGGCTTCCAGTGGAAAGGGAGCTGAGAAGGGTCAACAAGGTAGAATTGAGACAGGCTCAGCTTTCAGACCCTACAATATGAGGCTTGAGGGAGGCAGCTAAGGAGTCACTTGATGCTCATGGAAAGAGAGAGTCTGTATACTGAAACAAAGGGTTACTGTATACAGAGTGGACCCCTGAGGAAGGGCTAGAGGGTGAGGTAATGCGGAGGTTGGTCGAGCCCAGAGCCTACCATCTGGCATCTCTAGCCATAGCCCATGACATTGCTTTTGCAGGTAACAAAGGGTTACTGTATAGAGATTGGACTCCTGAGGGATGGATAAAGGATGAGTTAATACGGCAGTTGGTAATGCCCAAAACCTACAATCTGGCACCTCTAGCCATAGCCCATCACATTCCTTTTGCAGGTCATATGGGTATAAAGCATACTAAAAGTTGTATTATGTAGAATTTTTATTGGCCAAAGGAAGTAACAGGGTACCACAGGACTTGTGAGCAGTGCCTAAAGGTAGGCAAGGCAGGGAATAAGGTCAAAGCTCTGTGGATGCCGTTGCCTGTGATTGAGGAGCCATTTCAGAGGGTAGCTATGGGTCTTGTAGTGAAGTCAAGCTCTACATTAAAAACCATGCTATGGCCATTTGCAGACCAGTTTAAGAGGGAGTGGGATGCATATTTGCCGTATCTTCTGTTTGCATACAGAGAGGTACCCCAGGAATCCACAGGTTTTTCACTCTTTGAGTTGCTGTATGGGTATAGTTGAGGGGGCCTTTAGATTTGATTCATGATGAATGGGAGGGTGAGTGTGAATCCCACAATGAGTCTTTTGTGGCATATGTCCTAAACTTCAGGACAAGGCTTAGGTTCATAGCTTGGTACTAGGCTATCGGCCCTAGGGCCTATACAAGCCTAGCCATAACAATTCCCTGGCAATTTCTTCCCACGGTATATACTTCCCTGGACCCCTGTCTAGCAGAGTAACTGACATGATCCCTGGGGTGAATTTCCTATCTCCCATCCAATCATCAAGGTTCCTTTTGAAGAGGGCCAAAGAGGTGCTCTACTTGACATGTATGGGCAGTCTATTCCAGAGTCTGGGAAGTCTCTGGGTCAGGAACCTATCCCTCCAGCATGTTTTGTTCATTGTGATGACATGGTTTAGATCCCTGCAGCGTATGTCTCTGAGGGATTGGGATTTCTTTAAGTGTAGTATGTCCAGCAGCTCTGGGTTTGACATGGCCTTGTATATTAAGCAGAGATCGCTTCTGAGTAGACGATATGCGACAGAGTATAGGTGGAGTTTTTTTAGATGGTCAGCATAGGGCATCTGCTTTAGGCCTGTGATTCTTTTAGTGAGGTATTTCTCCGGCCTTTCCAGTTGTTGCAGATGTCTTGAGAGGTACATACCAAATGGGGCATTGTATTCTATAATGGGTCTAATGAGGGATGAGTACAGTGGGACAATGACCTCCTTTTTTCTGGATGAAAAGCCCTTAGTGATGAGGTGGGCCACATAGAAGGATTTCCTGACTGTTGTGGCGATGTGGTTATAGAAGATGAGACCACTGTCCACCTGTGTCCCTAAGTCTCTTACCACACTTTCAGTGTTTAATGTACTGCCACCTATGTGGTAATTCATGGGTACATGTTTTTTCCCAAAGGGGATAACTATACATTTCTTGGCATTGAGCTTGAGCCCATGGATCTGACACCAAGCTTATGGGCTTTGCCAAGGAGAACCTGGCAGTAGACCAACAGCAGAAAAAGGTCTGCTATGACAGAATGCTCAAGATTGAGAGTATGCTGTGGGACAGCAGGTTGGTGATCATTCCTGTCAGGCACAATAAGTTGCAGGCAGCTTGGGAGGAACCCTTCAAAGTGGTAAGGAAGGTCAGTGATGTTAATTACATGGTAAACCTGCTAGGCAGGAGGCAGGGGCGCAAACTGTACCACATTAACATGATGAAGCCTTACAATGATATGGAGGCCCTTGTGTTGAGTATTTGCAAGGGGTGGCAGGAGGAGTCTGAGGGAGATAAGACAGCGTGGAATCCTGCCTTCGAGCAGGCATTCCAAAAGCTTAAAGGGGCTTTGGATGGAACTATAGTGGGGTCAGCAATGCCAATGCAGATGGGCTGTCAAGACAGGGTATGGATTAAGATGTTCGCAAACAGGCCCATTTCTCCCAAGCAGTGTTTCTCCAGGGTCACTTGAAAAACTAGCTTGATTTTTCAAGGGGGGGGGTGATGATATGTGGTAGTGCCTTCGGGCCAAGTGGAGTAGGGTAGTTCATGTGTACATATGCCAGCACAGCCAGCTGGAGTTTTGTGAAAAAAAAACTTATGTCATTTGATTATCTTTCTGATTTGTACAGATGCTGGTGTTAAATATATATATATATATATATATATATATATATATATATATATATATATATATATATATATATATATATACATACACATTTGTAAAGTTACCTGTATTAAAAATGTATAAATGTATATTGGGTTGTATTGCTGTAACTCAGCAAACATGAATGTTTTATCAGAGAACCCTAGAAGGGTTTGAAATTGTGTTATAACTTTCAGATGTTGCCACAGATCTTAGTAGAGCTCTGAGTGTGTATTATGCCAGAGTCAGGTGACCAGAGATGATGTCATCCTCTAACCAGTTAAACTATTTTGGAATCCTTGCAGCAACACTTTAGAATCTGACAGGAAAGATTTCTGACAGGATTTATATCTCACACATCCACACAGTCAGACATAGTGAGATTCAGTCAGTCTGAGAGAGTGAGACAGAGAGACATCATCTGGCTTTTGCTGTGGTAAGACAGCACATATCAGCCTGCCTCTTTAGTGAGCAGTCAGGGAACAGTAATTCTTTAGACAGGGACATCTAGTGAGAATAGTTTAGTATTATTTTCTGTAACTGTTAGAAACTATCCGACTGCATTGTTTTTGAAATCTCTGTGGTTGAACTTTGTTGTTTATTATATTCAGTATTATTTTGTTTTCTACTCTAGTATTTACTATTAAATATTTTAATATATTTTATTGTGGATGGTCCTTTAGAAAATGGTTTTAACATCTTGAGAGTACTTATGCTTATTTTGGTGACTCTATGGCCACTCCTGAAAGCCTTGCTGCTCTGGCCACACTCCATTATTATTATTATTATTATGATTAATTGTACACAGTGTAATTAGGTACCCTTTGTAAGAGCCTTAAAATAGTTGACTGATGGCAGCCTGATTACCTCTGAGTCTGGGCAGAAAGGGGCACAGCTAGTAAACCTGTGCCAGTTTTTCCCAGGTGTGTATATATGGGTGTGTGTGTGTGTGTGTGTGTGTGTGTGTGTGTGTGTGTGTGTGTGTGTGTGTGTGTGTGTGTGTGTGTGTAAAACTCAAATATTCAAGTGTGTGTGCCAGCTACTGGGAATAGAGACACAGAGCTCCAAGGTGGTCAGTGTGGAGTTTTGTGTGGAACTGGAGAGAGTAAGAAAGTCCAGCCCCAAATCTGGAGAGTGCTCCCTGTGTGCTTCTGTGCTTTTAAGGGAAATTGTGCTTGGTGCAGAGAGCTGCATCTGAAAATATTGTGTGACTCCATCTTTACTATTAGTGACCATCCCTCACCGGAGTCAATGGTGAGAATTGAGTCTCCTTGATTGCTGGTTTGGAGTAGGGGTGACATAACACTCCACAGAACCAAAAAGCAGCAGTCTATATTGGAAGACACATCTGGTGTGGGAAACTGTTTTATCATTAACAAATGTGGCTAATGAGATGTGTTAATAGTTTTTCATTAAGTTGAAAGTGAATGGAAGCATAGCCTTGCCCAATTCCAAATCAGTTCTTTCACTTGGGCATGGGATATATACTTCAAATTTAGGTATGCTTGCTATCTTTTTGAAGTCCTCTGGTAGGGAATCAGTGCAATTGGGCTATTCCGCTAGTTTTAGCATTCTTCTATAACCTCAAGTGGAAGCATTTTTCATTCTTCATTGCTAACTGCTTTGCTTTGAGACTCTGATATTTGGTATGGTTTTAAGTGGTCTACTACATGCACCTCAGTTCAATCACCGCTGTCTCACAGGTAGGAGGGACTTAGGCATTTTGTAGCTTGAATGGGCTGCCTCACATGCTTGAACTCAACTATATGTTCAGACAAGGTGCGGTCTCCATTCAGACAGATTGCAGCTGCAGCACCTTGCTTGAGCACAGTAGCTGAGTTCAAGAAAGGTAAGTGTGGCAACAACAGAAAAAAAAGAGTGCGATGGTAGATGAGGGTTTCAAGAAGTAGTCAGGGCTGGTATTTAGGTTTGGGGGAATTTTAGGGTTTGGTAGTGGGAGAGGAGTTGAAGGTTAAGGAGTGACTGGGGACTTAGGCTCAGGGAGCAAGAGGGAAGTTTTAGGTTTATGGAGTATGGGGGGAGTTTTAGTATTTAGTACTTTAGTTTAATATTTAGTAGTCTTTAGTTTTAGCAGGAGGTGAATTTAGAGTTTAGGGAACACGAAGAGAGTTTTAGGTTTGGAGACCATGAGGGGTTTAAGGTTGGAAGCGGAAGTGAAGTTTTAGGGTTAGAGAATGATCAAGGACTTCAGGTCTAGGGAGTGCAGAGTGGAATGTAGGTTTTAGGGAGGAGTCTGTGACTTTTAGGTTAGGGAGAAGCAGGGGAGTACTACAGTTAGGGTGAAGGACTGAGTGGGAGTTTTAGAGTTAGAGTTAAATTAGGGCTCTGGTAGTGCTATGTCATTCAGTAAGGTTGGATACTGGGAGGGCTAGGTAATTAACTAGGATACAGTTAATGAGAGTTAGAGCACTTGTCCTTTTCAGGGCAAGTGGCAGCAGGCAAAGTGTGTTATGAACATCTGGCATGCAATGACTTATAGCAGACTTGGTTTTAAGCGTACTTTTTCTCCAAGGTAGGATTTTATGTTGTGCTGAATTAAATGGATTTACCAGGCAATTCTGTGAACATGTCTTTGACAAAAATTCTTTCACTTCTAATTTTTGAGACAAAAAATAGTGTCTCCTCTGTTTTGTCTTATGGGCACAGTATGGGAACCACAACTTCCACTGAATAATACTTACTCCAGAAATTTTAGTTTCTGTCCATGGTTTTTGAACATTTGTGTGGTACAGCTGTTGTTGCTCCCTTTTTCCCAGTTGCCTCCTTTTATAATTCACTTCACTTACTTTCTCCGTCACTTCAAAAGTGCCTTGTCACTTTCAGCAGTGGGTACAAATACAAGTATTGTACTTTCTGGTTTGAACTCTGCCAGATGATTATTTATCTTAAATTTTCTGTTTTGGCTACTATGTCCTCTTCATATGTTGTCTTATTAAAGGCATTACTGTTTGTAACCTGTCTTGCAAATCCATAAAAATGCCCCATCACACTTTTAAAGTGTGGGTGTTTTTTTCCTCCCGCATTTATTTTGCTATATTTAGTGGGCCTTGAGGATGTCTGCCATACAGCATTTCTGAGCATAAGAATTCATCTGAGGTTTGGGGGTGCTCCTCTTACAGCAAAGACGAGTGATGGCAGGAGTCAGTTCCTTCTAATTCTATAGCCCTTAATGCCATGGACTTGAAAGTTCTACTAAAGCATGTGGTTAGCTCATCTTTTTGAATGTGGTATTCAGATACCTTGGCTGCTTCCCTTTAAAGCACTGACAAAGTTCATACTTTACACTGGACATGTAAGGGACACCTTAGTCAGTAATAATTTCTTGGGGAATACATGCCCTAGAAAACAGTATTATTATTTATTTCAGTATGGATTTTGCATTGATTCTTCACAAAAGTACTGCTTCAGGAACATTTTTGCTTAATCAGTAATTACTAAACTATGCTGAGGGCCATTATTCAGTTTTACAAGCTGACCTCCGGTGTCCTTGCCTGGCTTTACAATAGGTAAGTGTATCAGAGGATTCTTAAATACTGGCTTGGGTGGTGTCCTTTGACCCTCTAAACAGGCTGCACAAATGTTCTCAATGCTCTCAATGTCCTTCATAATAACAAGCTAATAAAATCTAGCCAAAACTCCAGCTTTTGTCTTGTCCGTTCCTAAATGACCACCTTAAATGTGGCCATGTGCCAATTTCATTACAAGGAACTAATAACTGGCTCAGTATCTTTTCCCCTCTCTTTGGTTACTTTATAAAGCAAATATTTTTTAATTCAATGTAGTGGTATATAATGAGCGTGGTCTGTTTTTTGGTTCCCCATCTACTGTCTGTGTATTCTCTATAGCTCTACCTTGGGTTTTATCTTACTACTGAGCTTTCATAAAATTGATATGGCTTATCTGGAGGCCAGCCAAGGCAGTATTTTCCTCAGTATTCTGATGTGAAGTGAAGCTATGGCGTCTTCTCCAACAAACACAGGTACAGCCTTTTTCTCTTCAGCTAATTAATCCTCAATAAAGAAAAACTCAAAAAAAAATTTCTTCCACCACAGGTACTGGCTGTTTCCATTTTTCTACCACATGGATGTTTTTTCCTATTTTTCCCGTATAGTCTTGCTTCTGTTTCTGACTGGCTGATTGCTCTGGTATAGCAGGGAGAAGCTAAAGATACTGTTCAAGGTCCTCTTTTGGTTTTCTTTCAGTAGGAAACCCATGGAGATCCACCTGTCCCGTTCTCCATTTCCACTGCTTTCTTCCTTTGTGTATTGGTAGATGAGGCCTCTTCTCTGTCAGTCTCTTTGCTAACTTTATTTATCACATTAACTGTTGGGGTATTTTGGTAAAATTTACATTCATTGCCAGTTCCTTCTCTGACTTCCTCTAGTACTTTATAACCAAAAAAAAAAGAAATTAGAGAACACTGAATTAAAATGGATTTTAGAGCTGAATGCTGAGATGTTACCTGGTCTAACTGGAGCAGTAAGCTTAAAACCAGTTTTGCAAAGGAAACAAATGTTATTATAAAGATTACTATGGTGATTAATTGTTTTATTATTTCCGGTTTGTGATTGTTAGGCTGTGTCATATGTTTTGTATTTAAAAAGGTTTTAAAAAATGGGATTTTGTGCACTGATGAGGGGGAAGCCGAAAGCTTTGTATTATCTTGGTTTATTTTTTTATATTAAACTAGCAAAACATTTCTGCTGTTCGTTTTATTGTTTTATTTCCTCTAGTACTTTAGCAGAAGCCTTCCGACAAGACTCTCATGTTAGATTTATTTAAACCTCCCACCTAGTGTCAAATCTTATCTTTTTTGTGTGTGGTCCTAGTCATGTATTTGTCTTTTCACTAGATCTATGTATGTCTGACAGAATATTTGGTTGAACTTTTCCCCCCATAACTTTGGTTACTAATAATCATGCACATCACAATCTTCGAGATCCATATACATTTTCAGTGCCTCTGCAGTTAGGTGGAATGATAGAATACCACCCCAATCTGTCTCCGGCCAGTTCTCCTTAGCTATATACTTCTCAAAAGCATCCTTTCTATCATCCTCTAATCAAATCTTCATTTAGTGACTCCTAGTGACGTGGGTGACTGAGTCATCAAGGTGGTGATCTGCTGCTATAAGATAAAGTGGTATGACTGTACCAGGCAGTAGTCAGTTCTTTCTTGAAGACCACACAGGTATTGTTCTTTGGCTGCACTTGCAAAGGAAAACCAACTGTTCTTCCATTGTCACACTTCTCACCTGAAAGATCCCATCACATGCTTGTAACCCTAGACTCCATAATAGCAACTTGGGATTTTACTGGCTGGCTTGCTGTAGCCATAAATCCCCCCTCAAGTCTCCAACTGTCTTCTACTGAAAATACTTAACACCAGGGCCTCCCTATCATGGTAAGGATTCATGGTGTTAACATGGTACAATTTGCATCCCTGCTTCCTGCCTAGCAGTTATACCATGTAAACAGCACTGACCTTCCTTACCACTTTGAAGAGTCCCTCCCAAGCTGCCTGCAGCTTATTGTGTCTGACAGGAATGAGAACCATAACCTGCTGCTCCACAGCATACTCTCTGGCTTGAGCATTCCTGTCATACCAGACCTTTTTCTGCTGTTGGGCTCCTACCAGGTTCTCCTGGGCCAATCCCGTGAGTTCCCTGAGCCTTGTCCTGAAGTTTAGGACATATGCCACAACAGACTCCTTGTGGGATTCACACTCACCCTCCTACTCATAGCTAATCAAATCTACATATAGCAACACAAAAAATTAGAAACCTGTGGATTCCTGGGGCACCTATCTATAAGCAAACAACAGATGGGCCAAATATTTGTCCCACTCGCTCTTAAACTGATTTGCAAATGCCTGCAGCATGGTCTTTAGTGGAGAGTCGAACCTTTTCACCAGACTATTAGTCTGGGGGTGATAAGGGGTGATCTTAAAGTGCTTCACCCCACAGTGCTTCTACAGACAAGTCAGTAGGTCTGACATGAAATTGGCACCTCTGTCAGTCAGTATTTCTTTTAGGAAACCTACGGTGCTGAAAATCTCTAACAAAGTATTTGCCATCTTTTCTACTTCAATGGAGGACAGGGCCAATGCTTCAGGGTATCTGGTAGTATAATCTACTACCACTAGGATATACTTTTTCCCTGTGCAACTTGGAGTACTTAGAGGCCCCACAATATCCATAGCTACCCTTGAAATGGCTCCTCAATCACAGGCAAAGGCATCAAAGGAGCTTTCACTTTGAATCCTGCCTTGCCTACTTTTTGGCACTGCTCACAGGTCCTGCAGTACCCTGTTACATCCCTGGAAATCCCAAGCCAATAAAAGTTTTGCATAATATGTTCTTGGTACACTTTATGTCCATATGACCTGCAAAGGGAATGTCATGGTCTATGGCTAGAAGTGTCAGACAGTAGGCTCTAGCCACTGTCAACTGCTGTATTACATCACCTTATAGCCCTCCCTCAGGGTTCCACTCTCTATACAGTAACCATGTGTTCCAGTATACAGATGCCCTTTTTTCTTGAGAATCAGGCACCTCCCTAGCTACCTCCCTTCAGCCTTGTAATGTAGGGTTTGACAGCTGACCCTGTTTCAACTCTCTCTTTGTAACCCTTCACAGCTTCCCCTCCACAGGAAGACTGGTATCCTCTGACAGCAGTGCCTCACTGTCAGCCTGGATCCCCTCCCAGGCTACCAGACCCACATGCCTGTCTCCAAGCCTGACTGTGTGTAACTGCATGCACACAAGGTACTGCATTATCAAAATCATTCCCTATCAAGACATCTGCAGGGATATCCTCGAAAATACCTACTTGCTTCCTTTTCTACCCTCCCAGTCAAGGTGAACCCTAGTCAAAGATATTTGGTATGGGAACCTTCCTAAAGCTATGAATGAAGTAGACTGCCCAAGCAAGTAGTTTTCCTCTTTAACCATTGCTTTCAGGCTTCACAATGGTTAGGTCAGAGGCTGTGTCTCTCTTAACAGTGGCCTGTTTCCCATCTACTAAGATAGGATATAACCTCTTATGGTACTTTGGTACTCTTGTTGTCTCCAGACAACTTACTGCTCACATTCTGTTATTCCCATCTTGCTGGCTCCCCCACCTTTTGTTTTCCACCTTGCCTCCATGGACATCTATGTGCTACATAGTCACAATGGTTACATTCAAAACATTTATCCCTTGATCTTGGCTGTGTACCTGAACTAGTGGCTTCCAAGGGGGCTTAGAGCACTTAAATTCCCATCAGAACCTTTCGATTCAGCGTGTCAGCTTGACAAATCTTTTCAGACTAGATGGGAATGTGCAGCCCACCAGTGCTCGAGGGAATGGATTAAAATCCAAATAGAACGAGATAATATTAAATTAGTGAACCTCAAAAAAGACATTAACTCAGTTTGTAACAGTTTGGTGACTGTGTTAGACAGGAATAGGCTTGACTCCTGTCTCAGAGACATTCAAGAAAAAGTTAATGCGTTGGAAAAGAAAATAATTGACTAGAAAATGTATAAAATTCAAAGAGATCTGAGAGACTTTGAGAAGGGAAACGTCTATCTATTTCGAGCCAATCAACGTTCTCGTTCATCGGCCCAGGTACCCAATCAAATGATTGAGAATGGACAGAGACGTGACAGTACCTCTAGTGTGATGACACCCAATCAGATAACGGATAATCTTATGCATGTAAGAGAGGCCAACGAGTATCCGGATTTACCTTCTCCAGCTAATCGCCATTTTTTTCCCGAACAGTTTCGGAATGCAGGCAATTTTGGTCAGCAACGTAAAAGAGGCTATGGTGAGCCGGAACACTATAGAAATGGGCCACAAAGACCTTGAAGAGACAATAAAAGAACAAGATGGTACTAAATTTGAATTATTAACTGATAATGTGGTCAATTTATCAGGCTGTTATGTTTCTGAACACTTTTTTTCTGCTTTAAACCATGGTTTGAAATTTGTGCCTACAGTACTTCCTAAAATATATGAGTGTAAGATTGAATTATACAGTTTCATTAGGAAACTACATCTTTGGTATTATTTTAATGTTTTAATACCTAAAAATAGTGTTGTGAACAACATTTCTGATGAAAATATTGTAGAGTGCGATAATTCAGACACAGATGAATCTTTTGTTTCTTGTAATAGCGAACTTCAAGAACAAAGGTATATAGATACAACAGACATTAAAGTAGATAGCACATTTATGCCTCCATGTTGCCATGATGGTATCAAAAAATTACATGCAATGTTAGATTTTGAATTAGATTTTGAGTTAAAGCATTTTGATAGGAACTCAGTTATATATAACTTGTCCAGGATGGAGTGGCAGGAATTAAGAAATTTTTCGAAACAAACAGAGTTGGTTATAAAGCCTTCGGATAAAGGCAACAAAATTGTAATTATGCATTACACGCAGTACTTAGAAATGTGTTGGGAGTTGTTAGGGGATGAAACAGTTTATGGTATAGTTCATCAGGATGTTATTGAACAGGCAAAAATTAAGTATGTTAATTTAATTCAAAAGGGCTTACGTTTAGGCTTTTGGTCTGAGAATGATGTAAAGAAAAAACTTTGTTTAAGAGATACTAATCCTGCTTATTTTTATTGTCTCCCCAAATTACACAAGAACTTTGATAAACCACCAGGCAGACCTATTGTGTCTGCGAGGAAATATTTTTTTACACAATCTAGGTGTTGTGTTACATAAAGTATTATTAAAAGAAGCTGTTTGTCTTCCCTCTTATATTAAAGATTCTTTTGATCTTTTGGAAAAAATCAAATCAGTTATTTGGAATAAGAATATGTTTTGGATTACTCTAGACGTTAAGAGTCTTTATACGAATATCCAACATAAATTTGGCTTAGAAGCTTTGTTTAATAGTATGGGAGATTTGCCATTCACACATTATATACTGGACCTTGTACAATTCTGTTTAGAAAATAATTATTTCTATTTTGAAAATTCGATCTTTCAACAGAAACAAGGAACAGCAATGGGTGCCCCATTCGCTCCAATGTATGCAAATATATTCATGGGCCTGGTGGAGAAAGAATGTATCTATAGGAATGCATTTGTAAAAAATATGTGAAAATGTATTATAGATACATAGACGATTTGATTTTTTTGTGTGAAGGTGGATATGATCATATACAGAATTTTGTACAAGAAATCCAAAGAAACAGATTTAATATTAGTTTTGATAGGATACAATGTGGACAGTCAGTTAACTTTTTAGATGTTAATCTACAGGGTATTGATGGTTTACCAGTAATAACAAGTCTATATAGGAAATTTGGGGACCCACATGATTTTTTGCAAGCGAATAGTTGTCATCCTGCACACATTATTAAAGCATTGCCATATGGTGAATTTTTAAGAATTTCTAGGTTGTGTCGCAATGATGAGGTGTTTTTTAAGGAAATTCAAGCAACCAAAAATATGTTTCTGAGAAGAAACTATGATAACAAATCAGTGGAGGCTGATATAGAAAAAATTATAAATATAAGATTTGATAAATACAATAAGAAAAAGAATATTAATACGTATATAGTAAATAGAGAATGTGATTTGGTAAATAATCTATTTGTAGTATCCACATATAATGTATGTAGTGATATGATAAAATCTAAGATATCACATTTTTGGGAGTTTTTAGATAATTTTGATGAATTAAGAAATTTAAAAATGAAAAAATTAGCCTTTTCTTATAAAAAAGGCAAAAGTATCAAAGATATGGTTGTACGAACAAAATTTTTTAAACCAGGGGATAAAATATCGTTGCAACCATCCAGTTTAGGGACGTTTCCATGTGGTAAATGTCAGGCTTGCTCTTTTGTATATAGAGTTTTTTCAAACATTAATAACATACATTTTAGTTTAGGTGGCTCATATAACTGTAGGACTGATAGGGTGGTTTATGCCATTACATGTGGATGTAACAAGTTCTACATTGGGCAAACTAAAAGAATGTTCAAAGTTAGGCTGTTAGAACATCTTAGGGACATACGAAATAGAAAAATGGAGAGCCCTTTGGCTCAACACTTCTGTGAATTTCATAATGGTAGCAGTGATAGTTTAAAAGCTACTATTTTACAGCAGGTAGCAAAGTGGGAGTCTGATGATTTAGTGGTGGGTAAATTACTTTTAAAGCAGGAAACTGTTTTTATTTTAAAATTTGGTACTTTAATGCCTAGAGGTTTAAATACAGAATGCTGTTGGAAAAATGTGATTTAACTAATAGGCATTGATTAATTTTATTATTTAATTGAATAATGGTTTTATTGATTGATTTGTGTGATTATATAAACTGTGTTCTGTGACTGATACTTTACTCCTTGAAGGCTTACAGTGGCCGAGGCGCTAGAGTGTTAAGTGAATAAACCTGTTTTTTGGATCCTGGTTTGCTGTTTCTGTGTCGTGCTGCTATTTAATCTCCAGTTCCAGTTCCAGTTGTTGTTGCATATCCTCGAAAATACCTACTTGCTTCCTTTTCCACCCTCCCAGTCAAGGTGAACCCTAGCCAAAGATATTTGGTATGGGAACCTTCCTAAAGCTATGAATGAAGTAGACTGCCCAAGCAAGTAGTTTTCCTCTTTAACCATTGCTTTCAGGCTTCACAATGGTTAGGTCAGAGGCTGTGTCTCTCTTAACAGTGGCCTGTTTCCCATCTACTAAGATAGGATATAACCTCTTATGGTACTTTGGTACTCTTGTTGTCTCCAGACAACTTACTGCTCACATTCTGTTATTCCCATCTTGCTGGCTCCCCCACCTTTTGTTTTCCACCTTGCCTCCATGGACATCTATGTGCTACATAGTCACACTGGTTACATTCAAAACATTTATCCCTTGATCTTGGCTGTGTACCTGAACTAGTGGCTTCCCTTGTTACTGGTGGACTCTGTTTGGGGAGGTTTAGGTTGCCTACCAAGTGGTCCCTTATACCAATGTGCGGCAGTGGGTATGCCTTTCCTGTGCAGTGATACCCTGCTTGCTAGGTATACGTCTCCCTTTTTCCCCAACTCATAGGTTCATAGGTAGGTACTAGACTATTGGCTCTAGGGCCTATATAAGCCTAGCCAAAAGGTACCCTGGCATTCGCCACCCAAGAAAATTATTTTCCTGTGCCACTGTCGAGCATAGCCACAGAAGTGATCCCCAGGGAGAATTTCCTATCTCCCATCCAGTCATCAAGATTTTTCTTGAAGAGTGCTAATGAGGAGCTTTGTTTGCTATAGATAGGTAATTTGTTCCAGAGTATGGGAAGTATCTGGGACAGGAATCTGTCCTTCCAGCATGTTCTGTTTATTGTGGTGACAAGGTTTAGGTCCCTAGAGTGTGTAGCTTGGAGGGATTGGGATTTCTTTAAGTGGAGCATGTCCAAAAGCTCTGGGTTTGACATAGCTTTGTGTGTTAGGCAGAGATCACCTCTGAGTAGGCGATATGTGACGGAGTAAAGCTACAGTTCTTTGAGACGGACTGCATAGGGCATCTGTTTGAGGCTGGTAATCCTCTTTCTGAGGTATTTCGGTGGCCTTTCCAGTTGTTATAGATGTCTTGTGAGGTACATCCGAAAAGGTGGAGTTGTACTCTATAATGGGTCTAATGAGTGATGAGTAGAGGGGAACAATGACCTCTTTTTTCCTGGATGAGAAACCTTTTGTGATGAGGTGTGCCATGTAGAAGGATTTCCTGAC
Organism: Protopterus annectens; assembly: GCF_019279795.1. Classification (NCBI taxonomy): domain Eukaryota; kingdom Metazoa; phylum Chordata; order Ceratodontiformes; family Protopteridae; genus Protopterus; species Protopterus annectens. The sequence goes on along the minus strand of NC_056738.1, from coordinate 398,194,653 downwards.
TACTGTGGCAATGTGATTATCAAAGGAGAGACTAATGTCCAGCTGTGTCCCAAGGTCTCTTATCACGCTTTCAGTGTTAAGAGGACTACCGCCTATGTGTTAGTTCATGGGTACAGAGTTTTTATCAAAATAGATGACAATGCACTTTTTGGCATTGAGCTTGAGGCCATGGCTTTGACACCAGGCATCTGTCTCAGAGAGGCACTTTTGTAGGATGTCCACATCTTTTGGAGTTTTGATTATGGCTCCTAGTTTGCAGTCATCTGTGAATTTTGTTAGCCAAAGACCTTCTGTGTTAGCCTGTTCTTCAGAGAAGTAGATACCAAACAGGAGAGGAGCCAGGACTGAACCCTGTGGTACTCCACTTGTCACTGGTCTGAAGTTGGATTTGGAGTCTGCTACTTTCACAGTGTGGGTTATTTCAGTGGGCCAGTTGGCAACCCATCTTGTGACATAGGGATTTATACCTAGTTTAGTGAGTTTATCTATAATTCCAGTGTGAGGGATGGTGTCGAAAGCCTTGGCGAGATCTAGATAGGCTGTGTGAACCACCTTACCCTCATCTATGGCTTTGTTGACCGCTTCAAAGAAGTCTAGCAGGTTTAGGAGACATGATCTGCCTTTTACAAACCTAAACTGGGTGGGGTTCAGAGTTTGGAGATTACCAATGTCATTGTTTATAAGTTCCATGATTCCATAGCCTTGCAGACCAGGCTCGTCAGGCTAATGAGGCAGTAGTTTCTGGGGTCCGTGGTGGCTCCCCCTTTGTGGAGTGGGATAACCGTCTCTGTACGCCATTCAGTGGGCACATAGCCTGAGGTGAGGCTATGATTGAACATGGTACTTAGGTGGGGTGCCAGTTCGTTCTGTAGTTCATGTAGAACGCAGCCTGGGATGTTGTCAGGTCCCATGGATGCTGTGTTGTTGGCTTTGGAGAGTGTGTTTTTTACCTGTGCAGCCATGATTACAGGATCTTTGCATTCTTCCGGTATAGAGATGGGCCCTTTAGGGGATGAGAGGGGGGTAAAGTTAGCACTGAACCTATCTGCCAGGATTTTGGCAATATCAGTTGGTTCTGTATATTTAGTGCCATTGTGCTGTAACTCAGAGCAGATCTGAGTGTTGCCATTGAGATTCTTGACATAGCTATAGAATGCTTTGTGGTTGTCTTCAGAGTCAGTGGCCATTTTGTTTTCGTAACTAGCTTTGGAGGATTTTATGAGGGATTTCAGCTTCTCCCTGAGGCTGACCAGGGAGTTCCTCCAATCATGGGATTTTACTCTTTTTTGCAATAGTTTCTTTCTTCTGTTATAGAGTTTCTTTATGGCAGGGGACAATCAGATTGGCTTCCTTTTTTTGGAGGATAGCATCTTGGTTCTGTTAGGGATTGCACGATCCATGCACTCGTGTAAGTGCTTATAAAGTGCATTTGTGTAGGATTCAGCAGTCATATCTCTATTGTCCATCAGCATGGGTGTCGTGAAGTTTGCCACTTCTGTCTTAAGAAGTGCGAAGTTGGCTTTGGAGAAATTTTTTAATGTGGTTTTCCTAATGGGGGTTGGGGGAGGGATGTGGATGTCTAGGGTGATTAGCTTGTGGTCGGATCTGACCAATGAGGAATTGACCTCTGGTGTGGAGCACCAGTTGCTTATGTTGGTAATAACCAGGTCTAGGATATTGCTGCCCTTGGTGGGGGTGTGGATAAGTTGATCCAAGGCATTGGAATTTATGAATTCCAGAAAACGTTGAGCACAAGAGTTGGTACATGAGTAGTTTTCCCAGTTAATGGTGGGGTAGTTAAAATCACCCATTATTAGGGTGTTAAGTTGTACCTTAATATTTTCCAGTGTATCAAGAAATGAGGAGTGGGAATCCTGGGGCATGGTGGGGGATTTATAGCAAGCTGCAATTTGCAAAGTTGCATTCTCTGTCAACCACATTTTCATGTCCTCAGGCAAATTCCTAACAGCTTGTTCCCTCACCAAAAGGTCTGCTAGCCCTTCAAAAGTGGTGACCTGACACCCACTCACCCGTCTATGAAAATAAGTGTTTAACTCAGCAATATAATCATACACACTGCCATCTGTCTTGCTGCTATGCTCACAGAACCTTTGTCTATAAGCTTCAGGTGTTAACTTAATGCATTACAATATACAATGTTTAACTGTATCATAATTTAAGCAATCAGTGTCAGACAATTTAGAAACAGCAGTTACAGCTTTACTATTTAGTAAGAGGGTCAGGAACTGTAACCAGAGTCCTTGGTCAACATTAGACTGTTTACATACCCTTTCAAACATATCAATAAAACTATCAAAATTATTGCCCTCTGTAAATTGTGGAAGAAATTTACTGACCTTTATTGCTTTTGGGGTTCAGTTACTGCCTTCCCCGTTACCTCCATGACCCTGGTGATGAGTCAGCATTTCCTTTTCATGTTGCCTCTGCCTCTCATTTTCTTTGGCTTCCAGACATCTCAGTCTCTCTGCTGACTCTAATTCCATCTGTTTCTCCTTTTCTTCAGCCTCTAAATGCCACAGTCTCTCTGCTAATTCTAGTTCCAAACCTTTGACCTCCAGTTCTAGTCTCTGTAACTTCAGACAGATTTTTAAGTCCTCTGAGGAAAAATTGAACTGTCCATTTTCTGAGAGTTGTACATCTCCAAGGCTAGTCTGGCTGTCTTCCTGATTCCAGGTCTGTGATAAAGCTGTGACTAAGGTTGCAATCATTTCCACTTTAGTCAGGTTGGCAAGAAGCAGTCCTTTGGCTTGGCACATCTCAGCCAACTGGCTCCTTGTCAGCTTCCCATAATCCTCTGCTGACATCCTTGCCTCCTCTCCCCGACTAACTAAGCTAACAACAAATAAATAAAACTATTGTGATAAGAAACTCTGAATGTCTACCATGTGGCTACTTGAGAGTACAAAGACCTTCTTTAGTGACTTCTGTTTACAGGCTACAGGAGTTCAATAGCCACACCACTGAATTCCAATATATGATGTGGTGATCCCACCACAGGTAGCCAATATGTGATGTGGCTATCCCACCTTTAGGCCAGTAATCAACGAGCCTCAATTCTCACCACTGGCACCTGTGGGCGGACGTTCACCAGGAGGATAGCAGGTACACACACAGAATCTCCAAATGCAGTTCTCTGCACCAAGTGCCATTTTCCTTAAGGGCACACAGAGACCACAGTCAGTCCAGAGCAGTTTCTCCCTCTTCCTCCAGATCCCCACTAAGACTCCCCACTGGCACAGCTATAGAGTTGAGATCTCAGCTGAGTGACCAAGCCAAGACATCTAGTACCCTCTCTGTCCAACCAGTGCTTTGTGTCCCTGCCCAAGTAGCTGACACACACACTTGGGAAAGGCTAGCACAGGTTTACTAGCTATGCCCCCTTCTGCCCAGACTATAAGGTAGTTTCCACTGCCACCAGTCATTCCCTGACAGCTACTTTAAGGCCCTTAACAAAGGGTGACCAATTTTACTGTGTAATATTAATATTAATATAAATGGTAGTTCGACCAAGAGCAAGGCTATTAGGAATGGCCCACACAGTGTCACCAAATAAACATGCAAGTACTCTCAAAACTTAAATATCTCTACAAAGATCAGCCACAATGAAAGGCTTAAATATATTTAATAGTAAATAATAAAAGAATAAGAAAATACTAAGTATATATTCACAGTGACATCAAAGTTCAAAACACTGGAATATTTAAAATAACACTGCTAGACAGGCTCAGATAAATAAAGAAAAATAATATCTGAATTAAGCTTCACTATATTCCTGACTGCATCTAAGAGAATTACTATACCCTAAAGACCTACTGCATAGAGCAAGGCAGATGATGTGGTGAATGGTTCTTGTTGTCAGGTACAAGACAGAATACAGAATGCTCTGTCTCTCTAAGAGACTTCTCAAAATAATATCTACAGTATTACTGCTGGGATAGCTTGCAGAATGACATAATTTCTGGTCATCTGACTTCTAGTTCTCATGCGTACCTCCATTGCTGACAGCTGGCAGGACTCAGTACCTACCTGTAAAAACATGCATGCAAGGCCTTTTGCTCAGATCATTGGCAAGTGCTGGAAGCCATAAAACAATCGCATTCTCCATGATTTCCGAGTAGGGATTAGTTCACAGTGCAGGTGAAGAGGTGACATTCAGCCCACAGGGTCATGACAAATATTATTCAACAATGTAAAGTCACAAAGATAAAACTTAATGCATACATTGTAAACTGTGGGCTATGCTGCACAATGCATGGTTGACTCACACTGTTCAACAGACTTTCCTCCACAAACAGTACAAAAATTTATAGTTGGTATGGTCACAGCCATCATCATTTGCACAGGTGTCCTTGGTCAGAGGCACGCAGTGATCAGCACACCAGTGAGGGAGGCCTTGATTGTGGCTACTAATGTGAAACAGGGCATATTTGATGACATGTAAGTAACTTTACATACTAAAGCACCCAAAGCAGAAATGTGAGGATGCACTGATATGTTTATTTCTTTCGGTCCTTCCCTTGCATTTAAAGTAAGTGTAAGTGTCCATCTGATTTCATTCCTTTCCACTTGGCATGGATGTCTTAACTCCACAGATTAGAATAATTTCCTTTTTCTTTCTTTCTTTCTTTCTTTCTTTCTTTCTTTCTTTCTTTCTTTCTTTCTTTCTTTCTTTCTTTCTTTCTTTCTTTCTTTCTTTCTTTCTTTCAAGTGGACCATGTCACTGTTGCCACCAGTGGCCAAGGGAGAGCATTGGGATTGGAGCATGTAGGACATGACGTGTGGAGTTCACATCTAGACTGTGTCTGATAGGGTTGGGAAGGGTCCACAGGAGCAGGTGCTATCACGAGAGCTTGGCAATGAGTTTTTTCAGTGGTGTGATCAACTGCTGTTTAGACCCTTGACATTGATCAGGCTGTATTGCATGACCAGGACCTGGATTGTAAGGCTCTTCCACATGATGTGGAAGTTCAGTAACAGAAGCCATGCTGTCTTGTGGAGTCTTCCACATCCATCGATGCTGAAGCTGACTTGGCCATCCATGCTGCTTATCCAACATGGCTTTTGTGCAGCAAACTCAATCTCAACCTCACACAGCTGTGTCTGTCATGTGTCTGATAAGGCCTTACAAGTGTCTATATAGAGACTAACATGGATGCTGATTGAGCAGCTACAGTCTGCACAAGAATCATAATTGTGTTGTAGGGGATGGCATAATGGTTAAAGCGTTAACCTCACAGACACAAAGTACAGTGTTTGATTCTCACCTTTGATAGAGAAATTGGTTAGACTTAAAGTGACCCACAAATGCAGCAGACATAGAGTTTCTTTTTAGTCCTGACTCCTAGACACCTGGCAGCAGGGGACACCACACTACTAAAGATCATTTGTAATGATTTTGTTTCTTGTCAATGCGGGGACTTTTACAGCTGAATAGTTTGCCTTAAAATCAAGCCAAAATGTCCAGATTTTTCTAGAAAGACTGTTTTAGTCATGCTAATAACAAAAGTAGATGTAAAATTCACGAAAATGTGATTGTAAAAGTTGTACAGATCTCTGAAAATTGCTAAAATTGTGATTTTATAGCTACAGGCGTCAGGGCATGCTCATAAGTCTTTATATTGTAGCACTGTTGTTCTGCACCTGAAAAATATATTTTCTGAAAGCAGCACATGAACCAGTGTAAGAAAAATATTTTCAACATTACTGGATAAGTTATTTTGCACAATGACTGTGAAACTGCTATTTAGGAACTGTGTCATAGCCATATGTGCTGTTCTTTTTATTGTGTTGCAAAACAAAGTATGTTGCACACTATAACTTAGTGACAGTGCAACATTTTATCAAGGTCATGCAGGAGGGAAACAATCATCTTGGAAACAGCCCACGCATATCTGTTACACATGATAAGGAACTTAGAAGTGGGAATTAAAGCAGAATCACAGTATTAGCATGATAATTAAACTCTGTGGTACCCTCATTTGTGAGAAGAAAAGAAAGTTAGGAGGGTCCCTGTACTGCTTTGAATGCATTGGTGTAACAAATCTATAACTGTAAACGTATTTTGATTGACAAAAAAATGACTTGGACAGGAAAAATGGATAGTAGATTTAGGGGCTTTTGATTTGTCAATTAAATTATTAGTCATAATCCCCAGTCTATCATAGAAGGATGGCACTGATAATATTCGGGTGTTATAACCTGGCAGGAGGGTATTTAATACTGGTCTAATTTGGAGAGTTAAGAAAAAATTTCTAAAAATGGATAATTTGAAAAAAGATGTATGGTGTCGTTCAGAGACAGAGAAAAATAACATGTTCATTCTGGAAGTCTGATACCATATAGTGCACAAGACAGACATAATAATGATTTATATACCACTGTACAATACTATGAAGTGAAGGCATGTTAATGTTAAGACACAATTGAATATCGAAGGTAAAGCAACCATAATCATGTGCAGATGAAACAAAGGCACACATAGTGGCACATCTACAAATCAACGGCAAGTTTTATATTGTATAACACACACACAGCACAATCATAAGGATACTTCATCCTACACACACAAGCGTACACACTCGCACATACATCTACACACACATACACATGAACATGCACACATGCACACACACACACACACACACGCGCACACACACACACACACACACACACACACACACACACACACACATATGAACACACAGGCATGCACACACACACACACACACACACACACACACACACATACACACACACACACACACACACACACACACACACACACACACACACACACACACATGCACACACACATGCACAAGCACATGCACATATGTATACAAACACACAAACACAGAAGTGCACAGATGCACATGGATATATGCACAAAACATGCATGTATTCACACACACACACACACACACACACACACATGAGCAGACAGACATGCACATGGACACGTGTACACACATATGTGTGGATACAAAAATAGCAACACACACACTACACTATTATTGCAGTACATCTTTGCTGGATATGTAAGTTGCCAATCTAACACAGTGAGTCTGTGCACGTCAGAGGGCTGTCACTAAGAATGGCATAATTTCTGAACAATGTGCACAATTGTTTTATCCATTGGCTATCAGCTACTAGTCATGCTGCATTGTGATACCTAATACAAATGCATAGCACACTTTGCTCAGTACACAGCCTATAGTGTTAACAGCATATTTTACATGAGCAATTTTATATATTTTTTATTGATTAATGGACTTCTTTGTGTTACCCATTGTCCATTTGTTGCTCTCTGTGTGCAAGTTTATAATTTCACAGCAAAGCACATAACCATGCTACTGTGTTTTTACCACCTAGCATGCACCAGGGTGCTGCTAATGGACTAAGTAATGCTAGCACTGTTATTCTGCCTGGCATTGTATGTTACTGTTTTATAGTACATCAGCTATTAACAAAAGTTCTGTGGCCTGAGATGCATATTCTCAAATGTCCCTTTTTTGCAGAATGTTACTGATTTTGTCTCATATTTTTCACTGTACCACAAAAAAAATGTTTATTTCTCTGGTAAATTACTGAGGATTGCAATTAGTCATTGTTACCAAATGTTAGAGTTTACTGCTTCTTATTGTTCAGCAAAATGTATGTTGATGCAAAATCTATTGTTCTATTAACCTTTTAAGTGAGTTAGAATAATATTTACCATCATTCCCAACTTTAGGCCTTTACCCCTCATTATTTTTGGCTTTGTCCAGAATTCTTGAGAAAAGAAACTGAGATGTACTGCAATGCTGTTCCAATGAAACCACATATAGATGCAGTCACCTCAAGTTAACTTGCACAGTTGTGTGATTGATACATACTACAGTGTGTATTATAGACCCACGTGTGGTATAATGCTGAGTGTTATCATCTACTTTGCTACAATTAGTGAGATACAAATGAAGTGCTAGAAACCCACCATCAGTGATTAGCCAGATTGCAGACATATGTCCCCAAACTGCTGATTACAAGTCTGTGTGCATCAAAAGAAGAACATCAGAAAGCACTATGTGGGCAGCACATTACAGAGCTGCCTCTCAGAAGGTAATCCATTTGTATAAGTACTCATGGCATTGTGAATATACAGAATGGCTTTAGCCACAATGCACACTACTGGCAATGGGCCACAATGCACAACACCATGGAGCATAATTAACAGTATACTTGCTATAATAATACAGTGGTTCCGACTGTACAACAGGCTTATAATGACAGCACAATGGACTATATTTACCCTTTGAACCTATCTACAACTAACTGTCCACTTACATACAACAACAGCACCTCCTCACACTTAAATAGCATGAATTCTGGTTCTGTCCTGGCCAGAGCACAGTGACAGCACTATGGTCACTTACAGATGCGATTCTTCTCAAAATGGATAAAGGAAACCTTTCAGGAGCTCTCTTCATTGACTTTCCCAAAGCTTTTGATCTAATTAACCACTTCCTGCTTGCTCCTTCACTCCCTCTAAGAAATTGGGGTTAGCCCCATGACTGTAATTTGGTTCCAACTTTTCTTAGCAAATAGGTATTTCAGAGTCAAATTAGGCCCATTCTTATCACCACCAGCACCCCTTACCAAAGGAGTGCCCCAGGGATCCATGCTCACCCATCTTTTATTTTCAATCTTTATTAATAAGCGGTCCTCTGATGTCCATAACCTTCCTATTACTCTTTATGCAGATGACATGGTTATTGTTCGATCCAGTCCCTCACATTCAGCTATTCAAACCCAGCTTCAGTCTGACCTCCACTCCCTTAATTTTTGGCTAACCAACTATAAGCTACACCTAAACCACTCTAAAATAAAAACTATGATATTTGAAACCTCACAAAAGCCTGAAAAAGACCCCTGATAATTTCAACATCACAGATCACTTTGGTTGCCCAATAGAATCAACTGCATCCTTTAAATACTTAGGTTTATGGCTAGACCAGTCAGTTAACTTCCAAAGCCACATGGAAAACACCAGGAAAAAGATCAGTTATTTTATATTCTGGTCCTAGAAAATATCTTCCTTTCTCTCCAGATCAGCTAGAGCTGCAATAGGCAAAGGAGTCTTACTTGCTCAACTTGAATACAAATTCCTTATCATAACCACAGTCTCTAAAAAAAACTCATTCAATCTACAATCTATTGAAAACAAAATCTGCCAATTCATTTCCAATTCCCTCTCTCAGAAACATCACTCAGACCACTGCATCACCTTTCCAAGACCAAATGGCTATCAGTCTCCTACAGAGTTGAGCTATTCCTAGGGTCTCTTATTTTTGAAATAGTTCAGCCAGGTGCCTATCCACCTCTTACAGCTAAACTCCATAATAAAACTACCCCTACAACCTTTGCAACGTCTCCCAATTAACTCCCTCACTCCAAACACCCCAAACCAAACTCCACTGTCCGACCATTCCGTCTTCATTCTTGCACCCGTACTTTGGTGATAACCCCTCCACCTTAAAGAAGTCTCCTCTTTACCACCCTTCAGAGCTCAACTCAAAAGACACCTTCACCAAAAATCTGACTGCAAGTGCTTTTCCCCTGGACAGATAACCTAACTCCTCTCTTTCCTGCATCACTTCTACTTTGATCCTCTGTTCTCAGCTGCTGCTTCCCTCTCATATTTACTACCAAAATGAATTCACATTTGATTTTCTATTCTGCTAATATTATGTACATATTGCATCAGTTGTCTATGGGATTATCTATTCTGTGTGTTTGTGAATTTGTTCTATTTTTATTTCCTTTATTTTGTGGCTCTGTCCACCTGGGATGTGCCTGCAAATGGTCTGTTAGTGATCAGGGTACTACCCTGGTAAACAAACTTAAATAAATAAATAAACTGTGCAATAGGTAAGGCTGTACACCACTGTACTGTGACATGCAGACATAAGGAGTGAACCATTGTCCACATATTCTGAGTCGTCCCTTGCTAGAATGCTGATGTTAAACATAAATGAGCTTACATATTCACGCAGCTGCACAGAATGCTCAACAATGGCTACTACCACAACATGATGATGACTGAAACACTGTGTGTAACACACTGCACTGATGCAAGTCAAGTCACAGTCCTGGATTTATATGGCATTGCCTTACTACTTCTGCTTTGTGAACTGTGTGTTCTAGGACCGTTATTCAGGCTGCTGTATTGTGTCTCTGCTTATTAACTGCATACCTGGCTCCCTGAATCCTGTTTTGGGTTTCTAAAGTGAAAGAGCAAGGCTAGAAATAAATTAGTGTAATAATTCCTCCATTTTGGGTGATCACTACCCTTTTGTAGAGCAGTAGTGGGAGTTGTATTCCATGTCAAAAATATTCCCATTACTAAGACAATAACTAAGGGAAGGCTGAAAAGATGAAACACAGTGAAGCTGAGTCTACAGTTTGGTATAATATGACCAAACGTTATAATATGTAGATACTAAACACATTGCTACAACATTAGGATAAGAGACCTTTGACAGGTGGTCTGTCTGACAGGATATGTCAGAAGATGGAACTGGCTGGGCTAATGCAGAAAAGAAAATGTTGGTAAAAGGTCTGCTACTAAGAAGCGATCATTTAAATCCAAGCCAGTATGAAGGTGAGTAAGGGAAAGATGCTGGAAGGCAGGACTGATCTGACACTAAGTGGTCATCAGGAAATATTTAGGTGACCCACTGAGTACAGACATTTCAAGAAGTATGCCTTTAGTTCACCTATTTTATAGAGTGTTACAGATCCGAGTGGTGTTTTAGGATATAATTTTTGTAGGAGCCCCTTGGCATTTTCTAAGGGTATGTAAATGATTGTATAGACAACAGTTAGTGCAGTAGTTAAGGTATACACTTTGGAAAATGTGTATCCTGGATGGGCAAGTTAGCTGAATAATGCCAATTAATTCAGTGTGTGGTTTGGGGAAAATGTTGTTTCTCAACAGGTAGTACTAAGGGATGATACATGATATTGAATAATCAAGGGTGGAATAAGAAAATCTATCAGAAATGGTGGTTTCTGGTGAATCCTTAAAATATGTGCACATTTCATGAAAAAAATGTTGTGGACAATTAAAGCAGAGGCACCAGAATCATCTAATGTTTAAAGTTATCATTTAAGGTATACTCAACAATGTGTGTATGGCAGGTGTCATGTTCAAATGAAAGTTATAAGAAGGATTGTAGACTGTCACACATAAAAAAAACACAACAAAGACATTTAAACAAATATTTAATATATGCAGTAAGATGTGCTAAAGTTAGAAATGTAAAAACCCCACATATTTAGTAGGGCTATGTTTTAATAAATTTTACATTTTGTTAATTTATGATTTATTTTTCCAGAATGCCTAGCTGGCAAAATTAGGTTTTGGCTTAAAGCTGTCAATATCAGGAACTTTTATTTCAACATCTGGAAGATATGCTGCACAGAAACATGCACTGTCTGAGGTTAGGTGACTTACACTTTAGTGGATGGAAGCTCCATCATATAAGCTGGCGTATAATTACAAAAAGACATGGATATGCCTTTGGAAGATGTGATTTGATTGACATATAATATACTGAAGATAAGTAAATAAATCATCTTGCACAACATTCAGAATTTATCTGGCAACATCTCATCTAATGAGCTGAGAGATTTAGGACCAAAACTAATATATGAAAGAGAACCTGAAATGCTACCCTTTCAACCCATTGTCCCATAGGAATAAATGGTGGCCAGGATGAGTTTTATTTGTTCAACCACTCATTAATCTAAAGTTCTTAAATGCTTGTTCAAAGAGCTATAGTATGCACAGGTGACTCTGTATTCATTTTTTTCTTGACAAATTAATCTTGGAGATTTAAAATAAATTGGTGATAGGGCTTGGAAAGGAGTCAACATGGAGGTTTTAGATGCAAAACTTTCAGCAAGAAGTACTGCATGTGAGAGAGTGTGTGTGTGTGTGTGTGTGTGTGTGTGTGTGTGTGTGTGTGTGTGTGTGTGTGTGTGTGTGTGTATATTTTTGCATGATCTTATCTATCTATATATATATTTGTGTTTGTTTGGGAAGAATTTTTCAGTCTTCAGTGTGTAATGTGCTTGTTATGACATGTCCTACGTATCCATGAAGCTCAAAATTACTGTACCTTTATTTTCTTGGCAAAGGAAACCTTGGCGATGTAAAATAAATAGGGGAAGGGGGTTGGAACAGTGCTCCACATGGAGACTTTTGTGCACAAGTCATCAACAAGAATTAGTGCGTGTGTGTGTGTGTGTGTGTGTGTGTGTGTGTGTGTGTGTGTGTGTGTGTGTGTGTGAATTAGCATTTTGTGGTACACACTGCTTATGTGTTCAACAGATATAGCCTCTGAGCTTCCAGGAGAAGAAAAGATGATCCCTAACAGAGTGGACAAAAAAAGATGGGCATTTAAAATGTGTAATGTAGCCATGAATTCCTTCAATGCAGTTTGTTCATGTATTATGCAGCAAAGCTAAGTTTATTAAAATTGTACATAACTATTAAGGTCTGATGAACTTACCAGCAAAATGTTTATAAGCAAGACTGTTGAGTTGCCTAGTCATTATAGTTTACTGCTGACTGTGACCTTATGTGCCTTATAGCTAACCACTATAAAGCTAACCACAGACATGAATTTACAAATGTATTTTATTTTTTAGGAGGACCTCCAGCAACTGATTTTAATGCCTTTCCCTTCTGTTCATGTTCTGGCTAAGGAACCCCTCACAGGTATGTTTCACTGATCATTATGGACATTGTACCCTTTAGTTTCATATTGTTCTAAGTTCACACTTGCTAGAATACTGTCATACACAACAGTTAACATGCTGGTCTTAAATGCTGTTTTTATGTATGTATGTATGTATATATGTATGTATGAAAAGTTAAAATGGTAATATCCACACACACACACACACACACACACACACACACACACACACACACACACACACACACACACTCACACGCACACACACACACACACACACACACACATATATATATATATATATATATATATATATATATATATATAGCCAAAGAAAAGCTGCCAAGGTAAATAAAGAGGCATTCTGTGCAATTATAGAAAGGTGGTCCCTAGATTTGATTGATAGGTACTAATAGCTCAGGAAAGCAACAACTCTGGCAGTATCAGTAGTCAAGGTCCAGCAACAGGAGTTAGATAAGGCCATTGAGAATGATTTTTTTCATTTCTCCAAGTCTTTTAGGTGTCTAATACCATGACAGGAGTGGACCCCATTCCTAAGTTAAAGTATGATTAAAGTTCATAAAATTAGTATTATTACAAACTTTGATGTTAGCCAAAAGTGCTCTTCACAGCACCCACAATGTGCCCAGAAATGACTTCTTCTGCAATTGATATAGAGTTACATGTATCAGTAACATATCTAAATACAATTGTAAATTATTGTAAATTTTTTTTTATAAGACCTGTTCTTCCTACTATTATTGTAACTGTCTGGGTATCCTTCTTCAACATTGCCCTCATTTCTGCCAGCAAATCCTGGTATTTTTTGACTTTGTGTCTCTCTATACGTAAGACACTAGTCACTGGGTGTAGCAATTTCAATGAGCAATGCAATTTTTGTATTTTTTTAATGGACTACTACTATATATTGTTTTCTTGCATCTATTATTTTTGAACTGTGGGTAATGAGTGATTCCATGTGATATAAACCATCATTTTCTATAATGGTTTGTGGCTCATATTTCCAGTGCTTTTCAGCTACTTCAGTATTATATTTGCACAATCACAAAGGCAACAGCCTCGCCACATTATTATGCCTTTCAGTAGACAGTCCTTCTGCCATCTGCCTTAATCTCCATGGGTTCACTCAACTCATTTAATCCCCTACCCGAATCAACAAAAACCCTAACAATCATACCTTACTTGACTGGATCCTAGTCAACAAAGCCCCTCACTCTTACCTAGCAGGCTGCTTACCTGAGAGTCTTAGTGACCACTTCCCCACTTTCCTAATTCAGCACCACACAAACAGTCTCAAGCCCATTATCCACAGGCAAATACAGAACAAGTCCAATTTCAACCCCAACCCCTTCATCTCCTCCCTACAAAAAATTAACTGGTCACCACTAAAATACCTCAACCTAGATAAGGTGGTCCACTTCTTCAACAGTACCTTCCTCTCCATCCTAAACACCCATGCTCCTGTAAGAAATGCCAAAGTTAGATCCAGGTGTGCCCCATGGTTACAAAAGACCACCAGAACCCTAATGAAATCCAGAGATAAGGCCTGGGAGCACTGGCGACTAACAAGAAATAACTCTGATAGGCAATCATTCCTTGAACTGCACAATAAAGCCAAAAATCATATAAAATTAGACAAACCCCTCTACTATAAATCCAACCTAAACTCTACCAACCACAAGCCTAAGCAATTCTGGTCCACTATTAGCAATATCTTCCACCCAGGGAAGGTAGATACCCCCCCAGACATCCATTCTCCCCTCCTCCAGCAGTATTGCTGAAGCCATCAACAAACACTTCACTGAAACTATAACATCTCTAAACAAACAACACTTCCCTACAACAGCCCCCTCAACTCCTAACCCTAACCCCCCACTCCTCTTTTCTTCTTCGCCTCTGTACCTACCTCCAACATAAAAAGACTATTGTCAAAACTTAATCTCATCAAACCTCCCCTCTGAATACTTGAAAATTGCATCTGATACACTAGCCTACCCAATTTCAGTTCTAATCAACCATTCCATAACAGAAGGCTATGTTCTCTCGATATGAAAATATTCCACATCATTCCCCTCCACAAAGGCACCCCCTCCACTGACCTCTCCAATTACCGCCCCATTGCTATTCTCTCCCCTCTCTCCAAGATACATGAAAAATGTATCAACACCCAGGTCTCCAACTACCTCCTAGCTAATAATCTCCTCTCCAAAACCCAACATGGTTTCAGGCCATATCACAGCACTACCTCTGATATGCTCTCCTTCACCAACACTATACTTCATCACAAAAACAATGGCCTCTTCTCTACTGCCGTATTTCTAGATCTCTCAAAGGCCTTTGACATGGTATCTCATGAGCTACTACTCTCTACTCTCCCCAACCTCTCCTTCTCACAACCAGCCTGCAACTGGTTCCACAGCTATCTACATGGATGCCAGCAGTCAGTAATCTGGGACAATAACACATCACCTCACCTCCCAATTACTCTCAGAGTTCCCCAAGGGTCTGTCATCGGCCCTCTGCTATTCTCACTTTTCACTAACAGCCAACATACTGCCACCATACAAGCATCTCTTATACAGTGTGCAGATGACTCTACTCTCATCTGCTCTGCCCCCACTCTACCAGAACTACAACAAATCACACAGGAATCATTCTCTTCTGTAGAAAGCTGGCTATCCAGTGCTCAGCTCCTACTCAACCCAAGTAAGACAAAACTTCTCCTGTTCCAACCTTCCAAAGCCACCCAAAACACCCCCACTTCAACATTTTTGCCAAAGACAATACCATCATCTCTCCATCAGAACACACAAAATTACTTGGTGTGTAAATAGACAACAAACTTAGATTTGACACCCACATATCTCTCACAATAAAAAATGTTCACAAGAAACTTGGTGCATTATATTGAAGCCGCCAATTCCTAACCAAGGCAGCTAGAATCTTCATAGCCAATTCCCAGCTAATATCCACCTTACTCTGTGCATCCTCGATACTTACCAACCTTAAACAGACAGACCTACACAAGCTGGATGCTTGTTACAACAAAATTGCTAAATTTGCCACTGTAACCTCCTACCGCAGCCATCATTGCATCTCCCTTAAAGAACTAAACTGGCTATAACTCCCCCAACTCCTTCACTTTAATCAACTCACCCTCGCTCATAAACTTATTAACTACCCCCTTAACTTCCCTTCCCTTCAAATCTTCTCCAACCCTATCATCCCACTAGGACCCTAAGATCAAGCAACAAAAATCAACTCACTCTTATCAAACCCAGAAACTCAGCAGGAGAAGTCATATTTTCATGTACCATATGTAAACTTTGGAACAATCTTCCACCCTCTATAACTACTCTACCTTCCAGCAGCCTTTTAAAGACTGCACTCAAATTCCACTTAAATTTGCACTGGCTTTGTCCTTGTTCTAATCCAGACTAACACCCCCCTTACCCCTGCACCTAGACTCTTAACCCAACTATACTACCACCACTACTAACCACAGTCAAAAATAGCTAGTTGTCTTTACATACTTTAACATGTTGTCTGACAACTTTGTTACTAATATTATAAATGACAAGAAACTATCTTAACTTGCAACATTTTCTGTATATACTGTTAATAATCAATATCTTGTTATTGCATTAAAGCCAACAACCTGTAATGTTGTTTACTATTGCTGCAACTTTGTATTTCTATCATGTACATGATGTGGAGCTTTTCTCCCCGGGCATCCACTGAAAAATGATCTGCGTCCAGTTGGAATTTCCCAGTAAACAAATATAAATAAAATAAATAAAAATAAATAATAGTATATCACAACCAGCAACTAGATGTGTGACTGTTTCCAATTCTGTTTTAGAAAACCTATATTTGTCTGTTTCTCCCACATATTCAATGGACTACTTTGTAAACCAAAGTGTTCCTAGTCCACTATCTTGGGCCACCAATATTAACCTTTTGCCTTTTGGTTTAAATTCACCTCTCCTTAACCATTCCTGCATTCAATCCTGATTGACATGTGGTTGTTTCAAGAGTTTTCTGTACTCGCAACTATATTTATGCATTTTCCATATTTCTTGCCTTATCATCTGGTCCTTCACCATATATTCTTTCTTTTGTTTTTTTTTTTGGCATATTCAGTTGCTGCCTGATTTTGATCTACTTCTGATTTGTTTTCTATTTCTGCTTCACACCAATATACTTCTGCTAAACTAAGCAGGGAAGTCATCTTAGACTTCATGTTTTAGAACTTTCACTATGTTTGGGTCTTGTGAGGTCAGTAGATATGTAAGCAGTCCTATGATTGCAGATCTATACATGTAATCAGTTTTGAGGAAGCCCATACCTCCTGCAGTACAGAGGATATATAGTCTTGGTATACACACTGATTTTTTGTAAATCATTTGATAAGCATGAAGCGTTTTTCTTGTTTTCCTGTCCAAATGATCCATTACCTTTTGGAGTCAGTCAGTCAGTCATTCAGAAACTGTAAGTTAGGACAGGAAGAGCAAATAGGTTTATTTACTTATTTATTTGACATTTGTTAACTGAATTAGTCAGACTGGGCAGCAAAGCCATTTTTCAGCGGAGACCCGAGGAGAAAAGCTCCACAGATAAGCAAATACAAAAACAAAACATCATGCAATATTAACATACAAGTGTATATACACAGCAGAAACAGAACACAGCTTATAAATGAACATGTTCGAATACAAGAGTAATATTGAGGGTTTAAACAGCCATGGTGCATATTAAGTATATAAAATATAATATAAAAAGTTAGATTCTAACAATTACCATCGGAGAGAAATTTAAGGTTGGTAGACTATCATAAAGACCTTAAATGAGTGGTTGTGGTAAAGTGTGCGAGCTGAGACAGGAAGAGAAGAGGGAGTAGTTTAGGTGGGAGTGGGACAAGGACAGGTTCAGGAATTAGTAAATAAGTCCTTTAGAAGTTTTTTGAAGTTAAGAAAGTTGCCGTTTGTTCTTAGAGAAAGGGGATGTTTGTTCCAGGCATTGGTGAAGGAGTGACTGTATAAAGGTTTGCCAATATTTTTATTGGGTTTGCAGATGTCTGAGGTGTAGATCTCTGCTGCATAGGTTACACTTAGGAGAGCAGTGATTGATGAGGTCTGTGAGGGAAGGACAGGGAGAGGATTGATTTAAGATTGTGTGTGTGAGGTGGAGTTGGGGAAGGAGGAGTTGGTTATGTAGCGCAAGGCATTGTAGGTGTTTTAAAGCAATGCGGTGATGAGAGCTGTAGGGAAGGTTGGCAGTGAATCTGGCTGTTTTGTTGTAGGTGGTTTCAAGTTTAGCTAATAGATTGGCTTGAATATTGGTGAGAATAGAGGCTGCATAAAGTAAGGTAGGGAGAAGGAAAGCATGCGCTAGAGAATGTTTGGCGTTAATAGTGAGCTATTTTTTATGTCTGTATGAGACCAAGTTTTTGGTGGGTCTTTTTGATGGCTTGTTGAATATGTATGTCAAACTTTTATTGGTCATATATGATTACACCCAGAAGTTTAGGGTCTATATTACATTATCGAAAACCCGTATCATCGAACACCGCAACACCAACACACATAGCCCGAATCAAAAATATGCCGAACACCCTAAACCGCAAATTTTCAAATCTCAAACCATCATAGTCGGCCAACACCACCACGCGCAACATACTACATACCCAAACATAATAAATAAAACACATACATACACAAACCAATCCCTACTTCTAACCCTACACTAAACCTTACATACATTATATCTATGCACTTACCTTAACCCGCACCCTAACCCTAAGGTCCGTAACTATCGCACACTTACCCTACAGACATATACCCAAACAAAACAAATGATCCACACACATACAGTTAACAAAACCCTGCTTCTAACCCTACACTAAACCTTACATACATTACCTATCTATGCACTTACCTTAACCCACACCCTAACCCTAAGGTCCGTAACTATCACACACTTACCTTACGGAGCTATACCGCAGGCGGGCCAATCATGACACTTCGACGTTTCACGATTTTGTATGTTCACTGTTACCGTAGTTCGCGCTATACGTGTCTGTCTTCTAATGTTCGATGATACAGGTTTTCAATAACGTGATATAGACCCAGAAGTTTAGTATGTGGTTCAACAGAGATAAGTGTATTATTAAGAGAAGATACTGTGAAGGTATTTTTGTGTTGCTGTAGTGATTTGGGGAGGAAGAGTAGAATTTTTTTTTTAGGTTTTAGAAGTAGTTGATTATTGGTCAGCCATTTTTTCACTGAAAGGAGGGAATGCTGAGTAAGAGCAAGGAGGTGGAGAAGGTTATCAGAGCACAAGATAATAGTGGAGTCATCTGCATATTGTATTAGAGAGGAGTTTGGGTAGCAAGTGTGTAGGTTATTTGTAAAGATATTAAAAAGGAGAGGTCCAAGGATTGACCCTTGGGGTCACCTGTTTGGTTTGGGAGGAAGGTTTGGATTGGGAAGAGGTTTACAGCTTGGACTTTGTTCCTAGATGTCAGAGCTGTTTTCAGTATTAATTTTAGTCTTCTAAAATATTTCTTACGGAGTTTTATTTGCATTTGTTCAGGTTTTATTGTTGATTCTTCATCAATTCCCAAATACACTCCCTCTTACTCAAGTTCATTTATATCACATTCATGTCTCAGGCTGATGTTTTCTTGGTGCTGCAGTTTTCCTGATTTAAAGGTTGCATTTGCACATTTATCAAGACCAAATGACATTCTTATATAATCTGAAAAAGTTTTGATCATTTCCAGTTGTGCAGTCATTTCCTCATCTGATGAACTATACAGTGTTAAATCATCCACAAACAGATGAGAAGCCTTTACATTTTGTTGGTTTCTGGGAGTCAAATTGTAGCCATGATCTAATATGTTAAGTAAACAGCGTGATGGGATAAGGGCAAGACAAAAAACGCAGTGGTGACAAAACGTCATCCTGGAATATCCCCCATTTGAATTTTTATCCCTGGAACAATAATTTGTCCTTTATCATGGCTTAAATCTGCGATGATGGTGCTGCAGTAGCATTGTCGCCTCACAGTAAGACATTGTCCTGTTCGATTCTCAGCTAAAGCGTATTCTGTGTGGAGACATACATGAATGGGCGTACCTTCGTTGAAGGTTGTGCATCAGAGCTGGCAACTCGGCACGTAAAAATCTACTGCCAATCATTAGCGGACCGGAGTTCCGCTGTGGCGACCCCTAACTGGGAAAAGCCGAAAGACACAACAACATCATGGCTTAAATGCAAAGTGGTTTGCCACTGTTTCATTGTCACTGTAATGTAACTCGTCAGTGTAGGGTGTATTATATGAATTTTTAAGCTCTCTTTTAACCATGAATGTGGCATACTGTCAAATGCTTTTTTTATTCTATCCATGCCCACTTAGATTCTTCCCCTTTTTACAGTTCTCCATTATGACTTTATTTAACAACAAATGATCCTTTGATCCATATTACTATCTTTTGTTACCCTTTTGTTCTATTGCCATGATTGAGTTTTCCTCTAAATGACTATAAACTCAGTCAGCATCAGTTTCAGAGTATAGTTTAGACATCATCAGAAGGCAAGTTATGGGTCTATAGTTTTTAGGATAGCTTGCAGGTTCACTCTTAAGGAAGAGCATTGTTTTTCCTGTTGTTAACCAGGCTGGTGCTTGTTTCTGGTGTACATATAAATATTTCTTATTCATGGCTAAATCTTCATGTAAAGATATTAATACTTTTAGCCAGAAGTTAGATACTGCATCTGGACCTGGTGTTTACCAGTTAGGAGCTTTTCTTAACTTTGCTTCAATTTCTCTGCTATTACTTCCTCCCATTTCATATCCTATACATTTGAACGTCTTATTCTTTCTTTTACTTCTTCTATCCATTCAGTGTCTTTATTATGTTCCATTGGATCTTCATAGATATTTCTCCAAAATGTATCTATTTCTTCTTTTTTGTGGTGGTGTTTCAATTCCTTTTGCCTTGTTTCCCAATTACCTATAAAACTTTTTTGGGTCATCAATAAATTTCTTATTTTGTACTTTTCCTTTATATTTATCTGCATTATCTTCTAAGGTTTTCAGCCTGTGCTGATATTTTTAATTATTTGTGACAGTGCATGATAGAGCCTGATCTGTTCCGATACTGGGCACTGCTTCTATTACGTCTATCTTTCTGAGTATTTTTGTTGATCTATTTTCTCTACAGTACTCTTCTAACAGTGACATTTATTGTCTTAATTGCTTTTTAGTTTTCTCTATTTGATACTTCCATGATGGCATTTGCTTTCTCTCCTTCCATTCCCTTACTGTCTGTGGTTTTGTGGCAAGACTTTATTTGTTACTAATTTAGCCTTGCAGTAATACATCCTATTTACTTATTTTATATTGCATGTATTTCTATGAACAGCCGTAATAACTGTATTAATTTATCAAACTCCTACATTTTTCACTTTTATTGACTTTCTGTAGTCTATTTCTTTCATTGATTTTAGTGTATCTGTCCATATCTATTAAATCAAACAATGTTTCTCTTAGATCATTTTCTTCTAAACTGAGGGCACATTCTTTGTTCTTCATTTCCTGCAGGCATGCTACAGAAAGTTAAAGAGCATCTTCCAGTGCCACATTCTCTTCAGTTTCATCCTGTGTCATCTGTTACCCTTTTATATGGGAACTCACTGGCGTATCACTCTACAACGTTGACTATGTCAGAGTTTGGGAACTCACTGGCCTATCATTCCACAACATTGACTGTGTCAGAGTTTGGGAACTCACTGGCCTATCACTCCACAACATTGACTGCGTCAGAGTTTGGGAACTCAATGGCCTATCACTCCACAACTTTGATTGTGTCAGAGTTTGGGAACTCACTGGCCTATCACTCCACAACATTGACTGTGTCAGAGTTTGGGAACTCACTGGCCTATCACTCCACAACATTGACTGTGTCAGAGTTTGGGAACTCACTGGCCTATCACTCCACAACATTGACTGTGTCAGAGTTTGGGAACTCACTGGCCTATCACTCTACAACATTGACTGTGTCAGAGTTTGGGAACTCACTGGCCTATCACTCCACAACATTGACTGCATCAGAGTTGCCATGGTTTCCTTTTCCTTCCCTTGCTGTGCAACTCCAACTGAACGTTTGTACTGGTTTCCTATGGAAGGCTCCAAAGTGTCTTATATGGCAACTGATCAGATATTTCCTGCTCCACTGGATTCTCTTTAATTTGGGGATCCATTATGCTGCTGTGGTGTTATCAGAGTTAGATTTTCTGCTCTAAATCCTTCACTTCGCAGGTAATCCATAATCTCAGTTTCTATTTCTTTAACTTCCCCATTACTAATCCTCTTTTTTACTTTTTTTCTCTTTATTGTCTTATTTTTATACTGTAAATATTTCCATATCCAGATGTATTTGCCTGTATTTCTCTTCAAATGTCTTTGGTGCTGCTCCTTTGTATTGTTTATTTCTGCTTTCTCCTTTGAATAAATATTGCACTGTATTATATCTCTTTTTCTTTCCCATGTCCATAATTCTTCTTGAGATGTCTCCTGCTCCTCCTGTTTCTCCTTACTTGGGGGACTCATTGTTCCATTATGCCATGATATAACCTGTGTTAGACTTTCTATACTAAATCCTTCACTTCAGCGTCTATTTTTTAACTTCTACTTTACTAATCTTCTGTTCTGTGTTTCCTCTTTGGATCTTTTTTTTTGTATTGTGAAATGTTTTATAGCTAGATGCCTTTGCCTGTACTCCTCTTTGAATATCTTTGGGGATGCTTTTTTGTATTGATTGATTTGGCTTTCTCTTTTGCATAAATATTTCACCATATCATATCACTCTTTATTTCTCATGTCCATATTTCTTCTTTATACCTTCTAAAAATTTATAGATTTTGTTCTATATATTTTTGCTGTTCCTCACACTTCTTTTTCCAAACAGCCCAAGATTTTTTGTTCTATATAATGTTTTTCATAAATCTGTTGTATTAATGAACACACATTTGCAGTTTAAGCTTTTGGCAGTTTTTTTTGTGCAAATATTTTTCTTTCCTCTAATTTCTCTCCTAATCATTTTATGTATCACCTGTGTAGAAATTATGGGCTTCTTGCATAATAGTAGCAGTATATAATTTCTTTCTTATCATCAATAGTCCACTCTATAATTTTTATGGCTCTTTTTTGGCCTGCCAGTTTTTGTGACTTTTGTGGACTGCTACTTCCTTCTACAATGGGGGGGGGGCATCCTCCCCCTGGGCCTGGCCTAGCCCCATTGTAGGAATGTTTTCATATCTTTGGATTCTACGCTGTCATTGTTTCCATTCCTGGCACCAGTGTTCCTCCCATCATTGGGTACTTTTTTATCCTGGGACTTGTGCACCCAGCTGTCTTTTTTATTTTTAACCTACTTCTGTTCATAATATACTCTATATAAAATACAGTCTATATATCGTGTCATCTTGGTGAGATTTTGTAAAAAAACAAGGTCAACCTAATGAATGCACTCATCAAGACTTGAGGATGAATTCAGTTCCAGCAATACTACTCTCCTTTGCTTGCTGATTTTATCATCTCTCCATTCAGAGCCCTTCTCTCCAGTAGGACCCCTGACTTCTATGTAGTCTGAAAGATGTTCTGGAAAACCATCCTTTGAAGCAGGAGGCAGGAGCATCATTGCTCAGGTTATTCTTAGCAATGGAGAAGAAATGCTGACCTCTACTAAGGTCACTGATCGGAAGTAGAAGGAACATTTTGAGAAACTTATGAAATCTGTGGGTATGCCCTCCTCCAAATAGATGGTTCCAGAAGCAAGCATTTCTGTAGATGATGTCACTAAGAAGTTCCACTTTTTCAAATCAGTAGGAGTTGATGTGATCTATCTGAAAAGACTGAAGCCACTAGTCATTATTGTGATGGCATGGCAAATGCACCTTTTCAATGTTAAGTGTAAGATTGTGACAATAACTGTAAATTATTAATAACTGCGGATTGTTAATAACTGTGGGTTGTCATTCCCCATTTCAAAAAATTGGAAGAGGAAGGGTTTTTTTTGTATGGGAGTCATACTTTGCAGCCTTTCTAGAAAAGGCTATACCACAATATTGGAAAAGAGATTTCATTCAATAAATGTTACTCCGACTTAATAGGATCATTGTAGATTCTGTCCTGACTGTGGAACAGTGGCTCAGCTTTTGGTCATCATATAGATAATGGCAGGGCTGTGTAACTTTGTCAGCACTGTACACAGATACTTTATGGTCTTGGAGAATATATATGCTTACATATCCTGTGATGTCTTGTGGGGAGTGCTGTATAAGTATACAGTCTCAACTCTGCTACTTCAAGCTGTTCACTGTCTGTATTTGAGAAGTAAGAGGTGTGTCTGTATTCCTAGCATCAAAGTCAAACACATCAAAGGTGGCTGTAGGAGTCCACTAATGCTATGTCTTGTTTCCCTTCCTGTTCATAATTTTTATGGACAGGATATCAAGCACAGACAAGGTATGCAGAATGTTCAGTCTGAAGACAAAATGGTTAGAGCTTTGTTGCTTGTAGATTATGTTGCCCTTTTAACCTAAGGTGAGTGTGATTTCTAGCCGGTTTTGTATTGACTAACTACCAAGTGTGATGGGATTAAAGGCAGCATCCCCAAAGCAAAAGCTCAGAAGTCGCTTGTGGAACAGTGAATTGTTATGTGCATATCAGGGAAAGAAGATGCCTCATGTGAACAAGTTTAAATATCTTGGGGCATTCCCCATGAATGAAGTCAAGGGGACAAGAGGATTGACCAGCTAAGAACAGCAGTAGAAGTAGAACTTCAGGCACTTAAACTGTGAAGTAAGGACTGAGTGACTTTATTGGTTAGTATATGTGACCATTCTCACCTGTGGTCATGAGCATTAGCTAGTGACTTAAAAAATGAAATCATGATGATGTGTAAAAGAAGTGAGGTTGTTTCACTTAGCAACTGGACTCATTGTCCATAACAGAGTAAAAAAATCAATGATCTGGAAGAGCCTCGGAGTAGAAGCACTGTTCAATCGGATTGACTGCAGTCAGTTCAGGTGGTTTGGGTACTTTGTGAGCATGATCCCATGAGAAGAATATTAGGCATGACCTACTGAGAGGAGGCCCTGTGGCAGACCTAGTACACATGGGATGGATTATATCACTCAGCTGGACTAGGAATTGGGATCCATCAGGATGAGAAAGAATGCTGCTGATGATAGAGAAGCTTGGCTTATCCTGCTCAGCTTGCAACTGCTGCAACCTTTTTAAGAACAAGTGGTTTCAAAAATAGGTATAAATATAGTACAATATTAACATCACTTTGTAAGACATTACAGAGAATTTTCTTGTGTGGCAAAAGCCAGGGAACCTTTTTGGCTAGGCTTATATAGGCCCCAGGGCCGATAACCTAGTACCTACCAATGAACCTATGAATCAATTGTAGCATTCGGTCTGTTTTTAATTACTTACATTAGCTCAAGAAAGTTCATAGGTTCATAGCTTAGTACTAACCTAACTGCCTTTGTGAGCCATTTTAAGCCTAGCCAGTTATCCTTTGTGAAACTCAAACCTTGCACCTTGTGTTTGTAAGGCAAACACCTTAACCATTAGGCCACCCTCCCAACTCCTGTGATATGCAGTTTTTGGTTGCTTTTATTTTATACAGTTTTTGGTTGCTTTATTTTATTGCAGTGTTAACCAAGAAACTATGAAGGAATGAGTTCCTGTTTTTAGGGGCTAATGAGGAGCAATGTTTGGTTAAGTAACTTGCTCAGAATCACACAGTATATAAGTGGAATTAAATCCGGGACTAGAGAATGGAGCTTATTATGAAGTTTTGTCCTTACTTATCTGGTGTATGTTGCCAGTCTATAAAAAATATCTAGGAGAATTACTGTGATAAATAAGAGATGAACTGCATAATGAGTAAACACTAAAACCCTACAAGTCTGTTTTTGGTATCACAGAAATTTCTTAGGGGAGATCATTCAAAGCCATATCCGGTCCAGTTTTATTTAGCTGTTGGTATAATGGTTAAGGTGTTTGCCTCACAGACAAGAGATACAGGGTTTGATTTTTACCACAGGAAACTGTCTAGGCTTAAAATGGCCCACAAGGGCAGCTAGCCTAGTAATTAACTTGGAATCTATGAATCTTTATTCTTAAATTAGAACTCACACTTTGATATCAGTAGGCTGGGCATCACATGTTAGGATTTTAATACAACATATCTCTCGATTATGTAACAAAACTCCCATAGGACACACAATAAATCTGCACCTTAAAGTTAAAAGCAAGCTGGGTACCTACACAGAAGATGCAAACTCCCATAAGAAACACAACAGATATGACTTAAAGGAATTTAAAAACACTCTGGTACCTAGATTACAGATACAAAATGCTGTTGCTTTTAAACTTATGCATGACCTAAATATCCTAAGTTTGATTGTTCACTATGAAATTAGAGATCATTTAGCTAGGCCTCTATGGCAGGGACTCTCTCATCAAGGTTAGACTTGACCGCTACTAGAGGGCAGGGGATTACTAAATCCTGGTCAGCCTAAATTAGCAGCAGGTAAAATAATACTCAGATATGCTGCACTTCACTGAGAACTGATACATCAATGAAGTCTTTGACTGAAATTCAACTAGCAAAATATCAAATTGCATGCCCCAGGTCAAGTGGGGAGCAAACCTCCTAACAGCCCCTGCGCAAAGCTTTTTTCCCTGCACACTGTTACCTAACAACCTACTCTGAGGTTGTACTATCTTAGGGTAGGTTATGTATATCTGAAAAAAAACAAGGATGATACTGTCAGGGTTTCATACCTATACGTTAGCAAGGAATTTGACACAGTACTATTCAAACACTGATGCAGAAATTAAGCAGCCTTCAAGTAGGTGCAAGTTGCTAGCACTGAACAGATCAATTTGAAATTAAGTTCAACCCCTGAACTCAGAATCAGATTTATTTTTCTAGGGAACTCCACTTAAAAAAGCTATTAGATGTAACAAGCTTTCTATAAGAATGAATACAACTGTTTTGTTGAATAATCCTTAATCAGATTGAAAGAACTCAGTGTCCGAGCTAGCAGAACCACTAAGTACTCTTCCTCAACTCAAAAGATACATCTGCCGGTGAAGACCTCATCTCTGAATTCTCTAAATTACCCATGACCTCTTTGTTCACTTCCTAATAATCAAACCGCCAAATGCAAAGAATACACACCTTTCCTTCTTGTCTACTTCAGAAAAAGCCACCTATGTGGAGTATCTAACCTTTTTAATACAGATATGACAAGGCCATCTTATTCAGTCTCATCTCCACACATTTATCCTATGTGTTCTTGAAAATGTCATTCTTGATATTTGAAAAAAAATCACTAAATTCAACAGCAGACTTTAAGTTTTAAGTTAGTACAATGAAATTTTTGAAAAAAATCAACTAAATACAAGCCTGTGAGCACCTGCAGGAATATAGAGTACTATCCCCAAATCAGCATGGATTCTGTTCAGAAAGAAGCCCTTCCACAGCAATGTGAACCTTAACTAATGATCCTTAAGCAGATCTATAAGGACCTTTCACATGTGATGTATTATAATTATAGAACTGATCAAATCTTCTGACCTAGTTAATCACAACCTTTCCAGATTTTCCCTATTTCAGCATGCTTCATTTCTGAAGTAACTGGCTGTTTTTCAAACTACCTTCTCCTAGTTTACATAAAATCAGACTGCTGGAACAATTCACTGCACTGTGGAGGAGCTTCCCATGCTTAAGAGTTACTATCAAACAAGCCACTCTAGCTGTGGAGGCTAAGGAAACATTTGGACAACTGAGGCACTCAGCTACTACATCTGAAGTGGATGCTGTTTTGTAAGGCATTATCTTTAAACTAAAAAACGCTGAGATGGAGACACAGAAATGTAAGAGGTGTAAATTATAAAGGGACCTTATAAGTAATTGAGCACTTGTTTAGGAAACATGCCATTTAGGAAGATCTCATAATCAGAGGAGTAATGTAATGTTAGCTAGTCAACATTCAAAAAATACGGTCCTACTGATGTGCATAACCATCTGCTCTTCCAGATGTAGCCCACCTTTTATGTTGAGCTTTGTTGAGCAGTACAGAAAACTTCATCATGGTAGCCCTAGCTCTAACTGTGTCCCTCATCATAGCTATCAAACCAGCACCCAAACACAATGTTCATTTCAAATAAGCCAGGTGAGGAATGAACTCCATTAAAGAGACACATAACAACTAACCTAGGCACTTCAGATGTTAAAAGGTATATTTTATTTACTTTACTGATAATATTAATTCTGTACTTCAAATTTAGTTTGACTTGAGCATTTTATTTAATTAAAAGGGATTCATTTAAGTGTAATGTTGCTATTTGCAAAACCTCTGGCAAAGATTTGGATATCCATGAACTTTCCCTACAAAAACATGGACTTAAGTTTATTCTATCAAACTTGCTTGATAGCATTTATCTAAAACTGACTGTTTTAATATTCTGCATCACTGAGTTTTATGTACCACAAAGTACTGATAACTTTATGGAGAATAACTTGCATAGTAGTGATGGTAGAGAAGAGGATTTTAATGACATTTTTATTACGTTTTTTTTCCTCGCTCTTTTCATGATTATTACAATTTATTAGATATTTCTAATGTTTCATTTAAGAACTTTTTAAATACAATTTAAAAACACTATCCTCGCTCTTTTCATGATTATTACAATTTATTAGATATTTCTAATGTTTCATTTAAGAACTTTTTAAATACAATTTAAAAACACTATCACTAATACATTTTGCTGATTTTTTTCTTCCTCTAAGAATAATGCCTGCTATAATTTAACTAAGGAAGAATGGATGTCCCCGGATTCATAAAGGTTACAACAAAGTGAACACTATGAGCACACTTTCTGAATTCAAGATTATCCCAACCACAGTGCTTGTGTTGTCTATTTATTCAGAAAGGTTACACTAAGGTAAACACAGTGTGCACTTTCTGGTAACCTTTATGAATCTGGCCTCAAACAACACCTTTAGTATTAAACCTGTTGATAAACAGTATAGCATTGCTGCAGACATTTACGAGCTATGAACATTTATCATGCTGTATTTAAGGATGCTTACAGTTGTTCATAGGTTCATAGGTTCATAGGTTCATACTAGGCTATCTGCCCGAGGGCATTTATAAGCCTAGCCCATAGTTTTGTGGCTTACGCCACCCCTTTTGTATGGGGAACTATACCCATTATTTTGCTGTGCCTCTGTCTAGCAGTGACACTGAGGTAATCCCTGGAGTATATCTGCGATCTCCCATCCATTGGTCAAGATTTCTCTTGAACAAGGCCAGCGAGGTGCTCTGCCTCACATATACCGGGATTTTGTTCCACAACATAGGGAGTCTTTGGGTGATGAATCTATCCCTCCAGCACGTCCTATTAATAGCCGTGTCGAGGTTTAAGTCTCCGCCCTTGTGGCTCTGACGGATCTAGATTTTTGAGGTGAAGCATATTCATCAAATCTGGGTTAGACATGGCCTTGTATGTCAGGCAAAGGTCACCTCTGAGCAAGCGTGGCGACTGAATAGAGCTGGAGTTCTTTCAGTCGGGCAGCATAGGACAGATTTTTGAGACCCTTTATCCTTTTGGTGAGGAACTTTTGTGGCCTCTCCAGCTGCTGCAAGTGTCGGGTCAGATACATTCGAATGGGGCATTGTACTCAATCATTGGTCTGATGAGTGATGAGTATAGGAGACTATGACCTCCTTGATCTAGATGTGTTTCGCTTCATGATAAGGTGGGCAATGTAGAAGGTCTTCCTAACTACTTTAGCTACATGGGTGTCGAATGACAGGCTACTGTCAACCTGGGTCCCCAGGTCCCTGATAACTTTTTCTGTGCTCAGAGGATTACCACCTATATGGTAGCTAGGGGTAACCTTGTTTTTCCCGAAGGGTATGACTATGCATTTTTTGGCATTTAACTTTAGGCCATGGCTCTGGCACCAGTCATCCGTTTCAGTGAGACCCTTCTGAAGGATATCTGTGCTAGAATGTCTTTGAAGGAGCTTATGCAAAAAGGATATAGACTGGCTTTTTGATGCCTGTATAGCTGAGAGGCTATTATATTTAGGTATTGCTAGAATACAAATCTTCTATTTTCTCCCTAAGATCCGTAAGGACTTGAATAGGCAACCAGAGAGGTCAGTTGTTGCAGATGATATAATCTTACTTATAATATTGGTAAAATTAATAGTTTTATTTGGTTACATTACCAGTTTGGATTCTCTTATTAAAGACTCAAATAATTTATTTGTTAAACTGAAGGATGTTACTTGGACTGAGGATATGTTTTAGCTAATAACTGTTGTATCAAGTTTATATACTCATATACAATTTTCCTGTGGTACCCAGCCACTCGGTATGTACAAGCCAGTGCATTTCTTTGTACCAGTCCCAAGCCCGGATAAATGGGGAGGGTTGCGTCAGGAAGGGCATTCGGTGTAAACTTTTGCCAAATCATACATGCAGAAAACAGTACAGAAATGCATAGCAGATCAGTCGAGGCCCGGGTTAACAACGACCGCCACCAGTACTGTTGGCCAACAGGGTGCTGGTGGAAATTGGGCTACTGTTGGCCGAAGGAGAAGAAGAGGGGGAAGGCATGCCAAAGGCAGGTAAAGGCTAGGACTGTGATAGTGAGGGTCAGAACTTTGAATGCTGGTAGTATGACTGGTACAGGGAGAGAGCTAGCTGATATGATGGACTGAAGGAAGGTTGGTATATTGTGTGTGCAAGAGACCAGATGGAAGGGGAGCAAGGCTAGGTGTATTGGAGGTGGTTTCAAATTGTTTTATCATGGTGTGGATGGGAGGAGAAATGGCGTAGGCATTATCCTGAAGGAACAGTATGCTAAGAGTGTTTTGGAGGTGAAAAGAGTGTTGGATAGAGTGATGTTTATGAAGCTGGAAATTGATGGTGTAATGATGAATGTTGTTAGTGCGTATGCTCCACAAGTTGGGTGTGCGATGGATGAGAAAGAAAAATTTTGGACTGAGTTGGATGAAGTGGTGATGACTGTACCCAAGGGTGAGAGACTGGTGATTGGAGCATATTTCAATGTGCATGTTGGTGAAGGGAACAGAGGGGATGAGGAAGTGATGGGTAGGTATGGTGTTAAGCAAAGGAATGCAGAAGGTCAGATGGTGGTGGATTTTGTGAAAAGAATGGACATAGCTGTGATGAATACATATTTTAACAAGAGAGAGGAGCATAGGATGACATACAAGAGTGGAGGAAGATGCACACAGGTGGATTATATCTTATGTAGAAGGGCCAGTCTGAAGGAGATTGGAGACTGTAAAGTGGTGGCAGGGGAAAGTGTAGTTAGGCAGCATAGGATGGTGGTTTGTAGAATGACATTGGTGATCAAGAAGAGGAGGATGAGTGTGAGGGCAGCACCAAGGATCAAATGGTGGAAAGTGAAAAAGGGTAATTGTGAGGTGATGTTCAGGGAAGAGTTAAGACAGGCACTGGGTGGCAGTGAAGAGTTACCGAATAGCTGGGTAACTACAGCAGAGCTAGTAAGAGAGATGGCTAAAAAGGTGCTTGGTGTGACATCTGGAAAGAAAAAGGAGGACAAGGAGACCTGGTGGTGGAATGAAGAAGTACAGGAGAGTATACAGAGAAAGAGGTTGGTGAAGAAGAAGTGGGATTGTCAAAGAGATGAAGAAAGTAGACAAGAGTATAAGGAGATGAGGTGCATGGCAAAGAGAGAGGTGGTGAAGGCTAAGGATAAGGCGTATGAAGAGTTGTATAAAATGTTGGACACTAAGGAGGGAGAAAAGGGCTTGTACCGATTGGCTAGACAGAGGGACTGAGCTAGTAAAGATATGCAGCAGGTAAGGGTGATAAAGGATAATGAGGGAAATGTACTCACAAGCGAGGGGAGTGTGTTGAGCAGATGGAAAGAGTACTTTGAGAGGCTGATGAATGAAGAGAGTGAGAGGGAGAGAAGGTTGGATGATGTGCGGATAGTGAATCATGAAGTGCAGTGGATTAGCAAGGAGGAAGTAAGGATAGCTATGAAGAGGATGAAGAACGGAAAGGCTGTTGGTCCAGATGACATACCTGTGGAAGCATGGAGGTGTTTAGGTGAAATGGCAGTGGAGTTTTTAACTAGATTGTTTAATGAAATCTTGGAAAGTGAGAGGATGCCTGAGGAATGGAGAAAAAGTGTTTTGGTACCGATTTTTAAGAATAAGGGTGATGTGCAGAGGGATTAAACGGATCAGTCACAGCATGAAATTATGGGAAAGAGTAGTGGAAGCTAGGTTAAGAAGGGAGGTGATGATTAGTGATCAGCAGTATGGTTTCATGCCAGGAAAGAGCACTACAGATGCGATGTTTGCTCTGAGAGTGTTGATGGAGAAGTACAGAGAAGGTCAGAAGGAGTTGTATTGTGTCTTTGTGGATTTAGAGAAAGCATATGACAGGGTGCCTAGAGAGGAGTTGTGGTATTGTATGAGGAAGTCGGGAGTGTCAGAGAGGTATGTAAGAGTGGTACAGAATATGTACGAGGGTAGTGTGACAGCGGTGAGGTCTGCGGTGGGAGTGACAGATGCGTTTAAGGTAGAGGTGGGATTACATCAAGGATCAGCTCTGAGCCCTTTCTTATTGGCAATGGTGATGGACAGGTTGACAGACGAGATCAGACAGGAGTCCTCATGGACTATGATATTTGCAGATGACATTGTAATCTGTAGTGAGAGTAGGGAACAGGTGGAGAAGACCCTGGAGAGGTGGAAATATGCTCTAGAGAGAAGAGGAATGAAGGTCAGCAGGACTAAGACAGAATATATGTGTGTGAATGAGAGGGAGGATAGAGGAATGGTGAGGATGCAGGGAGTAGAGGTGGCGAAGGTGAATGAGTTTAAGTACTTGGGATCAACAGTTCAGAGTAATGGTGAGTGTGGAAGAGAGGTGAAGAAGAGAGTACAGGCAGGATGGAGTGGGTGGAGAAAAGTGTCAGGACTGATTTGTGACAGACGAGTACCAGTAAGAGTGAAAGGGAAGGTCTACAAGAAGGTAGTGAGACCATCTATGTTATATGGGTTGGAGACAGTGGCATTGACAAAAAGGCAGGAGATGTTAAGATTTGCACTGGGTGTGACGAGGATGGACAGGATTAGGAATAAGTATATTAGAGGGTCAGCCCAGGTTGGAAGGTTTGTAGACAAAGCCAGAGAGGCAAGATTAAGTTGATTTGGACATGTGCTGCGGAGGGATGCAGAGTATATTGGGAAAAAGATGCTAAGGGTGAAGCTGCCAGGTAACAGGAAAAGAGGAAGGCCTAAGATAAGGTTTGTGGATGTGGTGAGAGAGAACATGCAGGTGGCTGGTGTGACAGAGCAAGATGCAGAGGACAGGAAGAAATGGAAACAGTTGATCTGCTGTGGTGACCCCTAACGGGAGCAGCCGAAAGAAGAAGAAGATACAATTTTCCTGTGGAATGGAGGCTCTGTGGTATTTTTTTTTTTTTTTGGTGATTGTTCCAAAGCCTCTTGAAATGTGGGTCTTTCTATCTGCATAATAATATTTATGTTTATAATTTTGTTAGCCATCAGAAATGTGGTATTATCACAGGGTGCTCCCTTTGCTCTTACTTGTGTCAATTTCTATGTTTTTTTTCTAAACTGAATATTTATATATAAATTCCGTTTTTTGCAAGCCAGATTATTTTTTTCCTTTCTTATATTGATGATATGACTATTATTTGCAAAGGGGGAACTCACTCATAGGTTCATAGGTGTCGACTAGGCTAATGGCCCTGGAGCCTTTACAAGCCTAGCCCATAGGATTACCCCTGGCATCGTGCCACCCGACCTTAGCCCAGTGCCTCTGTCGAGTAGAGCCACTGGAGTGATCCCCAGGCTGAATTTTCTATTTCCCATCCACTCATCAAGATTTCTCTTGAAGATGGCTCTGTTTGACATGTATGGGAAGTCTGTTCCATAGCATGGCCATTCTCTGGGTTATGAATCTGTCCCTCCAGCACATTCTGTTGATTGTGGTAATGAGGTTGAGGTCTCTAGACCATGTGGTCTGGAGGGATTGAGATTTCTTTAGATGTAGAATTTCTAACAGAGCTGGTTCAGTCATGGCTTTGTAAGTCAAGCAGAGATCGCCTCTAAGTAAGCAATATGAGAGAGAGAATAGCTGGAGGTTTTTTTTGCATCTGTCCATATAGGACAAGTTTTTAAGGCCTAGGATCCTCTTTATTAGGTACTTTTACAGCCTCTCCAGTTGTTGCAGGTGTCTAGTGAGGTACATGCCAAATGGGACATTGTACTCGATGATTGGCCTAATGAGGGAAGAGTAGATGGAGACAATGACCTCTTTATCCCTGGATGCAAAACCCTTAGCAATGAGATGTGCCACATAGAACTTTCTGACCACAGTGGCAGTGTGGTGGTCAAAAGAGGGGTTGCTGTCAACCTGTTTTCCTAGATCTCTTATAATGCCTTCTATGTTCAGAGGACTACCATCGATGTGGTAAATCATGGGAACTGGGTTTTTCCCCAAAGGGGATGACAACACATTTTTTGGCATTGAGCTTAAGGCCATGGTTCTGACATCAGTCGTTGGTCTCAGTGAGGCCTTTCTGTAGGATGTGGACATCACTTGGGGAGTTAATAATGGCTCCCAACTTACAATCATCTGCGAACTTTGTCAGCCAGAGTCTCTTCATGTTGGCCTGGACTTCTGAGAAGTAGATACTAAACAGGAGAGGACCCAGGACCGATCCCTGTGGGACTCCACTCGTGACTGGTCGGCAGTATGACTTGGAGTCAGTTACTTTCACACCATGGGTTCTATCTATGAGCCAGTTTGCAACCCACCTAGTGATATATGGGTTGACGACAAGCTTAGTGAGTTTTTTATGATTCCCTCTGTGGGGAATGGTATCAAAGGCCTTGGCCAGATCAAGGAAGACTGTATGAACCACCTTGCCTTCATCCACAGCTCTGGTGACTGACTCAAAGAAGTCAACCAAGTTGAGCAGGCATGATCTACCCTTCACAAACCCAAACTGCGTGGGATCCAGAGTTTGGAGATTCCCTATATCCTTGTTTATTAGGTCCATGATGATACATTCCATAGCTTTGCATATCAGACTTGTCAGGCTAATGGGGAGATAGTTCCCAAGGTCTGTAGTTGTTCCTCCTTTGTGAAGAGGGATGACTGTAGCAGTCCACCATTTGGTAGGGAAAAAGCCTGAGGTGAGGCTGTGATTGAACAGGGCACACAGGTGAGGTGCCAGTTCACTCTGTAGTTCATTTAGAACACAGCCAAGGATATTGTCAGGTCCCATAGAAGCTGTATTCTTGGCCTTGGACAGTGCTGTTTTAACCTGTGCAGCAGTAATACTGGGTGCCTGGCAATCTACTGGTATTGTGATTGGTCCTTTGGTGGGGGAGAGGGGTAAAGTTGGCACTGAATTTGTCAGCCAGTATATTGGCAATATCTGTTGGCTCAGTATAGGAGGTACCATTGTGCAGTAGCTCAGAGCAAATCTGAGTATTGCCGTGGAGATTCTTTACATAACTATAGAAGGCCTTGTGGTTATCTTTACTATCTGCTTCAATTCTGTTTTCATAGCTAGCTTTAGAGGATTTGATGAGGGATCTCAACTTTTGAGATGGTACTCTGATGAAGTCTAGTTACATTTCAGACTAAAGCGCTCAGTTCAGTTTTTTAATAAACATTTTTGGAGAATTGCCTTGTCCTCTGGTTTTGTGCTAGTTTATACTTGTTTTCTGATCTCAACTTTTTGTTGAGGCTGATAAGGGAGTTTTTCCAGTCTTGAGACTTCACCTAATTCCAGATCAGTTTCCTCCTTCTGTTGTAGAGTTTGTTTATGGCAGGAAACCACCAGATTGGCTTCATTTTGTTGGAGGAGAGCGTCTTGGTTCTATTGGATATGGCGAGATCCATGCATTTGTGTCCGTGTCTGTACAGTGCATTGGTGTATGATTCAGCGGTCATGCAACTATTCTCCATTTGCAAGTGTGTTGTGAAGTTAGCCACCTCTGTTTTTAGGAGCCCAAAGTTAACTTTGGAGAAGTTTTTCATGGTGGTTACCTTTGCGGGGGGTGGGTGAGTGAGTGGGAGGGATGTGGATATCTAAGGTGATTATTTTGTGGTCGGATCTAACCAGGGAGGAGTTGACTAATGGTGTAGAGCAACAGTCACCCATGTTATTAATGACCAGGTCAAGGATGTTGCTACCTCTAGTGGGGGTAAGAACGAGCTGGTCCAGGGCATTGAGATTAATGAATTCCAATAAACATTGGGCAAGTGTATTGGTGTATGAGTAGTTTTCCCAGTTAATGGAGGGGTAGTTAAAATCGCCCAGTATGAGAGTGTTAGGTTGGACCCTAATATTCTCCAAGGTGCTTAGGAACATGGAGTGGGTGTCTTGGAACATGGTTGTGGACCTATAACAGGCTATGACCTGAATCGCTGTCTTATCCAATGTTAGCTGCACCTGAAGTATCTCTGATCAGTTATGTTGGGCTACCAGTCTGGAGGTTTGTGCATCATTTATGAATATGGAAACACCACTGCCTTTGGAGCTCCGGTCCAAGTTCTGGGGCCGAAAGGTGTGGAATGAGTTATAGCCTGGTAGTACAGGGGTGCTTTCTGCTGTCTTGAACCAGATCTCTATTTCAGCACAAATGTCGATGTTCTCCATTTTAAGGAGTGCTTCGAGCAAGTGCATTTTGAGATTTAGACTTCTGGCATTGAGCAGCATGACTCTCAGATTGCATTTGTTTGTAGCTGTTATGGTGGTAATTTGGTCTTTGGAACACTGCCTAAAAAAGACACTACCGTGGTGGTAAGAGCCTTGGCCAGTATCCGGAAGCCCAGGGGTGAAAGATGCAGGCCATCTCTGGCAAAGCATAGAGGTCTGTCAAGTCATGTCATCCCAGACAGACAGATACTGGATCCCCTTAAAATGACACCAGAAACTTAGCCAATTGTTGAAATCAATCATTTTCTACTTGTACTGTGGTACTAGGTAATGGTAGGATGCTGCTCAGGGCTAGGGTTATATCTGCCTGGGCGACATGATCCGAGAGCACTTCTATATCTCTTTTCATGTAGTCCAGGGAGGTAAATCTCAGGTCATTCACACCCATATGTACAATGACAGAGTAATATTTGTACCTGTTGTTGAGGGCCCTGAGTGCATGCATTATGTGGTGGATCCTGGCACCTGACAGGCAGCTGACTGTTACTTTCTTCTTAGTCATCCTAGTAAGTGGGACATCAGTGTGCCTCACTATCGAATCACCTATGACTAGGGTGCTGGACATGCTGTTTTGCCTTAGGGGCTTTGGCTGAGTGGCACACTGTTTGGGAGAGTTATGTGTCTCGTGATTAGTATTGTATTGTGGTGGTCGAGTGTGTTTCTGCCTTGGAGGTCTCTGCTGTTTGGGTAGATTTTTATTGAGAGCCTCTGCGTAGGTGGGTGTGTGGTTTGTGTTTTTAGGTGAAGGCAGTGCTGTGTGTGTTCTGGAGGGCTATGTGTTCCATGTGGTGTGGTGCAAGTGTTGACCTTCTCCTCTTGACTAGCAGTTCCGGTCTTGGCTGGAGAGTGCGTGGCTTCTAGTTTGGATATATAAGTGTATCTCTCGCAAGTCTGAGTGCTGGGAGGTAAGAGAAGAGGGTTATCAGTGTACATGAGTCAGTTGCTACATTGTTTCAGGATGGTATCCAAAGTTTCATACTTCATCTTCATAGCAGTATGTTTGGTTTAAAAGTTTACTCTGATAATTGACATATTAATTGTGTTGGTTTAACCCTTAATGACATTCCTGTAAAATTTGTGGCTTCTAAATTATATAACAAGCCTAGTTCCAATAATCATCTCCTTTTAGCTTGTAGCTGTTGCATTATATACATAGTTTTGCTACTTGACTCACAGAGAACTTCTATCAGCCAAAACTGCATGTAGTCATAGGCCTGTCATTCTGAACATGATTAACGGGATTGTTCACTGTATTTCTGATTGAGTGGTTATAGTAATAACCATGTCACTGAGAGTAGCTTTGGAGTTGTGAGTTATATTAGAGATAGGGGCTCTTCTCACTCCTTCTAACTTTCATCCTTTTTTGATGTTAATTGCCAGGAAAGAATATATACCACAATACTTCTGATAGCAAACATATATTTTTATGTGACTGAATATAACATTCTCACTATCACATTGTCTCACTTCTAAATAAATATTGAAAATTGACTCTGTTGTACATAAGTATTATAACAGTACTTCTGCATGCATGTCACTAGTTACCCCAGCCTTGGGGGTATTTATTTTAATTTGTTAACCATGGTATACCACTGATCCGCATGGACCATTTTCAGATGTATCTTGAAAGATACAGAAAAGAAAAGCACTATTTTGAATGAACGTTTGTAAATATAATGTTTTGATGTGAGGGACTAAATTCAAAAATATTTCTAAAAGTTAGGAAAAAATTGTCATTCAAAATAAAACAGGGTATTACTAGACATTAACTACCATAAACCATTGTTGTCTGTGCTATGCTATGAATGATCACATACAAAGAAACATTTTGAGAGAGATAACAATATTTAGAAAATGTCCTTGATTATAATAGTGGTACTACATATACAAATATTACTGGAGGTATTTACTGGGTATTTAAGTAAGCAGCAGGACAGCTATGATCTACAAAGTTGCTTTTAAGTTTAGAGGTAAAGTATGAGTTTGTCAAAATGAGTTCTGGGTACTGACTAATAGATAACATTAATATACATGCTACCATTGTAAGCTTTGCCAATGATATTTGCAACCCCCCCAGAACACTTATATATAGCATGTGGGGGTTGTATGCCACAGAGAATTAGTTTGTAATTATGTGGAAATGGGAAGGGATAGGAAGGAGGGTGGGAAAGCAGGGTACTGGGGGGTACTGGGAGGGGAGTTTAGAGTCAGGTGGAATAATTATTACAGTATGAAGAGGGGGCCATGTGAAGGCAGATAAAGTGGTGGACCCAGTGGTCAAGTTATTGTTTAGATGGAGAATAGTAATAAGCCTGTGACTGTTGCTGGCAAGTATTCTTGTGATGTACTTGTTGCTGTTTATGCACTTTAATTTCCCTGTGGCCTGGTCTGCATTGGTAAGCCAGAACAAAATTTAAAGCCATACTATCGGAACATATTAGAGATAGTTACGATAGTAAGAAAATCATTCTATATTGTCCAATTAATAAGCAAGGGTATGGAATGCTGGTCCGAGGAAGTCATAGTAGCATTGTACTCAGCCCTGATCAGACCCATCATAGGATCATAGGATGTTACTAGGCTACTGGCCCTAAGGCTCTTACAAGCCTAGCCAAGAATTTAGCCCATGTTCCAACAAGTCCAGCAGGGACACAAGTGGAATCCCAGGAGTATATTTTCTGTTCCACATCCAGTTTCCCAGGTTGCGCTTAAAAACGGTTAATGAGGTACTCTGCTTAACGTGGCGAGGGGGTCTATTCCACAAAAGGGGGAGTCTCTGGGGCACAAATCTGTCCTGCCAACAAGTCCCATTGATGTCACAGACCAGGCTGAGGTCATGCATGCAGGTTACTCACACTCACCAACTTTGTAGATCATAGCTATTCTACTGTTTACTTAAATACCCAGTAAATGTTGGAACATGGCAAATACCTCAGTGAGTACAATGCCCCCTTTGGCATGTACATAGCCAGGTACTTGTAACAGTCGAACAACTTCAAAGGCCCTTCAGCAGGAGAATCCAGGCTATGAATACCCAGTCATACACAGATCATCATATGGTCCTATTTCTGTACTCAGTCTCCTGTAGGTTACTGAAAGACAATCCATGCCTGGCATATAAGGCATCTTTAAATCCAGCTCTGATGAAGTCTTTTGCCCATCCACAAGACAAACAGCACCAGAAACACCAGATCCAAGGACCTGAACTGTGTCTGTGATACAAATAAAACCTGCTGGACGGACCAATATATGTCTCAAAAGATCCCCACACTATGGAAAAAGCTTCCCATCTACAGGAAGCAGAGTTTATCCTTGACCCTATTCAAAAGAAGCCTTGATCATTGGATGGGAAATTGCAAATTCAACCTCAGCCCCAAGCTCCTTTGTCTTCAGAGCTCCCTATTCCATCCGCAGGTTCACCTCATTTAGAGAGATCTCTGAGAACTGTGTCCAGGCCACCATCCAGAGTGTCTTTTGTCAGGTCTACCTACAGCCTTTAGGAGTCAGAGGTGGACAGGTTGATGAGGCATTTCCTTCAGACACAGATCCAGATGGGAGTCCTACCAGCCTCATCCCATACCAAGTCTGTGAGCGGACAGTCACCTTTTAGACCCCTGGCTCCTTCTCCGATCCGTCTTACTGTTTCCGAGCCCTCAGATCTGAATGCCCCAAGAGCCAAGGTGCTGGAGCCAATAGTGGACCTTACTACTACCCTGGCACCTATCCTGACTCACTCAGCTCCTGCTGTTTTGCAGCAGAGCAGCTCTCAGAGGTGCAGCCTTGACATTCTAGTAGACAGGCTCAGCGTAGTTCTACTGATGCCTCATCAGTGGTCCTTCAACCAATCAGTGGCAAACATGATCTTTGGCAAGTGAGGTCAACCTTGCTGTGACTCCTTTGCCTCTCCCCACAATAACAAGTGCAGCAGGTTCTTTTCCTTGGTTCCCCCTCAGGGACAGTCACTCAGAGATGCTGTGGTCCATGCTTGGCCTCCCAGATTGCTTTATGCCTTTCCCCCTCCTCTTAATCCTCAGGTTTCTTCAGAAAGCCTCTCAGTTGGAGTCCAAAGTTATCCTCATTACCCCCTTTTGGCCTCAGCAAATCTGGTTCAGCTTTGTCACCTAATTTGCCCCCTGTGGACTCTTGAACCATGTCTGCTTCTACTACCCCATCTATCAGGGCAAGTTCACCCCACTCTCCCAGGTCTGAAACTAACCACATGGTTTCTCCAGTTCCAATGATGGCTAAATCTGCCAGGCTTTTATCCCCAGTCTGTAATATTCTGATCTCCTCTCACAAATCCTCCAAGTGACCTATTTATCAGACAAATGAAAGAGGTTCTCCATTTGGGTGACACAGCAGAATTTGGATCCCTTTACCGCCCTGTTCTGGCAGTTCTAGAATTTTTAGCTCATATTTTACATGAAGGGGCTAGTCATTCCACTGTTAAAGTCCAGTTGGCAACCATTTTTAATTTTTATTTAGGAGAAAATGTGTCTCATTTAGCCTCATCTCGATTGTGCAAGGTTTTTCTTAGAGGGATATTCCTTCTTTGCCCTCCTGTCAAAGATTCAACAGAACTAAATCTTTCAGGAAATCTGACCAACTTTTCATATCTTTTTCGGATGTGAAAAAGGGCAAACCAGTTACTAAGACCACCTTAGCTAAATAGTTAAGGGACTGCATCTCATTTGTCTATGACTCCAAAGGTGTTCTTTTACCTCAACGGGTTAAGGCTCACTTGACTAGGTCTATGTCAACTTCTCAAGCTTTTTG
Organism: Protopterus annectens; assembly: GCF_019279795.1. NCBI lineage: Eukaryota > Metazoa > Chordata > Ceratodontiformes > Protopteridae > Protopterus > Protopterus annectens. Next base: position 398,153,218 of record NC_056738.1, on the reverse strand, counting down.
GGCCAAAGTTTCAATTGATGACATTTGTTCAGCTGCTTCCTGGTCTAATTCTCACACCTTTATTTCCCACTACAAATTGGATGTAGTGTCCAGATGTAGAGCTGCTTTTGGTCCTGCAGTGCTCTGGAATATCCTTACATGAAGTCCACCCAAGATTTTGATGTAGATGGGGACTCTGTCCCACAGGTCAAGGAAGAATGAGAAGACAACGTCAGCTAAAGAAGTTATGTACTCAACATAATGTTCCATCTGTGTTGTCCTCCTCATTGTTCCTCAACCTTCCCTCCATCCTTCCCCCTGTCCCTTGGAGTATGACCTGACAGATGTGTTTATAGGAACCTATGTTCCTTTTTGAGCTCCTGTTCTTTCCTTTTTTTTGTTCTGATAGTTTCAGAAGTAGTTATAATACCTACTTAGTTTATGGGTGTGAAACATGGTAGCAGCAAACTTGATCTGAGGTAATCGGGGAGAGTGAGGCATTATGGGTAGAGCAGGAGCTCGAGCTTTGGAGCCGAAGCTTTTGTAAAGCAGCTGAGTCAGATCCAAGGTCAGATCCGAAATGCACAGGTCAAGAAAGAATGAGGAAAGACAACAAAGATGGAACGTTATGGTGAGTACATAACTTATTTTTTTCAAGAATTAATTAGATGCTTCTAGAAATAATGCATTATTGTGCTTAATGGCATAAACAAGGCCCAGGTTATGAGTGTTCTGGCAGGAAAAAAAAACATACTATCAGTGAAACCATACAACATTTAAACGTTTTTAAACTTCATTATAGATAATGAATATCTTCAAGATGAATTAAGCAGTCAGAACACAGAAAAGTGATAAAATCAGGACCATTGTGTTATATGGTCTATGCTTTAGCCAAAGAAGAAAGGTTAGGGACAGGACACAGTTATAGAAACAAATATTCGCCCCCAAACCACTTGAATGTATTTTAGAAATATACAAAAGTGACATATGTTACATTGCCCTTTTCAGATGTAATATTTTATAAACTCAACCACAATCATACACAGTAATATATCTCTCTCCCATCGATGTCTTTGTTTCCCTCTATCCTCCGTCATTCATGCACAGAATTACCACTTTATCAGTCTGCGGGAAGAAACATATTACTTACACATAAAGTCGCTGAAGTACAAGAATTGTGGCTATTAACATGTATAATCTGTGTTTGTTCCAACTTCTTAAGCAGCAGTTTTACAATGTGTGAGTACAAATAAAACATATTTCCTTGCTATCTAAAAAGTAAAGATACTTACCCATTGTCTTGTGCTTTGAAGTGCACCATGTCATATTTTAGAAATTGCCATCATACATGTCTGTGCTATTTAAAAGTAAGGCAAATTTGATTGCTGTGAATGTATGGCCAATATGGAATTATATTACTCCAACTCAGACTTGGTATAGTGAAGTAGAAAATGAAATAATCTGTTTAGTATTTGACAATAAGTATTTTACTATTGCATTTCATGGATCTCATATATTCTACTACATCATATAACAAAGCATGCAAATGCAAAATATCCACTGCAAAAAAAAAGACTTTTATCACTTTAAGATATAAACAGGAAGACAGAACACATTAATAAGTAGGAAGTAAACTTAACATCCAGTTACTTTTAAATGGCATTCTTCCAGTCTGCTCTGGTTAGAAGACCAGGAAAACGTTTGTAGGATTTTGCTATTTATCTTGGAACAGGACTGATAAAATGTATTTCTTTTCTAAAATAGTCGTCCCCTCAGGATAACATTTTCAGTTACTGCTTATGCTATAACTTGTCTGTTTAATGCCAGTTCATGTAGTTACAAATAAGAGTAACAACTCAAAGGTGGAACCCCATTCTTATAATCCCCACAATTTTTTTCCTAATATGAGATAAGATCCATAAGAATTGTATCTGACAGTTTTTCTCACTTGGTTTTATGTGGTTTATGGAGAAGCAAGTATAGTTTTTGCGATTTTGCCATGACTATCCTTGATGACATGCTCTAGATTTCTTCAGATGGCTGAAATAATTCATTGCATCATTCTTTGGAGACAAAGCACAGAGAATTTGTTGTGCAGACTGTTTACTTTCTGTGGTTTAAGAATTTGTCTCCGTTGTCATGCTTTTATGAACTGTTGTGAAATGCCACTTTGTTTAATCACAGTAGAAATCAAATTGCCATGTTGACAATGCTGCAGTTTGCACATACCATATCTATTAAATGTATGAGATTTTCATAAATTGCAATGTATCTCTGCTATACACAGTTGTGCAAAAGTTCAGATGACATTATATCCTTACAAAATTAAAAAAAAAAGAAAATCAAGCATAAATATATATTGAAATGAAAATTTTGCAAATGCTTCTACATAGACATGTTTGTCAACATGTAGAACCAATTGTGGGGTTAATTACCACATGTATTGGTCTAGGTCTGCACTGGCATTTAGTCATTTAGTCATTATCTTAAACCAATATTTTTAGTACTACTCATGTGTGCCTTGTCCAGAAATTGGTAAAATATGGTTGACACAATGTAACTGCTAATACAATGAGCTATGAACAAAATACATCCTGCAAACTGCAGCAGGACTCTAATCTACAGCCTCCTCAGTCCCCATTAAGCCTGGTGCCAAATGTTTGCCCCAGTGGAAATGAATGGACCAGTGGGTTCTTGCATTCTGGAGAAATAGATGTGTCTTATAGGACAGCTGGAACAGGCTTGATGGTCACCACTGGGGTCAGAGAAAATAAAACTACTTAAATGTTGGTGTTCTTGTAACATATCACTTAAGTCTAGTTCTACCAAGCAACAAAAGTTGAATCTGGAAATCTACCCTGCATGGGAGTGGAGACGGGAATTAGATGTAATGGTTCAGTTAAATTTTGAATCAAGTAGGATCTGATTTTGCTGTGTGTGTGTGTGTGTGTGTGTGTGTGTGTGTGTGTGTGTGTGTGTGTGTGTGTGTGTGTCTTTAACTACAGGAAGCACAGTTACAGGTTAGATGTGCAATGAAGGTCATAGAAGCCTTTTTACCTTGCAACAAGTTTAAGGACAATTCAAATCATAGCGAAATCCCATATAGCAACAAGTCATGGCCTGTCATGGCAGCATGACACAGAGCAACAAAGTATGCATGCTTCAAACAGCAAGCAAACAGCAACCAAACCTGGTAATGTTTCCCACTTTCTGCCTTTTGTATTACAAGGCAGGCTGTGAGTGTTTATGCTAGGTGTACAAATGCCCTTAATATATTCCTGATATATGAGATGGGGAGGCAGATATGTGCATCACTCCGGATTGGATGGTGTAATACTGTCCCAAAGAAGCATAAAACTAGGACAGTGATACACAGCCAGGATGGAGATCTATTACTTCAGTCCAAGATTTCTCATAACACATTAATAAGTAAAAATTAAATTTCTCAGAAAATCTGGAAGAATTGAGAAGTACATATAAACCTAAAATAACATATTATGCTAAACAATGAAGATAAGAATAAAAATGTTTTGTGTCTAGGCTGTATTATTGACAAAACTGTTTGAAGCAAAAAAAAAAAATTCAGAAGAGATTACAAGATTGAGCCTGCTTTCCTCAAATTAAAAGACTGGAAATAAAACAAAGATGGTTTTAATTTAATGCAAACTTTGTTTCTGATGGTTTCATAGCAGAGAGCTTTGTTGGCAGCGTACCTTATGATTGGATCATTTCACTGAATTGTATGTTGAAACTTTAGATCGCTGATACGGAAATATGTAGTTTTGTGCAGGATGCTGTAGATTACTGGAGTCCTGCCACTGTTTGTAGAATGTCATGCGGTCATAGTCATTGTGAATGCTTTCACATAAGGTGTGCATATATGTCTGTGTGTGTGTGTGTGTGTGTTTGTGTGTGCGTGTGTGTGTGTGTGTGTGTGTGTGTGTGTGTGTGTGTGTGTGTGTGTGTGTATGTGTGGTAAGGTTAACCCCCATGGAAAACACTATTTAATCAGATATGGCTTTCATGTACTACATTTTAACAGAAAGTCATATTGCAGTTTTTTAAAAATGGCTGAAATGACCTATACCCCCCTATAGTATCACATAGGTCACTAATATTAAACATTTACATGTTCCTTGGTATATATGGGGTATTAAGGCATAGAGCTTGTAATTAACCTAAATGGTATAGGTTAGAAGAAACCATAAGTTAATTATTTTAGAATAAAGCTACTTTTGATTCCTTGGTAAAACACAACGCTCTATTAATACTACTGAACACTCATTCTGGGAAACGTCAGGCATGATACATGGTCATTATTCAGGTATATATTTCATACACATGCTACAGCACCTCAGTCATGCATAGTCTCATGCTCACATAAACCCACTACTCGTGTAAGTACTCCAGCATCCACGCCTGCTACCACCACACTGGCACATACTGTGACAAGAAGGCACTAAGCTAAAAAGGCAGTGCCCTTAAGGCAGACAGAGGCAACAGATACAATAGATAATAAATGGAAAGCTTTATTATTGCTGACCGCATTTTCAGGGATACACTCCCCACATAACATACTGTCGAATGACAGGTTGACTGTCAGTTGTTTCTCTGGTGCTAGAATTAGAGATATCACCAAAGCCCTCCAGACTCTGAATTATCCAAAACACGAGAATGACCTTGTCCTTGGTGAGGTCAGGGTGAATGATCTCAAGCAGTCCTTGGGGTAAATGCAGAAGGGTATGAGGAACCTCTCATCACATGTTCTTAAGTAGAGGAAATCTGATCTAAGTAGTACTAAGTATTAGTATTAACTGTTAGTATTAAGTAATACTGAGTAGTATTAAGTATTAGTATTAAGTAATAGTAAGTAATATTAAGTAGTGTTATGCACTAAATAGTATTAAGCAGTATTCTAAACTTGCATTGAATTATGCCAGAATACAAAACAACCATCACCGACTGTAGTCACTGTGTAACTGGTGTCATGGAGCAACCAGTTTGTATCATCCTGAGAAAACACGGTAGACATACCTGTTTTCCCAGGAATGGGCTCCACCTGTCCTGGAGGGACTGTCACATGATATCAAAAACCTTTTCCACCACCGTAGTACATTTTTTTAACAAAGTGAAATGAATACATATTCTGAACTGGCAAATTCTAATCTGCCAGGCATCAGGTTAACTCTGCAATATACAAATATCTGTCAGGCATCAGGTTAACTCTGCAATATACAAATATCTGTCAGGCATCAGGTTAACTCTGCAATATACAAATATCTGTCTTAGTATCTTTCTTTACCTGATGAACATATACGTCTGTATAGCCACTGAAGCCTGCTTCCAAGGTACAGAAAGGTACCCCCCTGTCATTTATTAGAGATTTCATACGTATGCATCTCATTCCCAAGTGACCCCTGCATTGATTTAGTACAGATTGAAATCAGTCTCAATAAGACAGATTTTTTTTTTTATTTGTAATTGTACATCCTCCTGTGTCTGTACAGGAAAATGCTGAATACCTAAACATGCCCTCTGACTAGGAGTCAAACCAAACACAACTTTTTTTTGGACATTTTAATTAGCCAAATAGCAACCAGTTTACATGTACATCCAACAATTGCTATGTCCAGGTACTTCTTGATATCATCAACTCCAGATACCTGCATCAAATAATGACTCTCCTTTCTAGATGCTCAAACCTACAAGGCCGTGCCTTGAGTAATTCCCCTGCTCAGTCCCACAAGGTAGTCCTTTCCCTTGTTAAATCAGACCAATTAGCCTCAACTTCCTGACTCAAGACCAGCTTACCTAGTCCAAGTAATTATACCTTTTAAACTCTTAGCACAAGAAATCTAGACAAAACTAAATGTAATGGGGGGAGGGGGGAGGCCAAAAATAGGGACAGATTTTAAATACTGGTCTTATAAAGTTAGAAAGTTGATAGAATGACAGGTTTTGTTTTAGCATGCATTTTCTGAAGTTTATAAAGTCTGAAAGTCTAGCATATGTCATTATTTAGTGACTTCAGTTTTCAACAATTTGCTAAAACCCACAAAATTTATAAGAAATAGACAAAATATATGAGGCGTAATATGGACATTTTGTGAAAATCTGGACAGTCGAGAGTATGCTAGTAATCCATTTCATTTAGGAACTTCAGCAAAACTAATTTATTAGATTTTATCAACCTTTTAAAAAACAGTTCTACAAATCCCTGACCATCTCAGCTTTAGATAAATGTTATGACCTATTGTATAGATAAAAATGTCTCCTTCCATTATAAGCAAATTAATAAATACAACAACTTTGAATATGTTGGGATGATAGAAGGAGCAAATGATATAACAAGAAATTAAAGGTCCTAGCCTTATGCAAATATTGACATCAGCCATGTCATAAAAAAAAAAAAAAAAACTTAACCAGATTACTAAAAAACTGAAGATCACTAAGAGAAGCACCAAAGTCATCTATGAGCACAAGATAGCCACAAGCCTTTTTCAATAATACACACACACACACACACACACACACACACACACACACACACACACACACACACACACACACACTCACTCTCACATGCACACACACTCACATGCACACACACACACACACTCACACACACACACACACACACACACACACACACACACATACACACACACACACACACACACACACTCACACACACACTCACACACACACACACACACACACACACACACACACGTGCACACACACACACACACACGTGCACACACACACACTCACACGCACACACGCACACACACACACACACACACACACACACACACACACACACACACACACACACACACACACACACACACACACACACACACACACACACACACAATCCACAGAAATACACTGCAATACTCTAAACTCATTGTAAATGGTGTTACTCACATTGACCCAGAATTCATAGCTAGTATCTTGGTAAATAAATTATGCTTTGATTTCATTCCATTTACTATATCCTCAGCCATCCCACAGTATTAGCTCTGACCAATACCTCTGTCATAAATATTGACCAAGTTACAAACATCTTCTCAAAAAAAAAAAAAAACTCTGTGGGGCCAGAGAGCATACTCGCTGCTTATGGGTAAGCCTAATACACCACTTAGCCAAAGCACTCTTCTTCAGGCAAAGTGTCTCCACTGGATATGTACTTGAAGAATGGAAACTGCCATAGCTTTCCACTTCCATAACAGTGGTCCCTCCAATGATCCAAGGAAATATATGCTCAGCAGTCTCACTAGCCTTATAAGTAAAGCCATGGAGAAAGTTACTGTAGAACTATTAGGGCATACAAAATATGCAGCCTCTAGATCTGTCAGAGTTCAGCTTTGTCAACGGTACATGATGCCTTCTTACTCTTGTTAGCTTCTTCAAAAAAAGACAATAATGCCCTGCATGAAGGACTTCTAGTCCACACATTGTTTACCTGGACTTAGTGCAATCATTTGATACCTTTCTCCACTCAGGTATAAAAAGTAAGCTAATGCAAATAACCCTCTGCTCTTTTGTAGTTTTCTGGATCAGTTAACTGAAAACAACAAAATATCAACAAGTTAAAATTTATGGATAACTTCATCATCTAATGCCTCCTTCACCAATGGAACAAACTTTCTCTACATATTGGCCTGTATAAATCCACGACAGCATTTAAACTTCAATTAGATAAATTATAAGATGCTATAAATTCATCCAAGCAGTTACTGGCTACAAACTTCTAACTATTCCAGACTAAGCAACATAATCCCATCCTGGTCTTTCCCATTTCTTCTCTAGTTCACTTTCCTTCCTTATTTTCCAAATCCTCCCTGTATGACTTTACTATATTGTAATGCTCTGTCTATGCCTCCTAAATGAATTGCCATCATCTTTTGAACTGTTAGCTGACCTTCCAATGTCTGTCTTGTAATTTACTCACTAACCAAGTGATCCACTGGGCACAAATGTTACTTGTTCAGAGGCAATGCTCAAGCCCTGTTTGAGATAGTGATTTGTTCACACTCTCACAGCAGGCGAAGAGAAGAGAATCAAACCCTGAACTATTAGAAGCAGCTCATTAACAGCTTCGAACCTCGATCCTATGCCCTAGCAGTCAGACATCTTGTTTTCTTCAACGGCACTGTTGTGTACAATGATCGGCAAACAGCTATCATACTATAAATCTATGTACCTATAAGTCTAGATTTAAATAATATACATTTGATGTAAGAAATAACCATGTGTTATGCTCTGTCAGGTTTGTGCACCTTTTTGTAGAAAAGATGACAAGAACTTTAAGTGAAAGTATGTATATGAGTATATGTAAATTAAGAAACCACTATCAGTGACGCCTGTGGAATTCCCTTTCGAAGCTTTCATTAGAAGGAGTCAAGAAACTGGGTTTCTGCTCCTAAATATGTGGGGTCAAACTTTAGGAGCAGTAATAAATGTACATTCGTAGACTTAAGGAAAAGCTTTGGACTTGTAGTTTAAAGAGCCTTAATTCAGGTAGAAATTTTTAGCATTGTAACAGTAAATAGATGCATGTTGTTTACAAATTGTCCACTAGATGGCAATATTGGATTACAGTACTCATGTTCTGCCAGAGCCCAAGATAAATGAAAATAAAACATTTTAGTGGACTATTACTTTATTAATGCTTAATTGATGCTTTATTAATGGGAGGATAGAGGAATGGTGAGGATGCAAGGAGTAGAGGTGGCGAAGGTGGATGAGTTTAAATACTTGGGATCAACAGTTCAGAGTAATGGTGAGTGTGGAAGAGAGGTGAAGAAGAGAGTACAGGCAGGATGAAGTGGGTGGAGAAGAGTGTCAGGAGTGATTTGTGACAGACGAGTACCTGTAAGAGTGAAAGGGAAGGTCTACAAGAGAGTAGTGAGATCAGCTATGTTATATGTGTTGGAGACAGTGGCACTGACAAAAAGGCAGGAGTATGAGCTGGATGTGGCAGAATTAAAGATGTTACGATTTGCACTGGGTGTGACGAGGTTGGACAGGATTAGGAATAAGTATATTAGAGGGTCAGCCCAGGTTAGAAGGTTTGGAGACAAAGCCAGAGAGGCAAGATTATGTTGGTTTGGACATGTGCTGAGGAGGGATGCTGAGTATATTGGGAAAAAGATGCTAAGGATGAAGTTACCAGATAACAGGAAAAGAGGAAGGCCTAAGATAAGGTTTATGAATGTGGTAAGAGATGACATGCAGGTGGATGGTGTGACAGAGCAAGATGCAGAGGACAGGAAGAAATGGAAACAGGTGATCCGCTGTGGCGACCCCTAATGGGAACAGCCAAAAGAAGATGATGATGATGATTACTTTATTAATGCTTGTTGAATATATGACTGATATTCATTAGTTTTAATGAGCTACAATGTTTAGTTCAACCATATGACGTTTGCTATGGATTTGCTGACTGCGAGAATATGTGCCTGTTATCACTAATTCCTTGCATAAGGCTGACATTATTAATTTGATTGTTTTGATCCAAATAAGTTAGATATAAATCTGGGTCAGACGCAATGACATTTCCTTGTTGTGAAGACCTGAATAAGGTTTATATCAATTATGATGTATTAGCAGTTGAACTCTGCTGTTCTCTTAAATTTCTGTGCTTCCAGTTTCTGCAGTGTTTTTATTGCAGTACTAGCAATGCAAAGCTCATGTTTGGCTTCGGCCCACTGTGATATCTCACATAAATGTGTTAAATATAACAAGACCTAACACAAGGCCACAGTGCTCTAGCAAATGCTAACCTTTCTCGGGAACATAATGTGAGGCTGCAGTGTTATAGTCAGTGCTACCCTGGCTCAAGTATAGCCTTCCATCACAGACTACCACCCTCTACATGCAGAACTTCAGCAATTCACCGAAGTATATGTCTTATACAAGACTTCTTTAGTTTTTCTACCAACATTGTGTGTGGCATGGCATCAAAGGCCTTGCTGAATTTCAGACACTACATACATTGGCTTCCCCCACCTGTTTAATTACATATCACAAAGTCCTGTGTCAAATAGGGCTACTAAAACCCATGCAGTATAACGTGAAATGTAAATTCATACAGTTGGCAATCAACAATAAAAAAAAAGCAAACAAAAAATCTGTTTAGATAGGAACTCTGCTAGCCTGCCTTTCAGAATATATTATAGAAGCATACATTAAATCGGCCTAGGTCTTTTGTAAATCTTCTCTGTGTAAGAGAAATACCATTGCCAGCATCCTTTCCTGTTTATGACAAGAGACCATGCAATTATACCTGTGATCCACAAAATACCTCTGCTAATTCTTTGATTACTTTAGGTGCAGTTCATCTATATTTTGCAACTTATCTCTATGGTGTCCACAGAGTCCCGTCCACCATCATGTTGCATTCTCTCTCTCTCTCTCTCTGTGTCTCTCTCAGTCCTAACCTATTTTATCTCTTCCATGCTGATACGTCGTCTAGTTGCCCCTGTGGAAGTACAACTTTGAGTAACAAATTCATTATTAAGTCCTGATCTAGTAGATTTTTACAAATCTTTCTCACCTTTTCCAGTTAGACATATATACACAGACGCATGCCCATGCATTCCCAATGAAATTCTTTTTTACCTCCCTACTGTGATCTGCCTTTCTAAAACATGCTGCTTTATAGTCTACTTTATTTACTAGGTCCTCATATGTCATTTTCTCATGCTGTCTGCACATCTCTACTTTAATATGCCTTCATCTTGTCATTCTTTACTACGTATTAATCATGTCCTTAGCCAGATTTGGTATCTTCTGATCCCACACTCCCTTCTTTCACTCCTGCTAATGATGGATACCATCCATTCATCCATCTGTCATAGGATCATAGGAAGTTACTAGGCTATTGGCCCTGAGGCCCTTATAAGCCTAGCCAAGAGTTTAGCCCATGTTTAAACAAATCAGCACCCAATGCCCCTGTCTAGCAGGGGCACGGGTGGAATCCCAGGGATGTATTTTCTATTTCCCATCCAGTTATCCAGGTTGCACTTAAAAAGGGGTAAAGAGGTACTCTGCTTGATATGGAGAGGGAGTCTATTCCTCAGATGGGGAGTCTCTGGGACACAAATCCATCCCACCAACAAGTTCTATTGATGTGACAGAGCAGGTTGAGGCCATGCATGTGGGTTATCCGAGTGGAACTTGACATAATCCCAAAGATAATCCGGTGTTCTCATTATCTTTCAGTCATTCAACTTATTTCTCACTGCAATGCAAAGAAATTCTTAATGTACCATACAGGACCTCTGCTCCTGTGCCCATTACAGCATTAATCCAATTATCGTAAGCCACACAGGAAGCCACACAGGATCATGATCACTGATGGTCAGTGGCTCACCTACCACTGTACCCCTTAACCTAACCACATTTGTTAAGATAAAGTCTAACATATTCTTCTACCTTCGTAATTTGGATACTCACACTGAAGACATTCTTCCATAAAGGTTCCTACTTGTCCCAATCCTTTTTTCACTAGATGGACCTGTACTTTTGCCTTTTGGAAAGGTGCTGTTAGGATAAAAAGCCAGTCAACAGTGATGTGATAGGATAAAAAGCCAGTAAACAGTGATGTGATAGGATAAAAAGCCAGTAAACAGTGATGTGATAGGATAAAAAGCCAGTAAACAGTGATGTGCCACAATATTGATTTTATCACCTGGATGTGCTACTGTTAATGGAAGCAAAGATGTTAATTTGTCAGATGTGAACTGTGTTATTTGTTTTTCATGACCTGTGTTTTGGATTCACTGTTAAATAAATAACCTATGCAGGGGCTGTTCAAAGGAACCTACCAAAGACTCTGGGAGTCCATAGCAGAAAATCTTAGCTTCAAGCACAAAACGTACCTTCTACTGCTGCACCAAACCACTGGCACATCTGCACAGAGCTCCCAAACTTAGCAACACAGTAGCAAACAGAAGCCATAAGGCCATTAAAGCCTGTTATCAGGGAAATGTCCTAGTTATTGGTCACTCTGTCAGATGACACACTGATTCCGCTCTCATCAGGCTAGACAAAAATGTGAACATGAATTGCCTGTCCAGGGTCAGAGTCTGTGATGCTATGAGACCTCTTAGGACCCTTAAAACTGACAAATACATTTATGACCTATTGTTGACCCATGTGGGAGAAAAATATATTGGGTGATATACCCTAAAGGAGATACTAGAAGATGTGAGATAACTTACTATGTATGTATTAGAAGCAGGGAAGATACTGGTCATCAGTGGTGTTCTATATTTACCAAAAATGATGCTTAAATATCAGGACAAAAGTAATGATTTTAACAACTGGTGAAGTAGTTGGTAGAATTCTATGGGAATCTAATAAGTGTTGACCTGAGACACCAGAGAGAGAGAGAGAGAGAGAGAGAGAGAGAGAGTTACTGAAACCTAGTTCCAATGCTGTGAACGTGTTCAGTCCATACCAGGTATTGGTACCTAACATGCTTTCAGACTGAGGGGTTACTGCATGTGATTATCTGTTTTTGTCACAAACTCTGTCATCTCATGTCATATTACCCAAAACCCTAACCTACAGCTTTTAGTGAATCAAACAGACAATAAATCCAATTACCATATCAGCTCTTCTGACATATCACAACCAGTGTCTCCACCTGACCAGGATAACTACCTGACTGCATTGAATATATTACTTCCAAACCTCAGACTATTAGGTCAGGACTTTAACTACCTTACTACTGATTGGTATACACTTCATATAATAGTGATGCTCAGAATTTATTGGACATCCTTAATGCAAATGCTATGGAACCAGTTGACTTCTTACTTGAGGGGTCAAATACTCTTGATTTGGCTCATGGTGTCCAAGTCATACATGTTATTATGGTTTCACCTGCACAGCTTTACTTGGCTAGGACCAGCCTATATCCAACCTTGCATCACTGCAACCCTGGTAAAATCTGACCACAAATCAATCATAATTTCGTTTAGGCTTCTTGGGTCTTCTGTCTTCACTCAGTGTATCAGTATTTATGGATTTAGTTAAGGCTAACCTATTACAGCTCTTAGATGACCCAGTGAAATTTCCCAGAAATCCCACACTCATTGATGCAGTTGAAAAGATGGTGTCTTTTCACCTTCTGACTTGTACCGACAGCTGAGTAATTGAATAGAGATATTGATACCCTTCTGTTTCAAGCATAATGACATTTGTAAAAATAAACTGAAATGGTGCAACTCATAAGTATAAACTGTATAACACAGAAAAAAAAGCTCTTAAACAACTGCAGAAGTCCAAGTCCCCCATTTCAGAATAACAAAACAGCAAAAATTTTAAGTTCAGCATTAATAAATATAAAGCAAATTACAAATTTAAAGTAGCTACAGATAGGAACAATAATTGGAATCCTTCTTCAGCTGTTTTACGAAACAAAGAAACAATGACCAACAATGCACTAAACTGGCCGACAATAAATGCAATCTATTCTGACTCAAAGGACATAGCAAATGGTCCTTCTCATTATACCAGCTACAATACCCCCACTCCAAGTCCTAGAATCCCTGTCCAAAGCTAAATATAACACCACTGTGGGCCCTGACAACATACCTGGGTGAATTTTACTTAGTGCTAAGTGTGGAATCCTTACTCAATGTTTGTAATCTTAGCTTAACTATTGATTTGTTTCTGAACTGCTATAGTAATGCACTTACATAGCAGTTGGTCTTCTTTTTACCCTTGCAATTACTGACCTGTGAATGTCAGCAGTGGTGTGTGTAAGGCCATGGAATGAATAGTATTCAGATCAATAACCTGAGACATAAGCACCCTTCTTGATCTTGACTCAGACAAGTTTGGTTTTGTGAAGGATATATCCTGGCTCCAGAACCTGGTAATTTGATTTGAGAAAGTTACTGAGACAATGGACAATGTGTGTTAGTGGAAGCTGCCCATGTAGATCTGGCCACTGATTTAGACACCAAGCCTCTCATTGCTACTGTGAACTAATAAGTAGAACTACATTAAATTGCAGCATAAGTCTCTACTTTGTCCATTAGATGGCTAACCGGATACCTGACAGAACTCAAATTATGAAAGTTGTGGATGCCCTCTTGGCATGTAAAACTGCAAATATCAGTGTCCCACAGCGTTCAGTGTTAGGATCTCTCCTCTTCAGCATGTCTTTTTACTGCTATCCAGGCCAATACCCCAGGAGTGTAACTATTAAAGTTTCCAGATGACTGCAAGCTGTATACTATTATTCAATCTCTGACTGATACTAAAATACTCCAAGAGGGTCTGGACTTTGCCCACAGCTGGCATTTGGAAAATTGGCTAAAACTTATAGTCAGATACTGTTTAGTAAGCTATGCAAATTTCCTTTCATATAAATGGTATTCCTTTACAAACTGACACCTGCGCAAGACATTTCTGCGCATATGTGGGCACCCCACTCTCATTTAATCATGTTTACACCACATTGAGAAAATCCCTCTAAGTGACCCAAATGATATCCAAGGGAATTCCCTTCAGATCGAAAGATGTCATTATCCTGCTGTATTCTTCCCCTATTAGATCTGTTATTGAATATAACATCCCATTTAGAATTTACAAACCCAAGCACATGGCCCAACTATAAATACCACATAGATTTCTAAGAAAGTCAAAGGCCTTGAAACCCTCAGGTACCCCTAAAGATAAGCTCACCTATCCTTGTATACAGTGGACTATCAGCTTCATCATGGTGACCCTATGTCTAACCTACCGTGTCACAAAGGAGTCAGTAGGACAGTGACGCATCAAACAGCCACACAAAAGATCTTACTCTAGGCCAAGGAATTATCCAAACTCAGTACAGAGGCATGGTCACAACACGATGCATTTCCCCAATCTACAGAACTAACTTTTTCTACATATCAAATACAGCAGTACTACAGCTACCTTCAAAACAAACTTAAACAAATGGATGGGCAACCTCAGATTTACATCAAAGATTGCTCATATGGCTCTTCTTGAAAAAAGGAGACAAGCATTAGCATTACTAGCATGTGTTTCATAAAGGAGCTGTAATTCATAAGAAGTTTTGGACTAAACATCTTTTCCTATGTGTGTCTAAGGGATATACTTATTATATTTCCAGTGATTGCTTCCCTAATAATTTTCTATGGTTGTTTGTTTCTATTAAAATGAAAGATTAAATTAATTAATGGCTTATTAGCCTTACTCCATATGAATAGTGGGATAGGCTCTGCCTTCCAATGAAGGCATATATTAACGTTTGAAGAAGATTAGAGATATTGTAAGGGTAGAGATATTGCAAAATCATGGTTACAGCCAAAAAATATGAACTAAATTTCCATATGGATGTGCATAAAACAACACAAAATATTGTCCAGTCAATACAATCTTATACTCTGGATTTCAAGATTTACCTGTATAAACAATTCTACATTACTTACACCAAAGAAAAGTACAATTTCATAACAAAAGCAAACTGCTATACCCCATTAATATACATGAGACTGCTTTATCCTTCTCCAATAGATTTGTTAGAATAATGGCATAGAAGAGTACACACCCCAAAATGCATGCTACAAGAAACACTCAGAAATATGGGGGTACCCGTGTCATTTATGCAGTCATGGTTCAGCATTGTAGGCATGCAACTTCAGTCCACTGTTTCATCTAACACCTTTACCTGTTCGTTTTTCTCTGAACATTTCTTTATACATCATCTTAACTTTGATAACTTACAAAAATGAGTACTGAGCTTGTTCCTAAAGTGTAAAAAATAGTTCACTAGCACAATTAGGCAGTGATGATTTTCATATTGATTCAATCTAACAGAAAAGATCCAAACCCTCTACACAAGCAGCCCACCTGGAACAGAATCTGTAACCCTCTCCTCCTCCCAACAAATTCCAACACATGTGAGAGATGCAACCATATAGCCATACTGGAGGCTAAGCTCGCTCAACTCAGTACTGGCGAAACCAGTCAGGAGGAGAAGGAAACCACACTCACTACAATTCCAGTCTCACATAGACCTACCATGTTAGCAAACCAAACACATAAACACACAAAAACATACTCGGAGGCTCTAAATAAAAATCTGCCTAAGCAGCAGAGACCTTCAAAGCAGACACCCAAGCAACCGCTACCCCAAAACAAAACACATGCAACACATAGCTCGCAAAGCCAGTGTGCCGAACAGTCACAGCCCTTAAGGCTAAACAACACACCTGATACACTTCTAATAGGTGACTCTATCGTCAGGCACACTGACATCCCGCTCACCAGGCTGAACAAGGAGAAGGTCACGGTGAGCTGCCTGTCGGGCGCTAGGATCCGCCACATAACACAAGCACTCAGTTCACTCCAAGGCAAGTACAAATATGACTCAGTCATTGTCCATGCTGGTGTGAATGACCTGAGATGTACCTCCCTGGACTACATGAAAAGAGACATAGTGGAGCTCTCTGAGCATGTAGCCCAGGCCGGTATGACCCTGACCTTGAGTAGCATCTTACCCTCACCAAGAATGATGCCACAATATAAAGACAAGATGATCAATTTCAACAATTGGCTTAAGTATTGGTGTCATTCAAAGGGGATCCAATGCCTGTCAGCCTGGGATGACATGCTCGACAAGCCATGATGCTTCACTAGGGGTGGCTTGCACCTGTCACCCCTGGGCTTTCGGATATTGGCAAAGGCTCTTGCTATCCCCATAGTGCTTTTTTTAGGCAAGGCTCAAAAGACAAACCCACCTCCATAGGTATCACAAGGGATAAGACACTAAGAGTAATGCTACTCAATGCCAGAAGTCTAAACCTCAAGATGCACACACTCGAAACTCTGCTTAGCATGGAGAACATCAATATCTGTGCAGTAACAGAAACCTGGTTCAAGGCTCCAGAGAGCACCCCAGCACTACCAGGTTATACCTCATACCATGCTTTTTGGCCCCAAAACTTGGACCGAACCACAAAAGGTGGGGGAGTATCAATATTCGTCAAAGATACCCACACCTCCAGGTTGGTGGCACAGCACAAAGCATCAGAGACTATCCATGTTCAACTAACAGTGGGCAAAACTGCCTTCCAGTTTATAGCCTGCTACAGACCACCCTCCCAAACCCAGGAAACCCATTCAGCCTTCCTGAGAACACTGGAAAATATGAAGGCCTCTCCAAACACCATTATATTGGGTGACTTCAACTACCCAAACATAGACTGGGAGAATTACTCTAGCTCCAATACCCTAGCCCAAAGGTTCCTAGAATTTATAAACTCAAATGCTATTGAACAACTTGTTACCACTCCCACAAGAGGGGAAAACATACTGGACCTGATCATCACCAACATGGGGACTCTATGCTTCAGACCAGAAGTTTATCCCTCACTGGTAAGATCAGACCATAAACTAATCTCACTGGATATTCACATCCCGACTCCACCCCCTGCCCTGAAAACCACAGTGAAAAACTTCTCTAAAGCAAATTTCACACTCCTCAAAACCGAGGTGGAATCCTTCAAAGCCCCCGGGCCCGTGGAAAATACGGCCCAGACTGCAGAATCCTTTATAAACACATTCTATGAACACCTTCAGGAATGCATGGATCATGCAATCCCAAATAAAACCAAGACCCAATCCTCCAAAGGCAGACATCCTGTCTGATGGACCCCAGCCATAAACAAACTATACAATAGAAGGAGGAAGCTACTACATGATAGAGCAAAATCCCAAAAAGGGAAGGCATCTCTGATCAGTATTAGCAAAAAACTACGGGCACTCATAAAATCGTCTAAGGCCAACTTCGAGAGAAAAATTGCACAGGACACTAAGGATAATCACAAGGCTTTCTTTAGTTATGGTAGGAACCTGGGTGGGAATTCCCAGATATGCTCAGAATTAGTCCAAAATGACAAAAAATACACCGAACCCACAGACATTGCCAACATCCTAGCTGACAGGTTCAGCAAACTTCTCCCTCCCCACCAAAAGGGCAAATATCTATCCCAGCAGAGTGCTGCCCCCCTGACATCGCAGATGCTCAGGTAAGAGCTGCCCTCTCCAAAGCAAAAAACACAGCTTCAATGGGACCAGACGGTGTCCCGGGCTGCGTCCTACATGAACTCCAGGAAGAGCTAAACCCAAACATAAAACTACTGTTCAATCTCAGCCTTACTACAGGATATGTACCCAAAGAGTGGCGTACAGCAACAGTGGTCCCTCTCCACAAAGGTGGTGCCTCAACAGATCCTGGAAACTATCGCCCCATAAGCCTGACTAGCTTGGTCTGCAAAGCTATGGAAAGGATCATCATGGACCTCATAAATAAATATATTGGGGACCTACAGACACTGGATACTACCCAGTTCGGCTTTGTTAAGGGCAGATCCTGCCTCTTAAACCTGGTTTATTTCTTTGAAACAGTCACCAAGGCCATTGACGAGGGGAAGGTGGTCCACACAGCCTACCTGGACCTCGCAAAAGCCTTCGATACAATACCCGACTCGGGCATTATAGATAAGCTCATCAGCTTAAATATAAACCCCTATGTCACTAGATGGGTTGCAAACTGGCTCAAAGACAGAACCCACATGGTTAGAAATGCTGGAGCCATGTCAGACTCCAAACCAGTTACAAGTGGCATCCCACAAAGCTCAGTCCTGGGACCTCTCTTGTTCGGTATATATTTCTCGGAGGTACAGGCCAACACAGAAGGACTGTGGCTGACCAAGTTCACAGATGACTGTAAACTGGGTGCCATAATCGACTCTCCAACAGACACAAACATCCTCCAAAAGGGCCTCATAGAAACAGACAACTGGTGTCAGAGCCACGGCCTCAAGCTAAATGCCAAAAAGTGTATAGTCATCCCCTTTGGCAAAAACAAAGTGCCCACAAATTACCACATAGGCAGTAATCCATTAAGTACAGAAGAAGTAATTAGGGACCTGGGGACCCAAGTTGATAGCAATCTCTCATATGACAACCATGTGGCCAAAGTGGTTAGAAAAACATTTTATATAGCCCACCTAACCATGAAGGGATTCACATCTAGATCAGGAGAGGTCATCGTGCCTCTTTACTCATCCCTCATCAGGCCCATAATTGAGTACAATGCCCCTTTTGGGATGTACCTTATCAGACACCTGCAGCAACTGGAAAGACCCCAAAAGTACCTCACCAAGAGGATCAAAGGGCTCAAACAGATGCCATATGCTGCCCGGTTAAAGAAACTCCAGCTCTACTCAGTGGCATACCACCTGCTCAGAGGCGATCTGTGCCTGACGTATAAAGCCATGTCCAACCCGGAATTAATGGACATGCTGCACCTCAGAAAATCCAAATCCCATCGAGCTACGAGCTCGAGAGACTTGAACCTCAGCATTGAAATAAATAGGACATGCTGGAGGGACAGATTCATAACCCAGAGGCTCCCTTCACTCTGGAATAAAATCCCAGTCCAGGTTAGGCAGAGTCCCTCATTGACTCTCTTCAAGAGGAATCTTGATGAGTGGATGGGAGATCGTAGGCTTACCCCGGGTATCACTTCTGTGTCACTGTTAGACAGAGGCATAGTATACTAACCTCGAAAAAGGGCATAGCAAAATTAATTTAAAATGGGTGGCGAAAGCCAAACATACTCTGGCTAGGCTTATAAATGCCCTAGGGCAGATAGCCTAGTATGAACCTATGAACCTATGAGCAGCTTCAGCAGGCACTTGTGAAGGATATTGGACCAAGCCCATAGTCTGTTTTGCTTATAAATGAGATTGCTGTTTAGACATCATTGTTGTCATCAAGTTGAATTTACAATAGGTACAGTATTCTTCATAATCACCCAAAACTACTTATAAAGTAATTTGCTTTTATTGTGTCAGAATCTTGCTTTATTTTTTAAAGTGTCAGGACCTATGTAATTAGGTCTCACACTTCTTTCAGAGAGCCTTGAAACTGGCAGGGAAGATAGATAACTAAAGGATTTTGGTGTCAGGAAGACAGCACCACCCACTAATTCCCTTTTGCACACATAAGGCTTCCATTCCTTTTTAGAGGAAACTATGAATTGTAGCTCCTTTGGCTTATGTTGTGCAGCTGGACTGAGTATCAGTGAATCTTTACTGTTTTTCTATCATATGAAAATGAAATCACTGCAGCTTTTACACTGTGTCTTTTCTTTTATTCCCAAAATTGGGATTAATGGTAGTCCATGTTTAAAATGATGTCTACTGGTAGTCATCTCTTAGTGTTATTATTAATGAAACTGACCCTATACATAATTCTCTATGTACATCAGTGCATGCACTGGCTGGCACTTACACATCTGAATGAAACAGATTTTTTTCAAACAGAGCTTTCAAGATTACCTTTTTGGTCATGATAGTGCAAATATTTCGAAGCCCTTTGGCCTGCTTTGGTGCCGTGGATATTCACAAAGTTGATATTTTAAATACAAAAAGCTTTTAGATGTTAACATTAATTTAAAGTCAAGTTGTATTTTGTATGTGTTACTTTATTTATTTATTTACATTTGTTTACCGGGATAGTCTCTGGGTATAAGCTCATTTTCAGGGGACTCCTGGGAAGAAAAGCTGCATAAATAGAATATGAATTAATATACAGAAAAATATACATTAATAAAATAAGAGAAATACAAATTTACATTGGCTTTGGTGTGTGGGTCTTTTTATGTGAGAATTAGCATATGTATGTTTGTGTGTGTGTGTGTGTGTGTGTCTGTATGTGAGTAAGTTTGCATATAACCATATGTGTTGGTTTTTGTGTGCGTGTGTGTATATATGTATGTGTTGGGGATGCCATGTTGGAGCATGGGTTTGGGTAATGTGTGTCTGCTTCTGCGTTATGTGTACTTGTGTACATTTATGCGTGCATATATATGTGAGCTTGCATGTGTGTATCTCTGTGTGATTGTGTATGTGCCCGTGTGTGTGTGTGTGTGTGTGTGTGTGTGTGTGTGTGTGTGTGTGTGTGTGTGTGTGTGTGTGTGTGTGTGTGT
Organism: Protopterus annectens; assembly: GCF_019279795.1. Classification (NCBI taxonomy): domain Eukaryota; kingdom Metazoa; phylum Chordata; order Ceratodontiformes; family Protopteridae; genus Protopterus; species Protopterus annectens. The sequence continues at coordinate 398,132,202 of NC_056738.1, read as the reverse complement.
GTCCGTGTGTGCGCAGAGGTCTAAACAGGGTGGAGAAAAGGGGGCAGCTGCAATGAGTGCAAAGTATTAGGGTGTGCGATCTGCAGATGCCGATCAGTTTTTAGCACATTTCAGAACATTACTGGCATATTGCATTTTCGGTCATAATTGAAGAGTTTTAGCTCTTTGCATTTGAAATAAACTATATCAAATAGTTTGCTTTTTTTGCTCCTCAACTTAAAGTTGGGGGGTGCATGATTTAACTTGTATGAACTAATTGTGATGAAGGAATTATTTTTCATCAAAACTCTGTGCATAATGTTTATTTATTATGTATTTATTTTAATAATTAAAACTACAGAAGCATGCCAAAAACAAATTCACAGGTAGCACATTTTCAAGGTACAATAATATCCTTCATGGTTGGCATTATAAGTAAATACAAGAACTTCCAGGTGTGCTGATGGCCAACATCACCCTATGGGATGTACATTATTTCTCTGTCACTTCTACTCTGTCAGGCACTGTTGCTTGCTTAGGGGTGAAAACTGGAATATGGTGAACATTTAGTTTTGAATCAATAAAATACCTTTAGTTATGTATGCAAGTCATATAGGTTTTTATGGTATGTGACATATTACATCACATGCAACACAACAAAAATTGCACATTGCTGAATTATTTCGATTTTATATCCAAGGAAAAGGAAAAAAGCTGCTTTGGAGATGTGAACTGTCATAAATATTTCATGTCCTAGGAGGAAATGTGTTGATGATAAATGTTTAACAAAACTGTTTAAAATGCACATTAAGTACCAGTTGCACAAAAATTATGTAACATATACAAGAGAGTAATGGAACTTGAATAAATTATGTTATTTTATCTAAAGTAGGAATGTGTTATAGTAGAAAGGTTGAGTGATCTGTGTCTACAAACCTTAGGATGGTTAGTAGTAGAATTTCTTGGCAGCAAGGATGAAGAGGGGTTGCGATATTGGCATAATGGTTAAAGTATTTACATTACAGACACAAGGTGCAGGGTTTGATTCTCATATGGGGTAACTGGCTAGGCTTAGAATGGTCTGTGATAATATGAGGTAGTGCCATCTGTGCCAGGGAGAGCAGGGCAGTGCATGTGTAACATATACCAGCATAGCTAGCTGGAGTTTTGTAAAGAATTTTATGTGGTTGGACAAACACTGATTTGTACAGATGCTTGTGTTAAAAATGCATTTGTAAAGTTGCTTGTGTTAAAACTGCATCAACAGAGGGTCCTGCTTTTCCAAAAAAAGATATATATGTATGTCAGATAGTATTATTATAACTGATTAAATGTATATGTTTTATCAGGTAATTCTGGAAGAGAAGAAGTTAATCTCAGTCCAGCTAATTTTGAAAAATAGGTTAAAAGTTAAATGGGTTGGTTTAGGCCATAAATATTTTATCTTCAGGTCTGATTGCAGCCAAAACAAAAATGTCTGGGAAAACCAGGACTAGGAATTTTACTTTATTGTTATTAGGGGTGAACTAATTGCTACCCTGGAAGGGTGCAAGCTTTTGAATTCATTTTATAGCTTTTAGACGCTGCAGCAGATTTTAGCAAAGCTCTGGTGTGTGTATTGTACCAGAGTCAGTTGACCAGATGTGAAGTCATTCTATAACCAGCAGTGAAATATTTTTTTTAGATATTAGTGAGAGATATTCTGGAACTCAAACAGCAGCACTTTGTTTTTCAGAACCTGACAGGAAACATTTATCACAGATATCTAGCACAACCTAACACCTCAACTTGGGTTGCTGTAGTAAGCACCTCGACACACTTCATCTTGCCTTGCTTTAGTAACCAGGGAATAGTAATTCTTTAGATCAGTCAAAATATATTGAGATTAGTTAAGTACTGTTTTTCTGTATCTCTGTAACTCTGTCCCTCTGTGTTATTTTTAATTTCCTATGATTGAAACGCTGGTGTTTATCGCAACTAGATATTTAATATTGTCATGTTTTCTATTGTATTATTTATTATTAAATATTTCTTGACCTTTCATTGTGACTGGTCTTTTAGAGAATACTTTTAATATCTTAAGAGTACTTATGTTTATTTTAGTGACACTATGGCCACTCTGGCCACTCCTGAAAGCCTTGCTGCATTGGTCAAACTCTACCATTTGTATCAGTATTAACTTTACTCAGGTCTGGAGTGTGCTCCCTTTGTGCTCCCTATGTGCTCTTAAGGGAAGTTGTGCTTGGTGTTGAGAGCTGCCTTTGAAAATGCTGTGTGTATCCATTTTTGTTTCTAGTAGCCATCCCTTACTGGTGTTAGTGGTGAGGATTGAGGCTCCTTGATTACTGGCCCAGAGTAGGGATTGTCACATGTTCCCCAAGGGCAGTTAGCCTAGTACTAATCTATGAACCTACGGTATAAAATATGGAAATTTAGTATTTCATGGCAGCAGGAATGAAGATATGGAAACTTAAATTGTAGCTTTTCAAGACATTTCCACTGGAAACTATATTTTGCACTTTATTAATGAAGGAATATCTAGCTAGGAAAGGTACTATAGCAAATACAAATGAATGTTGTATTTTAAATACAATCTGAGGGCTTCATTGCAGATCGTAAGTGTAAGAAGAGAAGGCAATACAGGTGTGTTGGCAAACAGATATTGTACCACTGTATTTAGTTTATCTTCCAATTAATCTTAGTCCTTCCCCATTCTAAAATAAAAGCCTAATATTGTTTTAATTTCTGAACTCAAATGGTGTCTCCATCACTACATATTCATGACCAGTTTTACTATAATTTTGGCTTTGCCCTCTCCTTTGTCAAGTATATTTATTCCCATGTTGACTGAGTTGTTACTCACCAAAAGCCTTTTCTCTGTCTATCACTGGCTGTCCTCTCCTGTATCACTTCCTGTCCATTTCACTACCTATCATAATCATAATCTTCTCCATATCATTATACTACCTCCAGCTTTGCCTCTGTTGTTTGCCTACATTCTTTTGGGGTGCTTGCAATCTTTCCCCATCCTACCTGTTATTTTTTCTTACCAGCATTCCTCCATGTGTCCAGTCATGGATTCCTCTTGTTCTCCTTAGCCCTCTTTCCATGCTGCCCTTCTTCCCCCTTTTGTCCATCTCTACCTCCTCATGTAGATCCCCTCCTGGTCTGTCCTCATTCTGAATATTATTTTCCTGCCCGTTCCCCTCTATACTCCCCTTTTCCAGTTTCCCCCTGTCCTACTCTAACCTTTCATTTTCTGACTCTTCCTGTATTCTCTGTACCTATTCCTTACTGTCCCTCTATAATTGCTTTGGCCTAAACTTCTCCTTCTTTCTACTCTTTATCACTTCTTCCCACTTCCTACATAAACCAATTCCAATATAATCCTTCTAAGCTCTCTCAGCTCCCGTGCTGTTCTTCTGTTTTTCTACATTCCTCATGTTCTGGTCCCCCCAGTTTCCTCAACCATACTACTTGCCCACACATAGTGCAGTGGGCTCACCCTCCTTCATCCTCCAAACTACCCCCATGGCTCTATCTAATGTGCTTTTTACTTACATTTATATAATGTACATGTGCATTTCCTTTCAACATTCTCTCTGCTAGATGTTTTGGATAAAGTCAACACTCCAGCCTGTACCTTGTTGATCTAATATGATGCTTTTTACCTGACAGAATCCTGTAATGCTTCTGTAACAGTAAGATCTACTACAGAATAACAGATAGTAGTGGACAAAAACAGTGTAATGTCATGACCAAGACAGCTGGTAGGAATGAAAAAGGCAGAAAGGATAGGATCACTTAGATTTATTTATCACAGTGAGTAGACAAATCAGGAGTCATTGAGTCTCCAAATAAAATGAAAAGAAGGAAGAAGGGCTGGTGCACAGCACAGTTTACCTCATATTAAAATGTAAGCCTCTAGGTCAGTAAAACTATTCAAACAAGCACCCTTACTCAATGCTTTCCTCCTTATATCTGTAAATAATCAAGCAGCAGGCAGTTTACACCCAAATCCCTCAAAAAAATTAAGGTGTACTTATATATTAACTTCAAAAACATAAGTGAAAAATAGGATTTGATTCCCTGCTTCAAATCAAAGTTAACTTTGCAAATGAGAAGCAAGACTGATATATTCATTTGTTTGTCAGTACAAGATGTTTTTTCTTCAAAGCAACCTTTTGAGGAGTCAGAGCAGTATTGTTTGTTCCATAACCATTTCTCCATCACTTGGAGGCACAGGTAGGGAGAGACACAACAGATGTCAGCTACCACTTGGTAGGAGGCAGTATCATCACTACAGTAATGTTGAAAGGAGGCAGTATCATCACTACAGTATGCTGATAGGAGGCAGTGTCATCACTACAGTATGCTGATAGGAGGCAGTATCATCACTACAGTAAGCTGATAAGGAGGCAGTATCATCACTACAGTATGCTAACAATTATAAGTCTTTGGCATCTACATTTTCTTGTGGAGGACAGCACCAAGGAGAAACTACCTTCATCAGAATCACAGAGAAGCACAGACTAAATTCTATAGTACAGGAACATGATATCAAAGTGTTTGAATTACCTGTCACAGGTTATTTTGCCTCATGGGAAAACTTCCATTTGCCACATACTGTCGTTAGCCACAATGGTAGGAGAGAAAAGTAAAGATATCCTGCTAATTTATGCGTGTACTTTTATCCATTTTTTCTATTGCAAAATAGCACTAGGAGCATAGCCCATCTGTGATATTTACTGCCTTAGACTGGCCAAGGTAGTTATGGCCCTCCACAGTTTCCCACACTGATCGATAACAAACATACAGGATAGCCTTATCTCACAGATATCTATTAATTTATAATGTAAAAGGAGTGTTCCAGCCATGAGAAGTATTATAGCTTAGTACACCTACTGAACTAACTTGGATTTCTGTGCAGTATACTTTTGACAATCTGTGGAACCAGAAAGTCTTCTATTGTAAAATATCTGCAGCTAAATAAATGCCCTCTTTATGATTGAATGCAGACTGAACTCAGCTCTATGCTTTACTTGCTAAACCACTTGAAGAACTTGCATTTTAGAGAGCTGTCAGTCTTGTAACTTCAATATTACTTACCTTTTTCAAACGTTTATAAGTGCGAAAAGAAAAGGCTCAATGCAACTGAGGCCAGCAAGGAGTGGGCTCCTCTCGTGGGATGAACATTCACTCTGTTATTGTGTCAACACTGTTTCAATTTCCTGTTTTTGGGCTGTATGAGATATTTTACAACAAAACTCTTTTTTTCAAATGATATTAATTTTAACATATTTACAATATATACATATAAAGGAGGAAGTACGATTCAACATTTTTTACATAAAATTAGACATTTTTCAAATCATCAAAAACCAAACATCAAAACTGGTTTTCATTATATTTAACTACTAATATCTCCAATCTGTCCCACCAAGACAGTTTAATAACCTTTACTTCTTTTTCATTATTATATAAGATAGTGACTAATTCTATGAAATTATTGAATAATGGAACTGAATCAGATTTCCATTTTCTAGTAATTACTTTTCTAAGAACTGCAAGGAGACCCCAGAACATACAATCTTGATTATTATTTATAAATAAAGATATTTGAGCATTTACCAAAACTGTTGATCTTGTAAGGTCACATTTCTCTGTCTGTATTGCCTTAAAGAAATTATTTACATCTTTCCAATACTTAACTGTTCCATAATTCACAAATATATGCATCTAATCTGCTTCAGTTATTTTACCACATCTCCAGCATCTAGCACTTTCTGTCTTATTGAACTTTAATATTTGGAATAGTGTAATAAAACTTCTATGAATATATTTTCATGTGAAAAAATTTCCAATATAAACTTGAGGATGATAAACCTATATTTTGTGATATCAAAATTCAGTTTTTTTTTCATCAGATAGATTTTTGCCTCTATTGTTTCAATAAAATTCCAAAATCTATTGTCAATGTTATTTTTATTGTTAATTATAATTTCATCAGATATAGAGAGACTCCTTTAAATGTAATATTCCCTTCAATAATAGATATTTTAGGAAATGTATATTTTTTATCATTCATATAACACAACTGACCTTTTCATTTTTCAAGTATACTATGTAATGTTAATCTATATGGATAATCCATAGTATATTTTATTATCATATGCTTTAATGTTAATAATGAACCTTATCTAAACAATCACACCAATGTGTTATAGTTTTATTTTTAAGAAGTAATATGTTATTAAGGTTTTGACTTTCTATGAATCCTGGTGTACGTGCAATTGGAAATAATATAAACTTAAATAGATTCTTAAAACAGTTCAATATATTTATCATATAATTTGACTACAGTTTTACTTTTATGTTCCCATTTATATAATTTTTAAAAACTATAAAAATTTTATTTATCATTTCATCTTTACATAAATCTAAATATTAATAATTATATATGAGTTTTTATTATTTGTTTGTGCAAACTCTTTCATCTACTCATATAATGTGGATTTAACTAAAGTGTAATCATATTTAGAATTGCAAGGAGTAGGATTCTAAAGCTGGAAAACTTAACCCTCCATGTTCCCATATCCTTAAATGATTTTGGCAGTTGATTGTAAACTATACAATATTTTAAATAAAACAACCATTTGTATCAGCATCAATCTGTCCAGAAATATGTATTTTATTGTTGAATTAAAGATTTTATTTAATTAAAAATACTGATAAAGATAGAATTATTAGATTAGCTTGTGAGTAAATATTTATTCCTAAGTATTTAATATTTTTTATCCCAATCAAATTTATGTAACGAAAATACAGGACAAGACCACCACTACGATGCACATAAAATTCCAAAATTTAATTGTAGACAAGAATGAGCGCTTTCACATGCGAAAAGCTGCACGCTTCATCAGATTTCATGTACTAATCATAGTACAGTCTTTAAATATACTAACCAATTACACTTAATTAAATTCAATCAAGTAATTCATTTAAATCAGGCAAGTAGTCATAGTGACTGTTACAATGCTGTTAGTTCAAGTCATTCATAATAACCACTTATATCAAGAAAGACCTAAAGCCATGTAGAATTAAAAATATATATGTTTCTATACAATATGCAACAAAATATATAAGCATATATAAATACATATGTAAAAATATAGAGATGTAGAAATATATAAAAAAAATTTATACATATGTTAATGTATAAATATATATATATATATATATATATATATATATATATATATATATATATATATATATATATAATATCTATAATATATATATAAGAAAATCATGAAATAATAAATTCAAATTTATATTTATTTTTAATATTTGCACCTACAGTTTGATTAATTAAAATAACTTCAGATTTATTATGGTTAATATGCATTGAATAAATGAATTTAAACCAATTTAATTTCTTATAAATTAGGGATTGACTTGTTGATATCATCTACTGATAATAAGATGTCATCAGCAAATAATTAGTTTTTAGATTGAAAATCTTTGTTAAGTTCAAAATCAACTATATATTTGTTATAGTTAATAAGATTAGCAAATGGTTTTATTATTAAGGCAAATAGTAGTGGGAATAATGGACATCCTTAACTTGCACCTTTAATAAGTTTAATTTCTGGTGAAACAAATTAACATATTTTTACAAATGCTGTAGAGCCTACATAAAGATTTTTAATTACATCTACACAGTTTTCTGGAAATCTATAGTCTATTAATGTTCTAAATAAATATTTCCAATCAGCTGAATCAAATGTTTTTTTTTAATTTTTAAACTAATCAAAACTAGTTTCTTTTTCAATTTGTTAGATAAAACTCTTACTAGCAGTCAGTACTTCCATGAGAAGCGTGGGGATGCTATAGGTTCTGTGCATTCACCCCCCTTTTTACCATAGGAACAATGTGATCTTTATAATAAACAGTTGCTAGCCTCAGTGGTGTCTAAATTCTATATCAAATAGCCCTATAACTAATTATCTTTTCCCAATCAAGTTTTCTTGAGCTGAGGGAAATATGCTTTTTGCAGTAGTGAACAAATCTATAAGCATTTCTTGATTCTTTGCTTCATGCATTGGTCCAATGTCATTTTTAGTTTAAATATTAGGAGACTCCAACTTAGGTATTTAATAGATTATTATTTAATCAGTTATATCCAAACATGAGAACAGTACCACAACAGTGATCTCTAGTACTATAAGACTGTTATTCTGAGACCGACTAACTAATTACCAAAGGTATACCTTACAGATCCAAAAATGTATTGTCTCCCTTTACACATTCCTAATCAGACCCATGATAGAATCCAATGAATTGTTCCCATCTGTTACCCCTTTAGAGCATGCAGAATACCTTAACCACTTATATGTTAACAATTGAACCAAATACCTTTCTTATGGTTGTCTTCAGCTTTCTGCTCATAAAATGTCAAATATTTACTATCAACAACAAATATGCACAGAGATTTTTGGATTTCTAAATGCCAATACGCTTGACCAAATTACTCCAGCTACCCAGAAGAGGTGCTACTCTTTTTGACTTTGCTTCACAAAAATTTTTCCCCAACAAAATGGCTAACTTGATATCCCCACAGTCAAAGCTGGCCATCTTGCTGTGATCTTCTCTTGTAAAACCTGCTTTGTATCCCATAGTGACTCATCTACATTCAGGGATTATTCCAAAAACAATAATTTATGAGTTACTACTATACTAATAACCACAAATAGTATAGCTCCCCAGCAAACCTTGCAACTGACGCTGCTGCCTGTTCCTCTGAATTTTACTTCCTCTTGGATTAATGGATTGAGGCATGTGTACTGACTCTGCATAAGGATACTGGCAAGTTTAAACCTATATGGTGGACCTATCACATCAACAAACTATATAATTGCAAGAAAAAGCTCATGGCCTTTACTAAAAGATGTCCACTTCATTATTATGAAAGAAATTTAAAACTAGCAAATTAGTCTTTAAGAATTATCATAAGGAAATAATTTGAGGACAGCTACAAACTTAGGGTTGAAATAATTAAAAAAACAAGCATGAGGACTTTTTCAACAAAATTAGCAAGCTTAGAAGTAACCAACAATTCTGTACAAAATGTATCTTCAGTGGTACCTCCTACTCTGACCCCAAGGACAATATTAATATTCTTGAGACAAATTCTCTTCCAACTTCACTTCACTCTTCCATCTGGCCCCTCCATTTCTTCTCACAACCTCTCTCCATGGGCCCTGACAATATCCTCAGATACATGCTGAGATGTATAAAGTCCCACCTAAGAAATCCCTCCACCATCTCTTTAATCTGTGACTCTTCATAGGTTTATTTCCCTGAGATGTATAGAATGACAGTTGTGGTACACTTGCATAAAGGTGATCCCTTTACTGATCCTGAGAATAACAGGCCTATTATTCTTAGTTGTATTATTTGCAAGACTGTGGAATATATTATAGCTGAACTAATAAACATTGATGTACATGACCTTATATCATAGGATTATAGGATCATAGGAGGTTACTAGGCTAATGACCCTAGGGCCTTAAAAGCCTAGTCAAGTTTTACCCTGATTTCCACGACCAGCACCTATCAATCCTGTCCAAGAGGGACATAGGTTGAATCCCTGGGGTGAATTTACAGTTACCCATCCAGTCGTCCAGATTGCATTTAAAGAGGGCCAATGAGGTGCTCTGCTTGACTTGAAGCAGGAGTCTGTTCCAAATATGTGGTAATCTCTGGGAGACAAATCTGTCCCTCCAGCAGGTTCTATTAATGTCACTTACCAGGTTAAGGCCATTAGAGAGAGTAACCCATGTACCATTTGACTTACGGATCTGCAGCATTTCCAGTAAAGAAGGGTCAATGACTGCCTTATATGCAAGGCAGAGATCGCCTCTGAGTAGTCTGTATGAAACAGAATAAAGTGACAGTGATTTCAGATAATCCTCATAGGACAGATGCTGAAGACCTTGAATTCTCCTTGTGAATAAGCTTTGTGGTCAATCCAATTGCTGCAGGTGCTCAGAAAGGTACATACAAAAACCTGGCAATTATTGCTTTTTACCAAAACTCAGTTATTAGCCTGATGAGAGAAGAGTACAGGGAGATTATAACTTCTTTTTTTCTGGAGGCAATGCACTTAATAATGAGATGAGCAATATAGAATGCCCTTCTTACCACTGTGGAGACATGGTGATCAAAAGTAAGGTTGCTGTCAACCTGTGTGCCCAAGTAACTCACCACTGAGTGCGTACTTAGGGTGTTGTTATTGATGTGGTAGTTAGCAGGAGCATCGGTCTTGCCAAAAGGGATGATAATACATTTTTTTTGCATTGAGTTTAAGGCTATGACTTTGAGACCAGTCATTTGTTTGTGTAAGACCCTCTTGTAGAATGTCAACATCATTTGAGGATTCTATGACTGCTCCCAGTTTGTAATCATCAGCAAACTTCGTCAGCCAGAAAATCTTTAGTTTTAGCTTGCACTTCAGAAAAATAGATTCCAAATAGTAGAGGTCCCAGGACTGATCCTTGTGGAACACCACCAGTTACAGGTCTGCTGCTGGAGGTGGATTCTCCTATTTTGACTGTGTAGGTTCTATCAGTGAAACAGTTACCAATCCATCTAATGATATATGGGTTGATACCTAGCTGGGTGAGTTTGTCAATTATGCCTGAGTGGGGGATAGTGTCAAAAGCCTTGGCAAAGTCTAGGTAGGCGGTATGCACCGATTTCCCCTCACCAAGGACCTTGGTGACTGTCTCAAAGAGGTTCACTAGGTGACTGCCTCAAAGAGGTTCACCAGGTTTAACAGGCATGATCTCCATTTGACAAACCCAAATTGAGTAGGGTCAGGTGTTTGGAGGTTACCACTATCTTTGTTGATAAGGTGCATGATGATTCTCTCCATGGCCTTGCAGATAAGGCTAGTCAGGCTAATAGGTCTATAGTTCCTGGGGTCAGTGGAGCACCACCTTTATGCAAGAGGTTAATGGTGGCCTTTTTCCATTCAGCTGGGACGAAGCCAGTGCTTAGACTATGATTGAAAAGAGTACCCGATGGCATTGCTAATTCTGGCTTGATCCCATGTAGGAGCAGCCTAGGATGTTATCAGGTCCCATATATGTGGATTTTTGACCTTAGAGAGGGCATTAATGACCTGCTCTTTAAAGATACATAGTAGAGGACAGGTGGAAGGGATGTCTTGGGGTAAGTGGGGTGGGGCAGACGAGTGAAGTTTTCCCAGAACCTGCCGGCTAACCAGTTAGCAATGTCCACAGGCTCAGTATATGTGGTATCATTAACTACCAGTTTGGCATAAATCTGGGCCTTTTCTTTTAGGTTACAGATGTAACTAAAGAACGTCTTATGGTTGTCTTCAGTTGCAGAAGCTAATTTGGATTCATAGTTAGCTTTGGAGGACTTCACAAGAAGTCCTATTTGCTTGTTTAAGCTGAGGAGGAATTGTTTCCAGTTTAGGCTCCCTCTTACTCTTAGACAGCAATTTCTTCCTATTATTGTAAAGCCTGTTAATGGCAGTTGTCCACCAGATAGGTTTGCTCTTCATTGAGGAGCTTGCTTTGGTTCTATCAGGTATGCTAAGTCAATGCAGTTGTTCAGGTGTTTGTATAAAGCATTTCTGTAGAACTTGGCATAGTTGCCAGTTCCATCTGAAGGGGGAGGTGCAGTGAAGCAATTTATATCATCCCATAAGAGGTTATAATCTGCTTTGGAGAAGTGTTTTTAGTTTAGTTGGTGCTGAGGGGTCAAGTGTGATTGAAACTTTGAATGAGACTGATTTATGGTCAGATTTCACCAGGGAAGACCTCACAATGAGGGTACTACAGTGGTCCCCCATATTGGTGAGCACCAAATCTAGAATGTTAGGATGCCTTTTGGGGGAGTCAACTAGCTGGTCCAGGGCATTGAAGTTAATGAAGTTGAGGAACCTTTGGTCAAGTGAGTTTGCACATAAGTAATTTCCCCAGTCAGTGGATGGGTAGTTAAATGTCTCCCAAAACCATGGCATTTGGATGTATCTTGACAGACTCAAGTAGATCCAAATGGCAGAGTGGGAATTCTGATTTAAGGAGGGGGTTCTGTAGCTGGCAATGACTTGAATAGGTGTCCTACCAACAGTTAAGTGCACCTGAAGTATCTCCAGGGATTCATTCTGTCTAACCAATCTGGAGGTGTATTTATCTTTAATGAATACTGATACATGGCCTCCTTTAGTTTTCATGCCTTCAGTTTGTGGTCTGAACATGTGGAAGGAGGTGTAGCCCGATATGCCTGGATTGCTGTCCACAGCCTTGAACCAGGTCTCTGTGACTGTACAAATGTCTATGTCTCCCTGGGTACACACCAGTCTGGCCTTGTAAAAGGCAGGTTATACCTGCTCAATCAGGTTGAGCTTTTTAAAGGGCTTATTCAGGCAATGGATATGGGGCTTGCAAGTACAACCTGCTTATCTGTACCTTGCTAAGGCCTTTAGCACTATGTCCCATGCCAGACAGACTCTCCCAATTCAATTTTAATCAATACATAGTTCAGTACTTGCCTGTCTGATAGAACCCATGCCATTAAGGTTACCTGATAACCTACATCGCTCTTTCCTGGGTCCCTTCCTCTTTGGCATGTACTTTGTTACATAAAAGCTGATATCAAGTAACTATAGCTAACCAAGTTTTCTTATGATTGCATACCAGGGGCAGTTATCGAATCCAATTCTGCTACACAAATTCTCTACCAAGAGTTGAATCAAATAAATGATTCGTGCATTAATCATGAGTTTATTCTCAGCATAAAAAAACTAGCATCACTACTGCTTATCATATAGTTAACATTCCACTTAAATTTGAAGCAGTCATCAGGGATTGTGTGTGTGTATATATTTTTTAAATTTTATTTAACATTTGTTTACCAAGGAAGTCTGACTGGGACAAAGCCCATTTTCAGCAGAAGCCCAGGGAGAAATGCTCCAGACACATGTCTTTGGAATGTGGGAGAAAACCAGAACACCTGGAGAAAACCCACACAAATGCAGGAAGGATACACAGACTCCACTCCAGCCTAGAATCAAACCAGAGAACTTCTTGCTGTGAGCTGACAATGCTAACCGCAGCACCACTGTGCCAGCTAGTATCTAGATCTACTTTCATTACCACTTGACCACCATGGAAACCAAACGAAACAAACAACAACTAAACTCACCCCCCCTACTTAACTATGCCATCTCTGAGATCACACTACAAGGAAGAGAGGGCAGAGTTCACTATGGTGGTCAAGTGGTTCCTTTCCCTGTGAAAGGAATTGGGCAGTTCATTCCTTTATTGAAGTGGACCTTCGTTGAAGACAGCTCAGATAAGTTGAATTCGGTGGAGCGTACCTTCATCTAATGAAAGTAGATATATATATATATATATATATATATATATATATATATATGTAGGTCTAGGACTAATGGGCTAATGGCCTTTTTACCGAATCCTAAATGGCCGGGCATACGTCTGCGAAAGTGATTTTCACAGAGGAAGCACTTTTGCGGAAGTATGCCTGCAGGTAGAGGGAGTTGTGGGAGAGTGACTGTTGCGGAGATCATACTATGGTGCGGATAAGGGAATTTTTTTCCTTTTCCCCACTGTAGTGCAATCTCAGAGTGATGGTGTTGCTGTGGTAGCATTGTTGCCTCACAGTAAGTCGTTGTCCTGTTCGAGTCTCAGCTAGAGCGTCTTCTGTGTGGAGACATGCGTGAATGGGCGTACCATTGTTGAAGGCTGTGCATCAGGGCCGGCAACTCTGCACATAAAAATTTACTGCCAATCATTAGCAGACCGGATTTCCGCTGTGGCAACCCCTAACTGGTAAAAGCCAAAAGACACAAGTGCAATCTCAGAGTGAGAATATTAAAGTGGGGGGGTGGGGGCACAGCCCCCCACATGGGGGGTGCAGAGGAGCTTGCCCCCCTGCATAAATGCTTTTTCATTGTTTTTTTTTTTTTTTTTAAACGCACTTTAGCCTAAGTGCTGTTTCGATAAAAGCACATTCTTTAAAGTGTGTTCGGTGAAGTTGGATTCGGACTGTTGAAGTTTCATTCAACAGTCCTAGATATATTTATATATATATATATATATATATATATATATATATATATATATATATTTTTTTTTTTTTTTTTTTTTTTTGATAACAGACATTCATCATGTCTCTGTAGTGGTTAGAAAATCATTCTGCCTTGCACAAATTATCCTTTGTGGTATTAATTCAAAGTCCAAAGAAGTTACAGTCCCACTTTATTCATCCCTTTTTAGGAGCAACATTGAATATAATACACCATTCTACATATACCTTGCTCAGCACCTCAAAGAGTTTAATTGACTTCAACATTACCTCACCAAAAAGGTTTCATATCTCAGTACTTTGACCTAGTCTGATATACTTAAAACCTTGTCCCTCTGTCCAGTGTTATACAGAGTCCTGATGGATGAGCTCTTCTTAGCCATCTGTGTTATGAGTGACCCAGCATTATATGCACTCCTTTCCCTAAAGAGAACCAGTGGTAAAACAAATAGTCATTGTAGATACCTAAAACAATAGTGCCACATCAACACTAGATGATATGACAGTTACCTAACCCAGTGTATCCTCAATTTCTGAAATAGGCTGTTCTTTCCTACCAAGCAGATCAATTCCCCTAGCAACCTTTAAAACCCATATAGATAACTGGATGGGTGTTCACAAATTTTCACTAGGGATACATGGAGAAACTCTACTTAATGGAGGCCATCGTTAGCCCCGCACCAATACTGGATGATGTAGCTCTGTTTCTTGAAGGTCTCCTTGGCTATGAGCTTAGTAAGGACCTATGAACTCATGTACCTCTTCAAACACATAGCCCAACTGTGGAAAACACAATACTTCCTTAAAAATTGTGTATATGAGCTTTGTAGACTACGCAGATCAGTTAAGAGCTCTGTCACTTTACCTTGTCTCCTATAAGATGTTGCGTAGTGACCACTCTTTGGCCTATAAAGTTGTGAAAGGCCCACTCTTCCTTATCCTCTTACAAATCTGAAAATTTGGATATGCCAACAATACCAATCCCAAAGGCCTAAACCAATACTACAATATAAACACAACCTGTTGGTGGAATAGATACTGCTTCCAAACGATCTACCTATAGAACAAGCTTCCTCTCCACATGAAAGAAGTAGCTTCCTAAGTCTCATTAAAACAAACATTAATGACTTGATAGTGATCTGTAAATTCACTTGTAGCCTGTGTATTCAGTTCTTTATAATTCAAGATACAAATTGTGGCATTTTCATTGGCTAGTTTCATAATGGTCTACTGGACATAGTGACTTGTAATAACATACCCCTATGGGCCTGTCATTACTGTCAAAGGTAGTTAATACTGGCTGGAACATATGCCAAGAGTGGTGCATGTTGAATGCAGTCAGGTGTGCATTCTAATATTGTTTTCTACAGACTTTTGAGGTACTGACACGAATGAGAGAAGAACAGGGTTTACCTTTACAAAACCGAATCACAGTGGTGCGATTGCTCATATGAGTGAATCGTAACCATGAAAGTCAGAACAGCGATGATCCCATATGTTCAAAAATCAGCAAATAGAAAAGCAGATTTGCTGAGTTTCGAACATAAATATCGAAAGAAAAAAAATGAAGTGTAAAACAAGGGGGCAAGCCCCCCTGCACCCATGAGGGGGGCTGCACCCCCCCCACCTTAATATTCTAACTCCGAGATCGCACTATAGTGGGGAAAGGGACCATTTTCCAATCCCCACTATAGTGCAATCCACCCCACAATGTCGAATGTGCAATGAGCAAATGTCACTGTGCATTCGCTCATTGCACATTCAAAGCTTTTTCCGTACGGCATATGCAAACTTTGCAAATGGCCTTACGGACAATTGCTGTTCACCCATGTGCAATACGCACACATGAAGGTAAACCAAGTATAGAGTTGAACCTGTATGTGTCTGATTACAGTAGTTTAGTCTATTGCTGGCTGGATCACATTCTTTCACACTAGCTGCCTGTACTTTGGCATTAAGTAAGATTTTATATGCTGCTTTCACTCTGCATATTTACTGCATTTATTACATTACACCACTAACTTAAAAAATAAAATTAAACACAATGATCTTTATGGTTTAGAGTAATATTAGATGGGGATATCATCATCATCAGAAAAACAGGGATATATTTTTTCTTGACATTATGCTTGTTGTCTAACTTATAGTAAGCCACGTAGTTTGACTTATTTATAACAAAGCTAAAGTAGCAAATACTTACCAGGCAACAAAAAGTAATTAGAGTTTATTCTTTCTAGCATTTAATGGCCGTGGTAACTTTGTTTTGTACAATAAAATCTATTTTTGTGTTTTTCAGAACGTGGCATTGAAGAGATGAAAAGACTGCTTCTGCTGTTACTAGGCTGTGCTGTTCAGGTATCTTGGAAAATAGTTATGTAATGTTTGATAAGCTCAGCATTTACTTACGTTTTTCAACTCAGTTAAAAGTTAACCACTGTGTGACTGTTTTAAAAAGTATAATCTGATATTGTATATCAAGTTAAGCATCAAAAATATATAAAAGAAGATTCTTTAGGACAGTTTGAGATTAACTGTATGTCATAATGTTTTTTTCCCTAATTTTTCCCAAGCTAGTTGTTCTCTGCATGTATTGTGATAATGCTGTACTATGTTAAAATATGACTATTCACTTTGGATGTCCTCAAAATTACCAGCCTCTTTATTTCTAATTACCCTTTAGCCCTAGCAGCTGGAGCTACACCCTTCATCTGTCTAAACTTATGACTGCTTTTGGAGTTCCCTGTCCAAAATAATGGATATTCGTTTTCAGGTTTTGCAAACTTTTGGGATACTGCATCTTGGAAATTGAAGAAAATAACGTCTCAGAAACTGATAGTCTACAATGCAGTTTTGAAAGCCTTTACACCATATACCTACAAAAGGTCAATGTAGTACCAGCACTGCAAAATGAACTATAGTATCAATTCTTGTTTACGTATAATCTTCACCATTTAGCAGTATGGTGAAAATAATTTTATTTTTATTTTTTATTTTTAAACAAATCACAAAAATAGCTGAAAAAACATGTTTTCAACATAGCAACTAAAAGACTGAAATTGTAAGGAACACTGTCAACTATATACACTTTAGTTCCAATATAGCAACTAAGAACACAGTAACTGTTGAAAAAATCCAAACACTGTTATTAACTAACTCCACCAAACCTTAGGAGGTGTGCAGTACTTCAAAACAAACTCAAAATATTACTCAGTAAAGATTAGGCATGCATAGCTACAACGTAAATTCCTCAGAAGTAAGAGTAATTTAAAAAACTGGTTATTAATTTTTCAAATGTAGCAGTAAAACAGATCTAACAAATACTAGTAATGTTAATTCCAACAGTCACCGGATGGGCGAGTGGTAAGAATCTATGGTTAAGTAATGCTATTCAGCAGTCATTATTACCCAAATTATTCAACCCAAATTATCTGAGCCCTGCAACCACAGGAAACATTTATTGGTAAACAATGACTGTGTACTGTCACCTCTCAGTGCTGCTTCTGTCCTTGGAAAGCTCATCTATTAAACTACATCACTCAGCAGTTTCAGGTGAGCTTTTCTCCAGTTTATGGCATTTACTTAGCTAATAACATTGATGACTGTTTCTGACCTGAGTGACCAATTTAGAAATGGACATATTATAGTATTGTTCATGACAGTGCTATGAAGTTTAACATGGAAAACTATAATCAGCTTAAAATGCTAGAAATAGTTCATAGGTACTTTATTAAGTCAATTATTCCTGTTAAGGAAATGTATTATAAAAGAAGGCTTGAAAAGCTGTCTCTTTACTTTATAAGTTATAGGCTGACAAGAGGAAATTTGATATTCATTTATAAGCATGCTTAATATTTATTTAGCTGCAAATATGGGAAATAAAGCCAAAGATCATGCTGTAGAAACTCACAATAGAAAATGTTTCACGGTTGTTACAAGATATGCTACAATGATAAAAAGAAGCTCCTTTCATTGCAAAGCATGACGCTTCTTGGAATGCCCTCCCTTACAGAATAGGAAAAGTGGACAGTTTGCAGTTTGTGTGTGTGGATTCAACAGCTGATTTGGTAATAGGGTTTATGAGACTGTTCTGATAGCAGGCAAGTTTACAGAAGACCTACATTAAGGCTTTGAGCTTGCTTAAATAAAAACATTGAAAATATGAAAACATGATCAGCAAAGCTTTTTCATGTTTTGTCAACATTCACCCTCATAGATGCCTAAGAAAAAACACAAGCAATGAAAGGGTAACTGCCTGTCCAGAGCTCAGCAAAGAGAGCCTGGTAACTTAGGACACCCACAGAAAAATAAACCACCATGTCTCTTGGAAACTATCTGACCATCTCCTTCAATTCTGTATATGTGTGTGTATATGAAGTGTAAGTGGAGTATAAAATATTTTTTTTTAATTTTTTTTAAATAAAAAAAAAATTATAAAATTTAAAATATAATATAAAATATATAAAATTATAAAATATTTATTTAGGTATCTCCACGCAAGTATTCTGAATTTCCAGCAGCATGTAACAAATTTCACAGTCAAAAAGACAATCTGTCAATGTTTTGGACTCTATTTCCTATTGCTCTGCTCCAGTCCTCAACCAGTTTAATCCTGATTTGTTTTTCTTAACATTATAATAACTAATGCAACCTACTAAGTTATCTCTTGAGTTTTCATTCTGTCTAAGTTTCAGTCATAAATATTACCCAGCTGGGCATAACTTGAAAACTTGTGCAACTCCAAAAACAACAAGACAAACTACAACAAAGAGCTTGCCGATCCGCTCACCGCAATTAAGCTCTAATAACCACAATTCATGTCCAAATAATAATCCTCACAAGAAATAATGCTGAAGACCGATAAAAAAGTATAAAATAATTTATTAAGCCACAACTCAATGTAGCTTTTTGTCGGCGCTCCTGCACCAACTTCTTCAGAAAATTCAAATCTCGCACCACTGTAGTGACAAACTTTAATATGTAAAAATACAAACCATATGATCAACACGCCCTCCTACATCAACTACTAAAAGGCAATTCACCCTACAGGCATTAAAAACACATTTAACATATCCCTATTTGTATATATATATATATATATATATATATATATATATATATATATATATATAAAACCAGCAACTTAACTTAATGAAAAAAAAAAAAAAACACATAGGTTCATAGGTTTGTACTAGGCTATCTGCCCTAAGGCATTTATAAGCCTAGCCAGAGTGTATGTGGCTTACACCACTCCTTAGGATGAGAATACTACGCCCTTTTAGGGTTTAGTTTACTATGCCTCTGTCTAGTAGTGACACAGAGATGACCCCCGGGGTAAACCTATGATCTCCCATCCACTCGTCGAGATTTTTCTTGAATAGAGTCAGTGAGCGGCTCTGCCTAACATGGACTGGGATTCTGTTCCAGAGTGTAGGGAGCCTCTGGGTTATGAATCTGTCCCTCCAGCACGTCCTATTTATTTCTGTGTTGAGGTTTAAGTCACTTGTTCTCGTGGCTCTGATGGATTTGGATTTTCTGAGGTGGAGCATGTCCATTAATTCAGGATTGGACATGGCCTTGTACGTCAGGCACAGATCACCTCTGAGTAGGCGGTATGCGACTGAATAGAGCTGGAGTTTTTTCAGTCGGGCAGCATATGACATATGTTTAAGACCCTTTATCCTCTTGGTGAGGAACTTTTGGGGTCTTTCCAACTGCTGCAGGTGTCGGGTGAGATACATCCCAAATGGGGCATTGTACTCAATCATTGGCCTGATAAGAGAAGAGTACAGGGGCACAATGACCTCTCTTGATCTAGATGTGAAACCCTTCATGATAAGGTGGGCAATATAGAAGGTCTTCCTAACCACTTTGGCAATGTGAGTGTCAAATGAGAGGTTACTGTCAACCTGGGTCCCTAGGTCCATGATTACCTCTTCCGTACTTAATGGATTACCGCCTATGTGGTAATTTGTCGGTACCTTGTTTTTCCCAAAGGGTATGACTATACATTTTTGGCGTTCAGCTTAAGGCCATGGCTCTGGCACCAATTATCCGTTTCTATGAGGCCTCTCTGAAGGATGTTTGTGTCCGCTGGAGTATCAATTATGGCGCCCAGTTTGCAGTCATCTGCGAACTTTGTCAGCCACAATCCTCCTATGTTTGCCTGTACTTCAGAAAAATAAATGCCGAACAAGAGGGGTCCCAGGACTGAGCCCTGTGGGACACCGCTTGTGACTGGCTTAGAGTCTGACATAGCTCCAGCAACTCTGACCCTGTGGGTTCTGTCCTTGAGCCAGTTTGCAACCCATCTTGTGACATATGGGTTTACATTTAAGCTGGTGAGTTTGTCTATGATGCCCGAGTGGGGTATTGTGTCAAAGGCTTTTGCAAGGTCAAGGTAGGCTGTGTGAACTGCCTTACCCTCATCAATGGCCTTAGTGACTGTTTCAAAAAAGTCGACCAAGTTCAAAAGGCAGGATCTGCCCTTGACAAAGCCAAATTGAGTAGGATCCAATGTCTGTAGGTCCCCAATGTCTTTGTTTATGAGTTCCATAATGATCCTCTCCATAGCTTTGCAGACCAGGCTCGTCAAGCTTATGGGGCGGTAATTTCCAGGGTCCGTAGAAGCACCGCCTTTGTGAAGTGGGACCACTGTTGCGTCGCCACTCTTTGGGTATGTATCCTGTAGTAAGGCTAAGATTAAACAGCAGCCTTATGTGTGGGTTTAGTTCCTCTTGGAGTTCATGTAGCACACAGCCCGGGACACCATCCGGTCCCATTGATGCTGTGTTTTTAGCTTTAGAGAGGGCGGCTCTCACCTGGGCATCTGAGATGTTAGGGCGGCTACACTCTACTGGGATAGTTATTTCTCCTTTTGGGGGGAAGGGGGAAGAGAAATTTGCACTGAACCTGTCTGCCAGAATGTTGGCAATGTCAGTGGGTTCAGTGTATTTTGTGTCATTTTGGACTAACTCTGAGCATATCTGGGAGTTTCCACCCAGGTTTCTAACATAGCTAAAGAAGGCCTTGTGATTGTCTTTTGTGTCTTTTGCGATTTTTCTCTCAAAGTTGGCCTTGGATGATTTTATGAGTGATCGTAGTTTTTTGCTAGTACTGATCAGAGACGCCTTCCCTTTTAGGGATTTTGCTCTGTCATGTAGTAGCTTCCTCCTCCTGTTGTAAAGTTTGTTTATGGCTGGGGTCCACCAGACCGGGCGCCTGCCTTTGGGGGAATGGGTCTTGGTTTTA
This sequence comes from Protopterus annectens, assembly GCF_019279795.1. NCBI lineage: Eukaryota > Metazoa > Chordata > Ceratodontiformes > Protopteridae > Protopterus > Protopterus annectens. The sequence goes on along the minus strand of NC_056738.1, from coordinate 398,110,827 downwards.
TTTGGGATTGCATGATCCATGCATTCTTGAAGGTGCCCATAGAAGGCATTTGCAAAGTTAAATAAGCCTGTAATATTCTATCTGACCATTGCGAAATGTAGCGGCTGACATAAAAGAGCCATAAATTTCTTAAAAACTAATTAAATTGTAAACTTAAAACAAAAAATAATATAAGAACAATAATAATATAAGAATATAAAAAACAGTCACAACCATATAAACATTTGTTATAATACCAATTTTAACTTGTTGAGTATATACTCCTTAGATCCCATACCAACAAAACATAGCTTGGAAAAGTGGTTAATAAATAACCCCATTGTAATCATCATGGTAAAAATGTGTCTTATAGGTAAGACACATTTTTACCATGATGATTACAATGGGGTTATCTTATAGGTAAGACACATTTTTACCATGATGATTACAATGGGGTTATTTATTAACCACTTTTCCAAGCTATGTTTTGTTGGTATGGGATCTAAGGAGTATATACTCAACAAGTTAAAATTGGTATTATAACAAATGTTTATATGGTTGTGACTGTTTTTTATATTCTTATATTATTATTATTGTTCTTATATTATTTTTTGTTTTAAGTTTACAATTTAATTAGTTTTTAAGAAATTGATGGCTCCTTAATGTCAGCCGCTACATTTCGCGATGGTCGGATAGAATATTACAGGCTTATTTAACATAATAATGTGTTTTTTTTTTCATTAAGTTAAGTTGCTGCTTTTATATATATATATATATATATATATATATATATATATATATATATATATATATATATATATACACATAGGTTAAATGTGTTTTTAACGCCTGTAGGGCGAATTGCCTTTTAGTAGTTGATGTAGGAGGGCGTGTTGATCATATGGTTTGTATTTTTACATATTAAAGTTCGTCACTACAGTGGCGCGTGATTTGAATTTTCTGAAGAAGTTGGTGCAGGAGCGCCGACGAAAAGCTGCATCGAGTTGTGGCTTAATAAACTATTTTATACTTTTTTTATTGGTCTTCAGCATTGTTTCTTGTGAGGATTATTATTTGGACGTGAATTGTGGTTATTAGAGCTTAATTGCGGTGAGCGGATCGGCAAGCTCTTTGTTGTAGTATAACTTGAATACCTGGCATTTCATAAACCATGCAATTATAAACCTCTTTTAGCCCTCTGTAAATTAAATAATCCTAACCACTTAAGGCAAAATGCTGCTGAAGCATTGGAAAATAAGAAAGCAGAAGACACACTTTGTTAACTCCAGTATTCTAATACAACATATATACATAGCCAGATATTAACATGATTCAACTTATCATGTGATAACAGCTTGACTTAAAGATTTAGCACGGACCTCCATAGCTCATCTTACCCATGACCCAATCATTAGGAAATATTCAGTAAAACTTCTGTATTCTTAGATCATAAAACTAAACTAATGGCAAGCAGAGCAGATAAAACAAGTGCCCAAACTTTTCATACCTTTGTTGTATGGCAAATAGAAAACACTTTCCTATCTCCCATAATCCTGTGGAATAACATCTCCAGTGAAAGTATATGTTTTTCTTTTCCCCAGACAAATGTAGATACTGAATTAGGTTTTGAAAAAAAAATTCCCAGGATTGTGGAGAACTACCTGAATGTATACATTATCAGTAGTAGTAAGACGTTTGCACTAACTGAACTTTTTTATCTAAATGCAAATCCATCAATTTCCATTCCATTAGCTATTCCTTACATAGATATTTTTTAATTCTCCATATAGTAGCTTAACTGTCACTTTTACAAAAGAGGTTAGAAAAATACTCATGGCCTAATAAACACGTACTCCCATAACTAAGGATAATAAATGTATGTATTTTAACCTGGTAGCTGATCAAACTTTAGTCAAAAGTTCAAATCAAATGAGCTTATAGGTCATGAAAGCTGACCAAAAATTATCAGCTTATAATGTTAATTTTATTTCTATCCCACTAACTTCATACTCTTCTGTATGCAACACATGCATGTCTACAATCACTGCACAAGGCTCCAAGCAGAAGACAAACAGAAGGAGAGACAGTGGACATTCCTGATGATGATCTCAGAGCAGGCAGGATGAAAGAAAAAACTCAGCTTTAACTTTCGGGTGTGCATAAGCTGCATGATAGATATTACTCAAAAGGGTAATAAATGTGGGGAAATCCAATCTCAATACCCTAAACAGATAATCTCAGTGATTCTATCAAAGGCCTTCTCAGTCAGCACCTATGCTGACCATTAACTTTGACTGACCTAGTCTCTGGGTTTCCTGTAATAAAAATAGCATTTTCAAAATGTTTGAAATGTTTATCTGGTAAGACCTGCCCACACACTCATTCAAGTGAATCAGACCCATGAGGGATGGAGCCAACCTAGATGCCAAAAGCACTATTGTTGTCTTACAGTCATAGGTTCACAGGAGGTTACTAGGCTATTGGCTCTAGGGCCTTTATAAGCCTAACCAAGTTATACCCTTGTTCCCTTATTGACCAAGTTCTATGGTCTATATTTGCAGTGTGAGTCTATGATCAGCACCAACAGCCCTTATCCAATAGGGACATAGGTGATACCCCCAAAGTAAATTTATGGTCGTCCATCCAGTTGTCTAGGTTATGCTTAAACAGGGTCATTGAGGAGCTCTGTTTTATATGAACTGGGAGTTTGTTCCACAAGAGTGGCAATCTCTGGGAGACATATCTGTCTCTTCAGCATGTCCTGCTAATGTTGCAGGTTAGGTTAAGATCCTTAGAGTGAATGAATAGTGTCCCATTTGACTTGCAGATCTGCAGCATTTCCATTAGGGCAGGGTCCAAGACTGCTCTATAGGCCAGGCACAAATCACCTCTCAGCAGCCTATAAGATACAGAGTAGAGTGACAGGGCCTGCAGTCTGTCCATGTAGGTCATGTGTTGAAGGCCCTGAATTTTCTTGGTGAGAAACCTCTAAGGTCTCTCCAACTACTGCAGGTATCTGGTGAGGTATGTATAGAGGGGGGTGTTGTTTTCTATTAGTTGTCTGATGAGGGATGAGTACAGGGGAGTTATAACATCCTTAGCTCTGGATATGATGCATTTACTTGTGAAATGTGCAACATAGGTGGCCTTCCTTAGCACTGTGGACACATAGTGATTGAAGTTAAGGTTGCTATCAACCTGTGTTCCCAAATCTCTCACCATAGGGTTTGAACTAAGGGGAGTACTGTTAATATTGTAATTTGCAGGGACTTCCCCTTTGCTGAAAAGGATGATAATGCATTTTTTTGGATTTAGTCTAAGTCTGTGGCTTTGGCACCACTCATTTGTCTGTGTAAGCCCTTTTTATAGTATGTCAACATTGTTGGGGGACTCAGTGATGGCACCCAGTTTGCAGTCATCGGCAAACTTGGTAAGCCACAAGCCACCTATTTTTGCCTGGACTTCTGAGAAATAGATTCCAAATAGTAGGGGGCCCAGCACAGATCCTTGTGGTACACCACTGGTAACTAGTCTGCTGGTAGAGGTGGACTCCCCAACTTTGAGTGTATGCATTTTGTCGGTGAGCCAGCTGACTACCCATCTAGTGACATATAGATTAATTCCCAGTTGGGTGAGTATCTCAATGATGCCTAAGTGGGGGATTGTGCCAAAAGCTTTGGCTAAGTCAAGATAGGCTGTATGTACTGTTTTGCTTTCATACAGGGCTTTGGTGACATTCTTGAAGAAGTCCATCAGGTTTAATAAGCATGATCTACCGATCTACCCTTAATGAAGCCAGATTGGGTTGGGTCAAGAGTTTGAAGGTCACCTATGTCTTTGTTGATAAGGTCCATGATGATTCTCTCCATGGCCTTCCAGATAAGGTTGGTTAGGCTTATGGGTCTATCGTTCCCAGGGTTGGTTAATGGACCCCTTTTGTGCAAGGGAATTACTGTTGCTATTTTTCACTCTGCTGGGACAAAGCCAGTACTTAGACTGTGGTTGAAGACAGTGCCAAGTGGTTCCACTAGATCGTGTTTTAGGCCATTTAGTAAGCAGCCTGAGAAGTTATTTGGTCCCATAAAGGCTGTATTTTTGCCATGGAGAGTGCAGTTATGACCTGCTCTTTGGAGATACTAGGTAGAGGACTGGTGAAAGGTATGCTATGGGGTATGTCTGGTGGAGACAGGGGGATGAAGTTTGTACCAAATCTGTCTGCTAGCAGGTTGGTAATGTCCTCAAGGTCAGTACAAGTGGTACGGTCCAATACTAGTTTGGCACAAAGCTGGGCTTCCATTTTAGATTTCTAACGTAACTAAAGAATGCGTTGTGATTATCCTTAGCTAGGAATGCTAGTTTAGCTTCATAACTGGCTTTAGAGGACTTTGCAAATGAAGCTGGAAATATTATCCATAATATCAGATGCCTCTTAGATGTATATATAATGCCTGCTAAAACGACTTTCTGTTATATGTAACAAAATCTCTTTTTTTACCCCCAAACTTTCAGAATTGCCCCATTTCAGAGCAAGAGCTATCTTTAGAATGTTTAGTTTTCTCAGATAGGTGTGACACATGAATTGAAATTGTCATATACTTTTTTGATATTAAACAACTAGTTAATAGGTAAAAACACTAGTTACTGTTATTCGTTAAATATCTAACCAAGACTATACTGCTGTTTTGTGTGCTGTTTTTTAACTTAACACATTGAAAACTGCATTTCTTTCTTTTTTTAGTGTGAAAGGAAAGAAGAGTTCATTGATCAAATTCAGACTTTGGACATCAGCACTCAAGCTGCTATAGCCAGTTCTATTCAAGAGGTAAGGTGAACGTAGAACAAACAGGAATGTTATCTACTATTTGTTAAAATCAGATCTAGCAAAATAAAAGTCATTGGGGATATTTTAAGAGGTATACACATAGGGGCAGTTTGGAGGATTGCTAACTCATGCCCAACATGTCTTAAGGATGTGGGAGAAGACTGGAACACCTAACAAAAATCCATGTGGCCAAAGAGGGGACATACAGACACTGCGGAGGAGGTAACAGCTGATTACTTAGCCAGAGAACCAAGTGCTGTACTATAATGGTAACATCTGTGCCACTGCCAGAGTATAGACATTATATATTATTCACAGTATAGCAACAATATAGATTTATGTTATATTATTCTCTTTTTTCTCCTTCTCTTCTTGACTCAGCCCCCTCACAGACCATCACGCCTATTCTTCATGGTTATCCAATGGACCTGTTTATTTCCTGAAGCAAGAGCCCTACAGCTTACTCATTGCATGAGTGACAGTCAAGTAAACTAATAACTGAAACTGTCATTTGTCATTCTAGGGTGCTTTTATGTATTAAGTCTGCTCCCCGGTGCATAGTCATTATCACCCAGTGAGATAACATGCAATAAGCCCCTGATGTGTACACCCAAGCCTCCAACTATGATATGTTCATCTGGCATTGTCCTTTGAGACAAATACCTCAATGCAGTTCTCACTCTACAGTGGGGATTCTACCTCAGTGTATGTGCTTTGAGAGCACTTTCCAAACCTCCTCCAGAACAGAGGTAAGAAGGCTAAGACTTGCCATTCCTGTCCTCCCCACTGACAACTCCAGAATTTGCCTCAGCCACTTGGGTCTCCTATGCCATAACCAGTGTTTTTTCCCTGAAAATCAATGGAGTTGGCCAAAATGATTAATTTATTATATTGAAATCATGTTGGTTATTGGTCATTATTCAAACTGCTTTTCATAGCAGTGAAGTAGAATTCACAACTGAGTGATACTGAAAATATTTTGTACTAACCGTGACTAATATCATATAAAACTTTGAGAAGATGCGCATAAAACTAAAAAGGTACTCAGTGAACTATATTATTATCACAATACCTGAGAACATTTACTTCATCTGCTGTTTTACATTTTGTCTGTCTAACATATAATTTTATCTTCATGTTTTTTCGCATCAGGTCTTATTAGATTTTTTCTAAAAAACAATATAACTGTTATTTGCTATTTTATACACAAAATCACTGCTTGGCTCTTTTGGCTTTGTTAGTTTAGAAGATTAAAGGAATATTATGTCTGAATCCTTTTCACCTCGTTCACCAGATATGCCAGTTTAGGTGATGCCTAATGTATAACCAACACCTAGCAGTCTATAATGACTATCAGTTCCTACAGTTCCACACAGCAGAGTGCTCATCTGGTAACACATCCACTTTTATGCTTCTGATATCCAACAGTAGCTGACTGATGCTCCCTTTAATTGCTGTAATAGATAGTAATCGTACTACAAGCAGTTTACTGAGAATACTGCTTGACTGACCCTGAAAAGCAAGAATGGGCTGCTATATTAACAACCCAAGTAATCATGCTAGCTTTAGGGAGGTGGAGCAAGGTGTCAAATTACAGTTACAGTCACTATGATAGGTTGTCAGGGTGCTGCACTATTTAGAGCCCTTTAGAAACTTTTAGTGCAGAGAATGAGTGGTGAATCAGTGACAAGTCACAATAAATGCAAGAACTTGAACAGTGATGGCAAACTAAATTAGTTATAGGTTCATAGCTTAGTACTGGACTAACTGCCCTTGTGGGCCATTTTAAGCCTAGCCAATTACCACATGGGATAATCAAACCCTGCACCTTGTGTCTGTAAGGTAAATACCTTAATCATTACACCAACCTCCCACCCAGACCACCAGCCCTAGCAAGTCTTGAAACCAGGACCCTGCCCACCATAGCAACAGCAAATTACCACTAAGCCATCTGAGCTGTTAGTGCTACAAAATGGAATATATTATTCTAAATGTCAACATTTGAAAAATGACCCTAAACAGTTTAGTTATATAATTATAACCCACTCAAAGCACGACCTGTTGAAAATATATATTCTGTTAGAGAATTAGAAACAAAATGCAGTTTTATGTATTTTTATGATTCTGTATGAATAGAGCTACAGTGCTGAAACCCCACAGTATTAGCTACCACAGTCAGCAAATTATTTTTTTTTACTAAGTATAACACCTCAGAAAGATAACGGACCATATATATTTACATGTTAGAATGAAATAATCACCCTTAAAATTACATGTATCCCACCATCTACTTTTTGATAACCCCATTTATCCTTTATAGGGCTGTGGAGATGGTGGAGGTTATTTCGGCAAACAAAGGAAACAATGTATTGAATCTCTTCTGGAAAGAATGCCAATCTATTGCAGAGCACATGCACTCACACTCACTGACTGTCTCTCTCTCTCTCTCTGTCTCTCACACACACACACACACACACACACACACACACACACACACACACACACACACACACACACACACACACACACACACATGGCCAAGTTGTGAAAAGTGATTTTTACAGCCAGATTTTTTTACAGTGGAAAATGTTCAATTTATAATGGGCACCCTGTCTGGTATTTCCAGTTGGTGTGCTCATTTTTGAATATGAAGTACCTTTCTTTATATAATAGCTAAGAATTATATGAACAATTTTAAAATTTTATCTGTTAAGTACCACAACAATGATTCATCTGACTAACATAAAATCAGCATTCAACAGCTTTTTCTTATGCAGTCCATCACTGATATCAGAAATTATGAATGCAGTCTGTCAACAGGAGGGTTTTGACACAGTTCTAAGCTTTGTTAATAACAAATACTAACTTCCTCAGAGATTTGAGAGATTAAACTGCTCAGAAGAATGACTCACATGTTCCAGTCATGTATATGGTACTTAAATAATAGTCAGATGAATCACAAGAAAATGTTGATCCAAGTAGAAGTGAGACAAGAATGTTGCCTTTACAACTGCATCAAAATTTCAGAACAAGAAATTATGAGTGACATTGCTATGTCTGAGGTTGTACACAAGACTTTCTGATCAAGTTTGTTGACAAGCTTCTATGAGCTCTGTGCATACATCTCAACCACTTAGCACAAGAAATCTAGACAAAGCCAAAAATAATAGGTGGAACAAATATTGAAAAATAGGGACACATTTGAAGTATTACTCTTATAAAATAAAAAAATGGTAAAATAAAAGGTTTTGCATTACCATGCATTTTCTGAAGGATATGAAGTCTGAAACTTAAATGTCTGTCATTATTTATTGAATTTAGTTCTCACTGATCTGCCAGAAACCCACTAATTGTATGAGAAACAGACCAAAAATATGAGTCAAAAATCTGGGCATTCTGCAAAAATCTGGACAGTTGAGAAGTATGGCTCTGTGGTTCTGCCATAGACTGGCATCCTACCTGGAACCATTCCTCTATGGAACCCCTAATTACATAATGCAGAGAAACTAAAATGCTGAAAATAAAAGTCTGAAATACCAGAAAGGTAAAATCTCCATCTATAGGTACTTTTTGCAACCCCCTGCACCCCCCACAGTGAGGAGCAAGTCTTTCACATACCCTAACACACACGCACACACACACACACACACACACACACACATATATATAAATATATATATATATATATATATATATATATATATATACACATATCATCGCCATGGTCACACAAACATACAAACATGAAGACAGGAGAAGTCTCCTAAAACAAAGGAATCAGTATTGGCACCCACTTGGAAATCCCACTGACAGCGATTTCCTATGGAAAACAGCGACCGTCATTCTGTCCCTTGTCATCTTGTGATTTATGCATTCGTCACTCAAGGAATTTGATCTTAGCTACCTGTAACTAATACCTGGAAGACTTAGGGCAGAATTCACGATGGCTTGCACGGAGTCTAAGAGTCGTGTAAGACTCCATGCAACCATCGCGATCCAGGAACAGCCCAAAATCCCGTGTAAAAGATAGCTAAAATGACTCTTACACGGGCAGGGTGTGGATATGCTAATCACCCCACTTGCAGCCGAAAGGCATGCAAATGAGGTAGATTAGCGATCCACGAAGCTGAAACCAGCCCGTGTAAGAGTCGTGTTAGGTGCAGAAATGTACTCAGTTAACAACTGAGTACGTTACTGCAAATAACACAACGGAGCCATGACAGCTCCAAATAAAGTGTGCAAATGTTGCAGTCAGCATGCCATTGGCCAAATATGTGGCCATTGGCATGTTAACCCAATGCAAACATGAAATAATTTTTTTTTTTTTCGGAGATCGGCGATGTTTAAACGCAGCGTAGCCCCGCGCAAACGGGCTGCGCTATATAAAACAGAAAAATAAAGGTTTGAAACCCACAAATGTGGGTTTTATGTAATGCATGGATTTGCAATGCAGGGACTAGCAGACCAGAAACAACATGGCCACCGTCTTGTGGTTGCTAAGGGGGAAAGCTGAGTGTAAGACATGTAACTAAGCATTAATAGGCAATCCTATGTAAATGAGTGGTAGGATAGTGAATCACACTGTCACATAGCAAATGAGCACATTCCGTGTAGTGTAAGAGTTAGATAAGGGGGAGTAACAGAGTAGGGGATAGGTGACATCACAGGGGGGAATGTCAGGAAGAAACCAAGCTCATTGGAGCAAAGTGGTATGTGAAAGATGTCAATCACACAGCATAAAAAGAGGAATGTCAACAGATAAGCATGGGAAAGTCAAGAAATGGAAGGTGTACACTGTGACCAACACCAAAGTTTCTTGCTGTGCGTGCATGCGTGCATGTGCGTGCTGAGAGCCGCGAGTAAGACAGAGTGCACGCGTGTAAGGCAGAGTAAGCATGTAGGAGCCTGTTTAAAGATCTGTAAACCTGTTTGCTCTGGTGTGCACGCATTTTAACCCAAATAAGCAGATTCTAGTCCGTGTAAGCATGTGTGCGCATGTGGTAGCCACTGTGAGTGTGTTTTCGCTGGTATGCGCGCTGCTCCCCCCTGAGGAAATAAAGAGGAAAAAGGAAGCAGAAGAAATAGTAGGAAGCTAGCAGGGAATACTTGTAGAGGTAGCAGGTGAAAACAATTAGAAGCAGGCAATTACACAGGCAGAATACAAGCCCAGCCCAGCACTTAAAACACTGCAAAGAGCATTGCAGTATGTTTTTCTCAAGAGACACAGCAAGACAGGAGTAAGCTAGTAGAAGTGAAAACTGAAAAAGCTGCACTCAGACCAAACATGCTAGGGGCTGCCATAGCTGTCATAAGGAGACATAGAAGACTTGCTGAGGGTGGTGACAATGGAAATGCTGTCAGACAACCCACAGTGAGGAGACGGAGAAGAGTGTACAGGCCCAGGGTCACCTACCAGGGGTTACATGAGCTAGAGATAGTGGAGCACTATAGAGTGGACAGAGACCTCCTGCAGCAAATTGTTGAGCTGTGCAGGCCACGCCTCACACACAGAACCAACAGAGGGGAGCCCATCCCAGTGGAAACCAAGGTATGTGTTGGCCTAAGAATACTAGCAACAGGTACCTTCCAGAGACCAACTGGTGATATGATGGGGATATCACAGGCATCAGCCTCCAGGGTACTGCATCAGTTCCTGGATACCATGTCAGCACATGTCGGTGAGCATGTATATTTCCCCAATGCCCGTGAGGTATTGGCCAGCAATATGCATCTCTTCCAGCAAATAGCGGAATACCCTGAGGTAGTGGGTGCAATAGACTGCACGCACATATGCATCAAAGCACCAGCCGGTGAGCGGGGTAGGGCCTACATTAACCGCAAGGGCTTCCCCTCCATCAACTGCCAGGTTGTGTGTGATGCCCAGGGCATAATAATGAATGTGTGTGCTGGCTGCCCTGGGAGCTACCATGATTCCCATATCTGGCATTTGATACAGCTGTACCAGACATTTGCCAATGGGGACATCCCACATGATCACCTAGTGGGGGATGCAGGTTATGCACTGGAGCCGTGGCTGATGACACCCATCAGAAATGCACACACACCTGAACAGGAACGCCATAATGAGGCACACGCACAAACACGTAATGTAATAGAGCGTGTGTTTGGGCTGCTCAAGTCATGGTTCCAGTGCCTGGACACATCTGGTGGAGCCTTGCAGTACTCACCAACTACATGTACCCAAATTGTCATGGTATGTGCTATGCTACATAATATGATCCTGCGAAAACAGCTGCAGCAGGACCAGCATAGGGCCGGGACAAACAGCCCCCCACCACTGCCAAGGCCATCACAGGCAGAGCGTGACTCGGAGGAGGAACAACCTGAGCCTGCCCCAGTAGGCAGAAGGAGGCATGCCCAGTATGCCCTGGCCTTGGCAAAGAGGCAACGCATAGCACATACACTGGCTCAGTAGGAACCCTGGGAATGATACCCCTCTCTGACTCACTCATATAGTAACAGGGATGCCTAATATGACACAACCTGCTCTCAAACATGTACATGGAGTGTAGTATGTGCATCCGACAGAGGCAGCCCTGCAGCACCACCTGAGGCATGATTGCCATGTGTTAAGCAATGTAACACCATCTAGTATATGCAAGCATGAAGACCCAACCTAACATCTCACCCTCACCAAGCATGATGCCACACTATGAAGACAACAAGATCAAGTACAATAATTGGCTGAGGTATTGCTGTTAGCAAAGGGGAACACATGGCTGACAGCCTGAGCTGATATGCTGAGCAAGACATGATGCCCCACCTGCTAGGGATGGTACGCACCCAGCACACCTGGCTGTGTAGATACTGGCAAAGGCTGTTGTCACCCCCACTGTGCCTGGAATAGGTAAGTCTGGAAACACAAACCCACCACCATAGGTAGCACAAGAGATAATAACCTGGACGTAATGCTACCCAATGCCAGAAGTCTAACCTGCAAGGTGCATGCAGACCAAACACACCACAGCATGGAGAATGGTAATATGTGTTCTGTAACAGAAACCTGAACAAGGCCCAGAAGAGCACCCTAATACTACCAAGTTATGCCTCATACCATGCTCTACAGCTCCAAAACATGGAACACATGAAAATAGGAGTGTGGTTACCAGTAATTATCAAGAATAACCACACCCCCAGGTAGGTACCACAGCAAGAAGCAGCATGGACTATCCACGGGCACGTAACACTGTCTCAAACTGTGTACCTGTGTGAAGCCTGCTACAGACCACAAACACAAACCCAGGTACCCCAGCCAGCCTTCCTGAAGACACTTCAGAGTATGAATGTCTCAACAAATACCAAACAAAGCACACACAAAGTATGACATAGGTGGCAATCCATTATGTATGGAAGAAGTAATCATGGACCTAGGGACACAAGTGGACGGTAACCTGTCATGTGACACTCACAATGCCAAGGTGGCCAGGAAGACCTGCTATATTGCCCACCTTAATATGAAAGGATGCACATGTAGAGCTACAGAGGTCACTGTGCCCCCATACTCTTCCCTTATCAGGCCCATAAGTGACAACAATGCCCCAGTTCGGATGTACCTTACCTTACACATGCAGCAGTCAGAAAGACCCCAAATGTACCCCACCAACAGGATAAAGGGTCCAAACATTGGACATCTGCAGCCTGGCTGAAGAAACCACAGCCCAATTCAGAAGCATACTGCACAGTCAGAGGTAATGTATGCCTGATGGACAAGGCCATGTCCAATCCAGAATGAATGGACATGCTCCACTGCAGAAACCCCAAATCCAGCAGACACACCACAGTGAGATATCTGAACCTCCACACATAGATTAATAGGATGTGCTGGAGGGACAGATCCATAACCCAGAGGCTACCAACAGAATCCAAGTCCATGATAGGCTGAGCTCCACACACAAACTCAACAAGAGAAATCCGGTGAAGTGCATGGGAGATAGTAGGTGTACACTTGGGGCCATCCCTGTGTCACATCTAGGAAAGTAAACCCTACGTGGGCATAATATGCACATTGCAAGGGGTGTTGAGACCCACACACAGTCTGTCCGTGCTCAAACAAGGCCAGGGAAGATAGCCTAGTATAAACCTATGAACCTATGATGATACAAATTGTGCAGGACACAAAGGATTATCACACAGCTGTCCTACCTGATGGTAGGAACCATAGTGATAATCCACAGATATGCTCTACAGCACTCTAATATCACAAACAATACACCAAACCCACACACATTGCCAACAGCCTACCAAACAGATTCCTTCCAATCTCCCCACCAGCACTTAACTGCCAAATATCTATCCCAGGAGAGTGCTGGCCCCCTGACATTGCAGATGCTGAGGTAACAGCCAGCATCCACAAAGCACAGCACACAGCATCAATGGTACCAGATGGTGTCCTGGGTTGTGTCCAACAAGTACTGTAAGAAGAATGGTACAGCAAATAGCATTACTGCGCACTATCAGTCCTACCACAGGATATGTACCCAAAGAGCAGTGTACAGCAACAGTGGTCCCACACCACAAAGGGGGTGCCTGAATGGATACTGCAAACTATCACCCCTCAACCCCGACTATCTAGGTTGGCAAAGTAATGGAGAGGATGATCATGGATCCCATGAATAACGAGATTGGGTACCTACAGACATTGGACCCTACCCAGTGTGGCTGTCATAGGGCAGATCCTGTCCCTTACACATGTCTGACTCATGTGAAATGTGCACCAAGCCCATTGATGTGGGGAATGTTGATCACACAGCCTATCTGGACCTTGCTAAACCCTTCCATACAATACCCTAGTTGGCAGTACAGATAAGCTCACCAGCCTAACTATAAACCCCTATGCAAGTAGATGGGTTGCAAACCAGCTCAAGGACAGAACTGACCTGGCAGACATGCTGTAGCCATGGCAGACTGCAAACCAGGTACAACTGGCATCCCACAAGGCATGGTCCTGGGACCTCTCTTGTATGCTATATATGTCACATAGGTACAGGCCAACATGGACAGACTCTTTCTGAACAGGTTTGCAGAGGACTACAAACTGGCCACCATATCGGACCCTCCAGCTGACACAAGCAACCTACAAAAGGCACACATAGAAACACACAAGTGGTGCCACAGCCATGTCAACAAGTTAAATGCAGAATAGTGTATAGTCAACCCCTGTGGAAACACAGTACATGGCCAGAAATTACCACATAGGTGTTAACCCAGTAAGTACATCAGGAGCAATAAGAGACCTGGGGACACAAGGTGATAGATATCCTGCATGTGACAACCATGTGTCTGTAGTGGTTACAGAAACATACCATATACCCACCTAATCATGAAGGTAAGCACAGCTTGGTTAGGGTAGGTCAATGTGCCTCTCCAGTCATCCATCAGCAGCCTCACAATTGTGTACAATGGCCCTTCAGGGATGTACGGTAGCAGACACCTGCAGCAACTGGAAAGACCACACAAATACCCCACCAGGAGGATCGCAGAGCTGTAACAGATGCCATGTGTCACCTGAGTAAAGAAACTGCAGCTCCACACAGTGCCATACTGCCTGGCTGGAGGTGAACTGTGCCTGATGTATAGAGCCATGACCAACCTGGTATCAATGGACATTTGGCACCATGTAAACACTGAATGCTGGTGACCTATGCAGCTGACAGGCCTGAACCCCAGCACAGACATAAACAGGACATGCTGTACCGATTGGGCCATGACCCAGAAGCTCACTCCACCCACGACTAAATTCCCACTACAGGATATCCAGGGAGTCCCTCAGTGACTGTCATCCAGAGGAATCATGATGACTGGATGGGAGATGGTAGGTGTACCCTGGATAACACCTGTATGTCACGGGTAGACAGAGGCACAGCACACTAACCATGACATATGTCATGGCAAACACCAGTAAATGTGTGTTGAAGGACAAACACTCTCTGACTAGCATTACAAATGGACTAGGGCACATGACCATTGTTTGTCACTGTCCACACAAGTTGTGGAATACATTAACAATGTCGGACAATCATGTACTATGCTGTCCATATCTGAACAAAATGCAACATGGTCATATCTGCACAACTGGCCCTCAACCAGTCTGGTGTGCTCACTATAAATATTACAAGCAGTGACAGGACTGAAACCGATTATACTGTCCACCACAGTGAAAGTTCTGCACCAGTACACGATACGACAATACAACTGTTTGGTCAGCAGGAAATGATGATGACAACTGTATGCAACCTATCCCATGGCAACCCTGCAGGCACAGCATAATGCCTGTTAGGTTCAGACACAAAGCAGTTGGGCAGTAAGAACACAACCTGATGTCCAACACTCAACTGTACATGTGATATATAGATGGCGTCCACACACAAACAGAAATGTGGTGGTCCACAGATCCCAACATAAGGAAAGGTCACACTGGGCATGCTCGCACACTTAGATAAATGAGACGTGGCAGTCAAGAAGCCATACAAACTGCGAACTGGGCATGCTCACACACTTAGGCCATGTCAGAGTTCAGCAGTTGCACACACATATCTGGCATGTCTATGTGTTAACACATGAACCTTCCACAATACAGACATCTGCCCAGTGCACACAGTGAAGTTACAACAGAGACATAAGTAAAGTACTGGATCCCACTCATATGCAAACATCTCCCACAGTACACATGTTGTTTATAGAGATAGGGAAGGCTATGGCAATAAAGACCCACAAACAGTATATGAGCAACAGATTTTTATTTTATTTTATTTTATTTTGCATTTGTTTAACCAGGATAGTCCATTGGGCTCGAAGAACCTGTTTTCAATGGAGTCCTGGGGAGAAAAGCTCCACATACAGATTAAACAAAGATGAGGATATACATATACATTACATGGGGTTAAACATTGAGAAAAATCTCCACATACAGATTACACAAAGGTGAGGATATACATATACATTTGATGGGGTTAAACATAGTATAATTTATGTAATTAAACATGCAGAGATAGCTAAAAAAAAAAAAACACAGGTTTTTTTTTTTTTTTTTTTTTTTGTATAGAGTTAGAGTAGTATACAGGTAGGCCATGAGTAATGCTACCTGGTGTTTAGACAGTCAGAAGAGAAAAAGATACTCTGCAAGTGCCCAGTGTGTGGGGGAATAGTGTGTGCAATTCCATGTAAATGAGAAATGTCCCTTTTGGGATACTTGCATCTGACAGGTAAACATATGGCCGCAGAGTGCAATACTTGACTGTTGTCCCTAGGGAATACAGAAGGCTATCCACAGTGTATTTGGCGTCTGCCTCCACAGTACAGTAGGCCACTGTGCCTGTGCAAAGTTAATGCATAGATATGCTCTCCCCTGTACTGATGGATAGTCACAGATGTACATACCTCTTCATCCATAATGATGTCAGCAAACTATACATATGTCAGGAGCAAATATTATACCCAGTAATGTGAATAGCACGCTCTGCTACTGCGTCTCTAACAAGTGTCATAACATAGTTAGGTAGTGGTTTGAATCCTGCAAGTGCTATGTGTGTGGGGGAGTAGTGTGTGCAATTTCATGTGTATGAGAAATGTCCCTTTTGGCAACTATTACTACACAACACATGCTGCATATTCCACTGTCTAAACACTGATGATGTCAGCACCCTATAAGTACAGCAGGAGAAAGCAATCCCCCAGTAATGCAAATAGCGCACTCTGCTAATGCGTCTCTCACAAGTATCATAACATAGTTAGATAGGGGTTTGAATCCTGCAAGTGCCCAGTGAATGTGTGTGGGGGAGTAGTGTGTGCAATTCCATGAGTATGAAAAATGGCCCTTTTGGCAACTATTACTGCACAACACATGCTGCATATTCCACTGTCTAAACACTGATGATGTCAGCACCCTATAAGTACAGCAGGAGAAAGCAATCCCCCTAGTAATTCAAATAGCGCGCTCTGCTAATACATCTCTCGCAAGCGTCATAGCATAGTTAGGTAGGGGTTTGAATCCTGCAAGTGCCCAGTGTGTGGGGGAGTAGTGTGTGTAATTCTATGTGTATGAGAAATGTCCCTTTTGGCAACTATTACTACACAACACATGCTGCATATTCCACTGTCTAAACACTGATGATGTCAGCACCCTATAAGTACAGCAGGAGAAAACAATCCCCCCCAGCAATACAAATAGCATGGTCTGCTAATGCGTTTCTCACAAGTGTCATGACATAGTTAGGTAGTGGCTTGAATCCTGCAAGTGCCCAGTGTGTGGGGGAATAGTGTGTGCAATTCCATGTGAATGAGAAATGTCCCTTTTGGCAACTATTACTACACAACACATGCTGCATATCCCACTGTCTAAACACTGATGATGTCAGCACCCTATAAGTACAGCAGGAGAAAGCAATCCTCCCAATAATGCAAATAGCACACTCTGCTACTGCGACCCTCACAAGTAATCTAACATAGTTAGGTAGGGGTTTGTATCCTACAAATGCCATGTGTATTTTTGTCACACAGTTTGTCCATGGGCGTGGGTTGTTGTACCCAATATTGCACGACATACATTACATCAGTAATGTCAGTGCACACATGATGTATGTGTGTGCCACCTACACATATGTACCTGTGAACTGCAAGAGATCCCATGTCCAAAGCCTGCCTCATGTGAATACATGGAATATGCATCAGGCAACTGTATGACTGTGGTGTTCTGTGCAGGGGCTGCATGTGGTATGTGACTATACAGTGTGGGTTGTAGATGATGTCATCCCACCAGCGAGGGATACATGATAGTTCTGGACCATATAGTCCACATGTTGGTGATGAACAGGCGCAGCATGTTGTCACCACTTGTGGGTGTGGTAATAAGTTGTTCCATAGCAATGCAGGGAATGAATGATAAGAACCCATCAGATAGGGTCTTGCAGCTAGAATAATGCTCACACTGTATGTTTGGGTAATCGCAGTACAACCATATAATGGTGTGTGTAGAGATCGTCATATTCCCAGTGTTGTCAGGAAGGCCAAGTGGGTTTCCTGGGTATGGGAGTGTGGTGTGTGCCAGGCTATGAACCTGAAGGCAGTCTAACCCACTGTGTATTGCACATGGAGAGGCTCTGATGCTTTGTGCAGTGCCTCCAACCTGAAGGTGGGTGTATCTCAGGTGCCTTTGGATACATCCCCCCTGTTCTGGTTTGGTGCATGTGTAGAGGATGACAAGCATGGTATCGGGAATGACCTGGCACTGATGGTGTGCACCTGAGAGCCTTGTACCAGGAGTCTGTTACTGCATGGATATTGCTGTACCCCATGCTAAGGACAGTTTCCACTGCATGCATCTTGAGGTTTACACTGCTGCTGTTGAGTAGCATTGCTATTAGTGTCCTATCCCGTGTGATACCTGTGTAGGTGGCTATGCAATGTCAGCCTTGCATACAAAGGCACTACGTGTGTAGCAACAGCCTCTGCCAATATACAACGGCCCATGGGTGACAGGTGCAAGCTGTCCCAAGCAAAGCAATGTGGCTTGTCCAGCATGTAATCCCACACTGACAGACATTGGATCCCCTTTGAATGTCACTGAAAGATACGTTAATTGCAGAAACGGATGATCCAGTCTACATATTGTGGCAACATTCTTGGTGAGGGTGAGATGCTACTCAAGGCCAGGGTCATACCAACCTGTGCCACAAGCTCAGAGAGCCCCTCTATGTCCCCTAACATGTAGTCCAGGGAGGTGCGTCAGAGGTCATACACACTGGCACAGACAATGACTGAGTCATACTTCTACATGCCTTGGAGTGACTGGTATGCTTGTGTTATGTGGTGGATCATAGTGCCCGACGGGCAGCTCAGCGTGACCATCACCTTGTTCAGCCTGTGAGCAGGACCTCAGTGTACGTGACGATAGAGGTACCTCATACAACTGTAGCAGGTGTGTTGTCAAGCCGTATTGCCTGTGACTGTTTGGCACACAGGCTTTGAGAGCTATGTGTTGCATGTGCTCCGCTCTGGCTTAATGTTTGCTTGTGTGTCTGCTTTGCAGGTGTCAGCTGCTCAGGCAGGATGCTATTCTGAGAGCCCAATAATGTACCTGTGTGTGTCTGTGTTCGGAGTGCGGTCGTGGCAGGTCTATGGGAGACTGGTACTGTATTCACTGTAGTATCCCACTCCACCTGACAGGGAATGCCAGTGCTGTGTTAACAGAGCTTAGCCCCCAGTTTGGCTATGTGGTTGCATCTCTCACATGTGTTGTACGTGTATGGGAAGGGGAGAGGGTTGTCTGTGTGCATGAGGCCGCTGTAACATTGCCACATGACTCACAGATTAACCAACTGGACCTGAGAGTACATCGACAGCTGACCTTTGCACATGCTACCATAGCATTGTGACTCCCATACTAAGTAACGACACATAGGGCCAATGGGGAACAAGGTACTCAAGGTGACTATGTGAGGGTGTAGTGCTCCTGATTTGTTAGTGTTGGCATATATGAATGCTGTCTTGAGCAAATGTGAGGTAAGTCATATGCAATGTGTTACAGGCAAACTACATGCAAACAGGACAAACAGTGACGTTCTGTTAAGTGACACATGGACATCAGTACAGTAATCAATACAGATGTCACTAGGGATCCACAGAGGCACTGTATATCTGCACTGCAGGTGGAATCAGTGTTTCAGGAACATAACAGGCAAACATGCATACAAACAAAGCTACAGTCAGCAGGCCTGTATGTAGACTATGCTACAGCAAACAAGGTGTATGACTTCCAGTAGGTAACAGTGCATATATGCAGGCACTATAAGCCAGTACCCAGACATTCACAGGTCAGACGGGCTGAGTCCAGCCGCACCCCACACAAGTGTATTGACCACGTACCTTCGTAATGTTGAATAACTGTCCTGATACCCAAGTGCTCATACCTGTAATAATACACATGTCAAATAACAGACACTGAGCCCACACTCAGCAGTTCCAGACCTAGTATGATGTATGCTATCTGTCCTGGCACCACAGTATCCTTGACATGTATGGACACTCTCATAGTCATAGTTAGTTCTGTGTTTTGGTGCTGTCATGCATGGTATGAGGTGTGACCTTGTAGTGCTAGTGTGCTCTTGTGAGCATTGAACCTGTTGTGTAGTACTGCACAGATATCAACATCCTGAAACATCTGCATTGCAGAGTCATGTGTGGACAGCATGCAACTCGCAGTTGACATGGCCATCATTGAGTATCAATATGTACAGTGTTGTATCCCCTGTGCTACCTATGTAGGTGGCCATCCCTTCACAGCCTCACCACCAGTATGCAAAGATGTGCAGACAGAACACTGTGGTAATTACTATGGGTGTACAAAACAATACATTGACATTCATACTGTAACTGCATCATGCATGCTGGTATATACCCACAATGCTATCATTACACTGTACTGTTGTCAACATCATACTATTACAATACATCTATGTAGTCACCCTGTGCATCAGCACCATGTTAACCTGTTCCTGCACCGATTTTACAGATTGCAGGAGGTGGCACAGTTTCATCATATGCACAGGGTGTGTACCTGGTATGCCTGAGTCTGCCACTGATACAATCAATTGACATGTCTGTGTGTGCGTGTTGGTGAGGGACAGCAGTACAAGATGGGGCAATGTTGATGCAGTGTGTGCGTGTTTGCGGTAGCCCTAGGTGTTATCACTTTGCATGTGTGTATGAATGCACACAGTCCCACCTCATGGTTGCCATATACAGGTGTTTGTGGACAGCCACAAACTGTACCTGCCAGGTCATACAGATCACTGTCTGTGGCCACGGACACGGTGCCTGTGCCTGGCAGGGGTGCTACAGACTGTATCAGGTACTAAGCCAGACTGGGTACTGTCATCAGAAGCAGGTGGTTGGTGACTGGAGACAGGTCCCTGTTGGGACTGTCCAGCGCCATGTACACGTGGTCTCCTGGGGCGGGCTGATGACAGCACAGACCCAGCATTGCTGGGGCTGCTGCTGGCACTATGTGAGCAGCCACGGGCCTGTTGTCATCCGCGATGGCTGCCAGCTGCTACTGTTGCTGGCATACGGCCACGTCGATGCCTCAACCATCCACTATTGCCCTGGCTCATGGACATGTAGTTGTGGAACAGATCTAATGTGTCCCCAACATCTGTCAATGACCTCGGTAAAGTTGCGGATGGCAGCCGCAACATCACTCATACTGTCACTCATGGCTGTGCGACATGCTCTCAGCTCCCTCAGACTCTGTCTGGTGCACCGTTCCATACGTGACTGTGCCTGCATTACAGCTCAAAACATAGCTGAGGTTGAAAGACCTCTGTGGGCATGTCTGACAGGGGCGGTATGCCCACGGATGCTCCCACGAGAACCCATGGATGTCTGCCTGTGTGGTACTGTGTCAGGACCCTGGCCATGGCTGCTGTGTGGGGATGCATGTGCCACCAGTACCACATTACCCTAGTCAATGCCCACTGTATCCTGTCCATCACCTAGGGACATTGGTGACAAAGGATGTATTGGCAGGATGACTGTGCGCATTGATGGGGTCGACAGCTGTGTAGTATCAATTGGCTGACCAATGACGGACCCTGGCACACCTACCTGTGCCATTACACAGGATTCATCATTGTCACTATCCACAGCAGCTGATTCAGGTTCCCTGCTGCATGACACCAGAGCAGCACCAGAACCTGTGGGAGTAAGACAGGAAACACAGTTTACAATGTGTACACAATGTCACCACTGATGCACACATGCACACATGGGCACATGCACACATGCACATATGCAGACATGGGCACATGCACACATGCACACATGCGCACATGCACACATGCACACATGTGCACATGCACACATGCACACATGCACACATGCACACATGCACACATGCACACATGCACACATGTGCACACAAGCGCACATGCACACATGCACACATGCACACACCTCAGTATATGAGATATCAACCCACAGACACAAACACACCTGCAATCAAACACATAGCACTACTGCTTCAGCCTATTATTACTATTAGTATACAGAGTATTGAAGGTAATGGTATTACACACACACCAGCATGGATAGGCTGCCTTGCTGTTACACCAGAGGGACCTGCAGAAAAGAGACATTTATCATCAGTGGGCACAACTGTGCCATTGATACTGTGGGCATGATACAGTTCAGTAGTGCAACAGTTAGCTTCCACAGGTGTACTGCAGATATTGAGGATATCACTAATGCACAATAATTACCAAGATTACAGCTACAAAACGAGGACACACCTCACACATGCATAACCTAACAGTGTACAGAATGGTCAACTATACACATTGCATGTTACCTGAATGCTCTGTGTCCTGCTGCTGTGTGGCTCCAGCCTCCATCATTACACATGTATGCTGCTGCTGCTGCTGCTGCTGTGCTGGAGCCACAACACTTAGGAGTAGTCCCTCCAGTCTGGTGAGGGGGGATGTCTAGCCACCCCACCACCTGTGGCAAGCTGCTGCCTGTGGATATCCGATGCACGCTGATGGACATTTCTAATTAAATCACTGCAGTGATGGCGTACCTGCTCATATGTCCGGTTATGTGTGCCTATATCATTTACCCGATGGACCAGGTCTTGCCACAGTGCAGCCCTCTCCTGCTGGTTCTGGCTGGTGCGGGAAAAGAGTACAGCAAAATCCCGCACCAGGCTCTGGTGTATCTCCTCCTCCTCTGCAGCGGAGTAGACAGGGTTCCGCTGGTGAACCATGGCCCTGAAAAGGAGAAGGAAAATATGTCAGCAATATCTGTCAGCAAACTATAGCACACATAATACACACAATACTCGACTGCAGTGATATAACTTAAGCACCATATATAGCAACTGTCTGTCTATTGGGGGATACACATGTAAATGACCAGATATCAGGGCTCATCTGACAACTATGCAACAGTACCTGGCACACTCCATACAACAGACTAGTATACTGCAGCAGTCAACACACTGTTTCAGGTACAATACACAACCTCACACTGGGGATTTGTATCAAGGTACTGTATGGGGAACATTATCAACCCATGCACTGCACACAATGCACGTTACATATTTCACTGGTAATGCACACTACTCTTACTTGCCATAACCCTACCTACACCACAGTGACATACAGGGTAACACAGCACAACATATGGCAATGTAGTATGTGTTGATCACAATACCTCACACACCTGTCTCTGGCCTCACACCAAGGACACACACTACCATGATAGACAGACAGTCATGGTGAGCAATCACATCAGTACACAACATGCACCCAGTCACTAGCACACTCATTCCACCTCACATATTCCATTTACAATGTGTTCATGGGTGTGCATTGTGTCTTAGGTAGGTAGTGTGCTTTTGGCCCTGGGCCTACAGCAGCATACTGTTATGCTACCCTGCCCCTTGTGACACATGTGTTATGATCGTACCTGCTCCTTACAAACAGTTACACAGGGTGACTCATATGGCATATTACCTATCTGCATAACATTCAGCAGGGGTATGTCTGACATCTACTCATGGGGAGCCTTGCTTCTTAATTCTGTGTGGTCTACTACAGGGTATGTCATATCTGTGGGTAGGGTCCTGTACCTCCACCATGTGCTCTATACTGCAGTAACAAGGACGACAGACATAGGTAATTTGTGTTGTGGATGTTGGAGGTGTTACCATGCTTGTTAGACAACTGTCATGGGTGTGACCGAACTATGTATATCCAGCAGTGGTAACCTCTATGTAGGTAGTCTGTGTGCGCTCTGTGGTGTTTGAGTGCATTGAAACAGTTACTTGCATATGTCTGTGTCCTTCTCCATATCTGTAGCTGTTATGGGAGGTACATACCGTGTAGAATATTGTGAGGTGTGGAGGGGTACAGTGACCTACATGGCCATAGCAGACACACCATGTCCGCTGACACATTCCATGTACAAGTGTTACAGGACTAGTGTGCCACTGTGTATATCAATGTGGAGCCTATTGTACACTTGTTGCCCCTGTTCCCCCCTGACACATGCAGTGGTGGGCAGGCATGTACATATGTGGTGGTTACTGGTGTCAGTGTTTTTGAATGGGGTATGGTACTCCAGTATCCACACTGGTGTTCACTCCATGCCTTTGACACCAGGCACCTGTTGCAAGACATCTGCACACATGTGCCTCACACAGTCTATATATGTATATATATATATATGTATATATATATATATATATTTATATATATATATATATATATATTTATACCTGTATATGGATATATATATGTTTGTATATATATGTATATAAAATATGTGTATATAGATGTAGATATATATACATATAGATGTGGGGAGAGAGGGGGATAGAGTGAGAGAGAGACTTAGGGAGAGTGAGAGTGTGAGGGGGTGGGACAGAGAGAGAGAGAGATAGTCATATACAGACATATCTGTTGTCAGTCAGATCTATCTGTATATGTATATGTCTCTACAGATATCTATTTATGTATGTGTGTATTACATATATCTGTACGTACATATTCTACCAGTCTCGATGTCTGTGCAGTATGTGTGAACCTGGTTCAAGGCTCCTGAGAGCACACCAACGGTACCAGGCTATACCCCGTATCATGCTTTTTGCCCCCAGGACTCGGGACAAAACAAAAAGGGAGGGGGTGTGTCCATATTCATGGAGGACATACACACCTCCAGGTTAGTGGCAACATATGAAGCATCACAGACCATCCAGGTGCAGATAACCGTAGGCAAACCTGCTATACAACTGGTAGCATGTTACAGTCCACCCTCCCAATCTCAGGGACCACAGTCAGCCTTCCTGTAGACATTGGAGGATATGAATGTCCCACCACACACCATCATATTGGGATACTGCGACTACCCTAACATACACTGGGTGCATTATTCTACCCCAAACACCCTAGCCCAAAGGTTCCCGGAATTCACTAAGTCAAATGCAATGGAACAGCTAGTCACCTCTCCCACAACAGGAGATAATATACTAGACCTGATCATCACAAACATGGGGACAATGTGCTACACACTGGAAGTATATCCCTCACTAGTCACATTTGACCACAGACTAATCCCCCTGGATATACATATCCCACCTCCCCCACAACACAAAAGACTACAGTGGGAAACCTCTCACATGCCGACTTTACACTTCTTATAACTGAGTTGGTATCCTTAATGCCCACTGGGCCAATGTAAACCACTTCCCACAATGCAGACACCTTCACATATGTTTTCTACAAACATCTCCAAGAATGCATGGATCATGCAATCACAAATGAAACCATGACCCTCTCCACCAAGGGCAGGCATCCTGTCTGGTGGACCCCAGCATTGAACAAATTGTATAACAACAGAAGGTAGCTACTGCACGGCAGAGCATACTTCCATAGAGCTACGGCATCTCTGATCAGCAGTAGTAGAAAGATACATTTTGTCATACAAACATGCAAGGCCAACAATGAGAGGGACATCGCTATGGTCTCTACAGATAACCACAAGGCCTTCTTCTGCTATGTTACACACCTGGGTGGGAACCCTCAGTTGTGTTCACAGTTAGTTCACTGTGACAAACGCTACACTGAACACACAGATAATGCCAACATTCTGGCAGACAGGTTCAGTGCAGGTGTATCCCCTCCCTCACCCACACATGTGGAATTACTTATCCCAGCAGACTGTAACCTCCCTGCCATCTCAGATGTCCAGCTGGGAACCACCCTCAGCAAAGCTGTAAACACAGCATCAATGGGACCCAACCGTATTGCAGGTTGCATGCTACGTGAACTGCAAGAGGAGCTGCACATGCACATTAAATGCTATTCAGCCGTAGCCTTACTACAGCATATGTACCTGGACACTGGCATACAGCAACAGTAGTCCCACTCCACACAGGAGGCACCTCTACAGACCCTGGTAACTACCGCCCCATAAGCTTAACCTGCCTGGTCTGCAACGCTATGGAAAGAATCATTATGGTACCCATACACAGAGACATTGGGGACTTAGACACTTGATCCCACCCGGTTTGGCTTTGTAGAGGGCAGATCCTGCCTTATGAACCTAGTTGACCTTTTCAAATCAGTCACTAGAGCCATTGACGAGGGCACAGCGGTCCATACAGCCTACCTGGACTTGCCTACGGCTTTCGACACAATACCGTACTCTGGCATCATAGACATGATCAACAGCTGAAATGTAAATCCATATGTCACATGATGGGTTGCAAACCGGCTAATGGATAGAAACCCTACAGTCAAACTCACTGGTGCCATGTCAGACTCAGAGCCAGTCACTTGTGGTGTCCCACAGGGCTCTGTCCTGGGACCACTCATGTTCAGCATATAATTCTCAGATGTTGAAGCAGACATGGGAGGGTAGTGGCTGACAATGTTCAAAGATGACTGCATACTAGGTGCCATAGGCGATACACCAGCTGACACATACATCCTACTGACAGGCCTCACGGACACCAACAACTGGTGCCGGAGTCATGGCCTTACACTGCATGCCACATAATGTATATTCATACCCTTTTGGACGGACAAGGTACCTACATATTATCACATAGACAATAACCCACTGAGTACAGACAAAGTAATCGGAGACCTGGTGACACTGATCAATGCTGACCTCTCATTTGACACCCACGTTGCCAAAGTGGTTGGATAGACTTCTTACCTTGCACACCTTATCATGAAGGGATTCACATCCAGATCAAAAGGGGTCATTGTACCCCTATACTCCTCCCTTATCAGGCCCATGACTGTGTACTATGCCCCATTTGGTATGTACCTCACCTGGCACTTGCAACAGCTAGGGGAACCCCATAAGTACATCACCAGGAGGATCAAGGGTCTGCAACAACTGTCATATGCTGCCAGGCTAACATAACTCATGCTCTATTCCATTGCATACTGCCTACATAGGGGTGATCTGTGCCTGATGTAGTAGGCCATGTCCAATCAGGTATTGATGGACATGTTCCACCTCATACAATCCATATCCATCAGAACCACGACAGCTACGGATTTAAACCTCAGCACACATATGAATAGGACATACTGTAGGGACAGATCCATCACTAAGAGGCTTCCCATACTGTGGAACAGGATCCCAGTTCATGTTAGGCAGAGACCCTCACTGACACTCTTCATGTGCATTCTTGACAAGTGGATGGGAGATCATAGGTTTACAGCAGGGGTCATCTCTGTGTCATTACTAGACAGAGGCACAGTAAACTAATGCTATTATGTAGGGGGGGGTCTTCACTGTGTCACTACTATACAGAGGCGCAAGTTTCTAAATCTATTCTATACACTGCCGGCAGATAGCCTAGTACTAAACTATGACACTGTGAAACTATATATGTCTATGTATTTCTACATCCCTCTCTATCTATGTATACACATATGCATATTATATATATATATATATATATATATATATATATAAATATATATATATATATATATATATATATATATATATATATATATACATATCTCTATATACATACGTATACACATTTTATATATATATATATATATATATATATATATATATATATATATATATATATATATATATACACTCCTTTTTAGTTCCACATATGTATGCACACAGTAACGTACTTCTGAACATCCATTACTGTACAACCTACTTGTACATTGCACTACAACCTACATTGCTATGTGCACATAGCTACCGTCACATACATATGTATGTGGAGCCTTCAGTGACAGTTTCAGTATGTCCCCGTCCCTATGCACATCTTCATATACATAGATACAGACCAATAACACATCCGGAGGGTTCACAGTATGTAGAGTATTATAGTAGTACTTTATATTACCTGTGTTTGTTGCAGCTGTTTGCGTAGTCTTGCAGTTACTTGGCCTGCTGTCAGCCTCTTTGTTTTGTAGTTAGAGTTTTTTTTTTTCTTCTTTCTCTTTCTTTCTTTCTTTCTTTCTTTCTTTCTTTCTTTCTCTCTCTCTCTCTCTCTCTCTCCCTCTCTCTCTACCTCCAGCGGGTGCAATGACAGTATTGCATGTGTGGACTGGGAGTACAGGATGCTTTTGTAGGTATCTGCACATGTCCATGTGATGGCCTCTGCACCAATTGTTAGCCAGCATTTACTAATTGCATGCAGCCTGTTGTGTAGTGATTGCAGTTCTCACTGTGATTACAGGACTGTGCTATAAAAAGGTCTGTTAGGTAGGCGTAGCCCTTTCAGATTATCAGGGTGGGGCCATGCTGGTTTGCTGTGGACACTGTTCTGTGAGTGTAAGGGTTGGTATGTCTCTCATATTTCAGGCTGTGTTGTAGACACTGCAATGCATGTTGTTCTGTAAACTGAGTATTCCTTCCTCCAGTGTCCTCTTCTCCGTGTGTATGTAAACTGACAGTAATACTGTGTATATGGGTGTGTGTGCTTTCCTGTGGGGATTGTGGTGTAACTGGTATATAGCAGTGGCTCTTGCAATCTGTTGCTATGGCTTCAATATTTGACCTTTACATTCACTCCTTGTATGCCTGCTAGGTGTCTTTCCTGTAATGTGTTGCTATGGCTTTCCTATTTTCCATTTACATTCACAGCTTGTAATGCTTGCTAAATCTGTTTAGGCAGCAATTCCCTATGTGTTTGTTGTGGTAGGGTGTTACTGCATGCAGTGTGGTCTGGCCATGGTGTGGGCCTTGACACTTACAGGGGTATTTGATCATGCTGCTGAGCAGGTCTCAGATACTCTCCGGTGCATCTTTTATCAGCCTCATGGAATGGTACATAGCAGTGGGTTACTCCAATGACATATTCTGATACTCTGCAGTTGTGACTGTGGGTTATTTCAAGCATATGTATTAGTACACCATTTGTGACGTGCAGGTGGTGCATACCTTCAGTCAGTCATAGTTACCATTACATGTGTAGTTACACCTTTCTGCCTACTGTTAGTACATTTGACAGGGTGTCAGTGGGGCACAGTTGACATTTGTTTTCACATCAGGGACATCCCTGTAACTCAGTCACAGTTGCTATGTCTGATCTCTTAACTATTCAACTATGGCAGTGTTTATCCTGCTCTGAGTATGTGTGTGGCTTGCCAAATGTTACTGTGACATTATTACCTAGTAGCTACCAACTAGCATGACTGTTTCTCAGCACACAGTACTATTTTACAAATCCACTAGATTTGACAGTAAATATACATGACATGCTTTGTGTACTAGACTTGCTATATTCCCTTTACATTAATTCCTACTATTTTATGATATATTTCTTTCAGCACACTGTTCTTGTATATCAGTCATGGCTTAGTGGTAAGTCATGCAGACTAGTGTTTCCAAGATCCTGGGTTCGAGACTGAGGTAGGTATTTTATTTTGCTGCTGAGAAAACTACAGGCCTTGTCATTCAGAGTGACTAAGGCACTTTTAAGCAGTTGTAAGCAGGTTAGCGCTGGTTTGCGTGGAGGTCACACATGCGCACTGCCGCTTAGCTTTACGCACACCCGCTTACTACTGCTTAAAAGTGCTTACTCTCGCGCACACCCGCACTATTTTCTTTTAAAGAAAAGAAAATGGGGAGATAGGAAAGTGGTGAAAAAGTGGTCACAAAGAGGGAAGGACAGTAGGAAAACAAGCTTGGGTTTTGCAGGAGGGCTGTAGGAAAGGCCCATAGCTGCCCATTTGTTCGTCAGCAACAGCTGTGCATATGTTTGTAATTTAGTGTGAAATTTAAAACCTTCCACCCCTGAGAGAGGTGTGAGGACAACATTAATATTTGTTGTACAGCCAATTGTAATTGCCAGTTTACATGTCCAGCAGACATGTGTGCAAAATGGGCAGCTATGTATGGGGCGTAATTATTTTGTGGGTACAGAGTGCCCTTTTTTTTTTTCAGGTGAGAGTGGTATGTCAGGTACAGGAAGTCGGTATAGCTAGGGAGGTAGGTAGGGGAGGTTAACAGACAAGACAAACAAGACGCATACAGGGGTGGTGTATGACACATGTGGGGGGGTTACACAATTGACGGGGATGGATGTTTGGATATCTCGAGCCCATGAGCCCACAGATGGCAACAGTGGAACTGAGATCCCCACCCATGGGCAGTTGCCACTGTGCCTTCACTGCCCAGGACGGGGCTGTGCTGGGGCTGTGTAGGCCGGGCAGCAGGCACGCACGTGAGTTGTGCCACCTGTGCCTCAAGCTGGCGTAGGGGCCCAAGCACAGCGTGCCGGATCTCCCTACGCACCACAGTCTGGATACTACGGAGAGTGAGTGGATGTTCTCCTCCAGCCACACTTGCAGAGGGGGGATGAGCCCCATCCCCTGCAGCACTTCCACCCACAGGTGGCACAGGTCCACCGGAGGAGGATCCGGCATGGGCACTACTGCCAGGTGCACTCACCAGCTGAGGTGGGAGAGGTGGGTCCGCTGGAACCCGCCTTCCCTGTCGTCCTATGTTTTGCATTATGTTATGACAGTTTGGGTTAGTAACGTACAATACCATTCACAATTAGTTGTAACAGCATGCATAAGTATTCCCATTAACCAAACACCCATAAATTCAAGTCATTGAACAGCAAGCATAACACATGCATAATTTGTACAGCAATACACAATCCAACAACATGCAGGGTTGATTGATGGCAACAGGCCATCAGGTTTGGATGTATGAACAGAGCACATGCATCAATGTACATGCAAATATGTATGAACCAACAGGACAAATGTCCAGGGGTGTTAATTGTGAATGCACATACCCATTTCACGTGGAATGGATTATTTGTGGTTATAGGGTAGGGTGAAGAAATATTTCATTAACATCTTCAAATACCTATACATATGCTGTACATTTTTACTAGCTGCAGATATATACACACTACAGGTCTGACTACAGTTTCCTATGTGATAACTAATTCAGGTTGGTGATAGGAATGTTACTGCTACATCAATATACATTTCATATTTATTCATACACATTCATATCTGGCTCTGTTCAGCTACATCATCCTGCTACATTTGCTTTATATGGCTATAGACAACTGTGGATGTTTGGTATTTCATACAACCATACTATCTGCATATTGCAAACTGAGCGTAACATATCCAGATTTTGGGACACACATTCCAGCTTCAGTACTTTTTTCAACACATGTTGCTGTTTGATTCTGCCTGTCACATTCATTTCATTCTGTACTGACTGCAGTATACTTTATTCAGAAGTTATTACTACTTTATTGGTGGATTCATACCTCTTTCTCACACTCTCTCACTTGTTTTATTTTTACAATTCAGGATGGTACTTAATTCTAGGCTTTATTGACATGTTTTACTTTTAGTTATAACAATCCTTTCCAACAGTCTCACTTATGTCATGTTTCATTATTTAAACAGGGATATATTTCACACATGTGTTTTACTCAGCTTTTGTAGCTGTACTTTTCAGCCTGCTGCAGGTTATGTACTATTATATTACAGGTGGGACATCTTTATTTCAGACTTGTTTCATTTTTATTTTTGGATTACAGGCTGCATCACACTTTTGTAATCAAGCAATACTTGTAAACTCTCTTACACTGTTACTTGCACATTTTATTAATAAGTGACTACACTGCACTCTTTTGCAAACTGTCATACTTACATATTTTTTTGCAGTTACAGGGAGAGAATTACTGACCTGCTTGGTGGTGCAACCACACCAGCCTATCGGCATAGGCTCGACGGTTCATGGAATGGACACCTGCAGCTGTAATATAAATAAAGTAATATTGGAATACACATCTCCATAATATCAGCTAGGTTAATTTCTTACATAAATAATTACATGTAACTTACTCAGTAGTGGGGCGTTGGGCATTTGCCGGGCCTCCTGGATCCAATGGTTCAGTTGGTGCTGCTTCCATCTCTTCAGGTCCACATGGTGGTGACGGACCTGTTCACCAGTCCTTGGTATTCCTGTGGCACTGGTGAGATCATGTGCCAACCGGTCCCACGCCTCAGCCCTATATGCTCCCCACAGGACCTGGCCCTGCATGAGTTGGGCCTCATAATCATGGACGAGGAGTCAAACCATATATTTGGACTCCTTAATGCCCCACCTCTGTGCTCGGAAGCAACTACCCTCTCCTACACCTGCCATCCTGGCTGCAAGTTGGTTCCACAATCGGTTATGCTGTGTATTCCTGCCTATGGGGCTTATATATGCTGTTTTTCCCACACTTATCTGTGATTGGCCATTTTGGAATTGTATCAGCTTCACAAAACCTGCTTTGTCATGCTTCTCTTTCTATTCATTCCTATATATATGCTATTACTGCATTTCTAAGTGCAACTGTCATGGCTTAGTGATTCAGTACTTTGACTATGGTGCATGGTATCCTGGGTTCGAGCCTGGCCATTGCTTTTATGACAGTCTGCACAGGCTAGGAGGTGTGTCTGTGTAAAGGCAGTTTTGATACAGCTTGCTCAAGGTTGCCCGTCGGTTAGCTTGTTGGCGCGGTGCGCAGCTCTGCGCAAATGGGTTACGTTGGTTTACGCGTCGTTTGGCTGTCAGCACGCATATTACGCTCAGCTCAGCTACGGGCACACAGTTTCAGCATGTTAAAATGCTGCTCAACTCCGGGCATTCATTTTACACCTGTTAAACCATTGCTCACCTACGGGCACTCATTTTACATCCGTTAAACCACTGCTCACCTACAGGCACTCATTTTACGCCTGTTAAAACACTGCTCACCTACAGGCAGATATCCTCAACTTGTTAGACTGTAGCTCAGCTATAGACACATCTGACATTTTTTTTTTTATTATCTCACATTTCTTCAAAATACATGGCCCATTTCATTACATTTTACATAAAATATAATTTTATATATGTACATATATGTCAGGGAATTGTTTTGTGCTTATTTCACTAAAAATAAAAATCGATGTTGTGGGGGCTCGAACCATGACTACCTCCTCTTCAGTCAACGTCTCTACCGCTACACTATTGCTTCTTGGCTTACTTTGCATATTTAGTTCTTATATGCTTTTCCACTGACTGCTAACTGTGGCTAAGCGACGGGCACGCCAGCAAACGAAAGCACTCACGGGCAAACATCTTTACAACTTATAAAAAAAAATATAAGATGTTCATTTATACATTTTATGTTCATAGTCTGTGGGGGCATGTGTTGTGTTGTGTTTATTCACATTTATACAGACTCTGTCGTGGGGGTTTACTTTCGGGACTTTTACTCTTCTGGGGGCGTGTCCGTTTGCAGGGCTCACCCTAAATTTTAATGACATTTAAAGAAACATTAGATCAAAGGTCAGAAACCCAAAGCATAAGAAGAATTATTATTTGAATGTGTTTAGTAACCAAGTATTTTAAAAACTACAGTGGATGGAGCCTTCTGGTTAATAATCTGAGTGAAATAACAATAATACGTAATGCTTCTTTAATTAAAACATGCCTGATGAGATCAGCAGAATATACATATTAAAATGGTAAATTTCAACAACTATATTGATGTGTTATAGCAATACTTCTAGGCAGATACAGTTCCAGAGTAACAAGTTGCAAGCGTTTGAATTACACTTTTGCATGAAGAAAAGTACATGACTGAGACCCTAGAGATTATTGCAACAGAAGCTCCTGATGCACTAAAGTGTAATTCATTTGTAAAATAGTAATTTATAATAAATATTCCGAAATATAGAGCTCTATTTCTGCCTCACATCCAAGCCTTTCAGCTGTCCAGATTTTCGCCTCATATTTTAGGTCTGTTCCTCATAAATTTTATTTATTTATTTATTTATTTAACATTTGTTGAAAGGGAAAGTCCAACTAGGACAGTGCCTATTTACAGTGGAGACCTGGGGAGAAACACTAGAGATGCATGTGTTTTGGAATGTGGGAGAAAACCAGAGTATCCAGAGGAAACCCATGCAATTGCAGGGAGGACATGCAGACTCCGCACAAAAGGCACCCCAGCCAAAAATCGAACCAGAGAACCTCTTACTGTGAGGTGACAATATTAACTTGTGCACCACTCAATTTGTGATTTTTGGGGATTTTTGTGGCAAATCAGTGAGGACTGAAGTCACTACATAATGACAGGCATTTGAGTTACAAACTTTATATCCTTCAGAAAATGCATTGTAACAGAAGACCTTTTATTCTAGCAACTTTTTAAGTTTATAAGAGAAACATTTAAAATCTGTGAATATTGAATATTTTTGGGGCTGGTGCCACTAAATTATCAATTAAATATAAGACATGTTCATAAAACTCCAGCCAATCGGTAGAGTATAAGTATAGCTTGCTAGTGGCACTAAATTTTAAATGAAAGGATCTGCAGTAATCAGAATGGATATATAAGAAAATATTAAATTGCCAATGCAAAAAAATTGACTTTAAATAAAAAAATACACTCTTTTTTTTCAGGAAGGGTTGCCCCCTTATTTCTGCATTTACTAACCATAAGATTACACATCCATTGAGTTAAATCAAAACATTCCTATCCCCAAAGTGCTGGTATCTCAATAAATTCAGTAAAAAAAAAAAATAAATGAAACAGAGGAGTCTATTAAAACATGACTATTCCCATTTTATCTATCCATTATGCAACATTTATCATGTTTTCCTAAAAGTGCTCTGTAATACTAATTGTGAATCAGGCATTTGTAATGAAGGTCTAGCAGCCTAAATTACAGATATATCATTTAATCAACAATGTGATTCAAAATTCCAATATATAAGAATGTTCGCCTCATGGTTCATTGGTATTTATGTGCAGCCTTACAGTTCTGTGCTGTTCAGATGTTGAACACAGTTTTAATTATATTCACAACATTATTCTCAGTCTGAGCTACCACTGAGTGGCTGCACTCATTGTCTTGCGCCTGTCTCAAATATTGTAAGGCATCACTTGTCCAGCACTGAGCTGTACTGCTACAAACATGTATGACACTACTGTTGCAAACATATACGACACTAATACAGCATACTTATATGACACGACTGCAAAACATGTTATTTCTCTTGCTCTGTCTCTGTCACTTTTTGTTAAGCACTACTGAATGTCAGTTATCAGCAAGGTGGTGTGAAGCATGGAAAGTCTTCCATTTATTCTTTCAGTGGAGCTTGTGTTACTATCCTAATTCTTTAGAACCTAACCTTTAGTCTTTTGTAGCACAAATAACTCCCTTAATCTCTTTCTACTTCCTGGCAAAGTCACAAGCAGAAATAAATGCATATTTCTATTATTTTTTTCTAAATATGAAAGGATCTCATTTAACTGCGGGTCTTTGTAGCAGTAACACTTTGTTTACAGAGGTTTAGGACAAGATAAGAAAATTTGATACTGTTTTAAATGAAACTGGGAGACTATTTTAAATCATTTATTGCAGTGGGTAGAAAATACTCACGTTAAATGATTTGATTTGTCCTTGAACATTAAAACCATGGGCACATCCTACTACAGCCCATGATTAGAACTATCACCACATGGCAAGAATTAGAAAATAACAAAAGAGCCAGTATTCAGCCAGGTTATATCCATACTGCTGCTAAAAGTGTCATTGAGTAGCACTAACTAAAAATGGCAAAATAATAACATTAAAAGGCAATGCAGATGTGTTAGCACATTCAGCCACTATTGAAAGGTACCACATTTGATCCTTAAACATTGCACATTCAGTGAGCTATATGTTACTCAGCCTCAAATAATTCATAACATTATTTCAACTAGTTTAATACCTTTATATTTTTTTCACTTCCCTTTCAAAATTGTGTCATTGTATAATACTCTGTAAGCAACTTCAAAACTTATGCTGTTTCATCCCACTATATCTACCTCCGTTTCAGCAAAAAAAAAAAAAACAGAGAGTCATTGTCCTCCTAGAATACTGAAGGAGTCAACAGAGTTGTTTTCTGAATACAGATAAGATATGCAGTTGCATAGCTCAGAATGTCTTGCGAGAATTGCTGTAAGAGTATTAAGCTGCAAGACCAGTATCACAAGCCATTTGATTCCTGTATTTTCAGAGCTGATAATTGTGGGATGTTCAAAAAGCCCTTCGGTCCCAAGCACTCGAAACCCGCTGTCTCGAAGCCAAGGATTCAAGTGTCTTGTAGCTCAGATTTGGAGCTGCTCATGCTCTAACTCAAATATCAATTCAGGCAAGCAGCAGTAGCGGTAGCTTATCACACATGATTCGAGTGTGAACAAAGTGAATGCAGCAGCCACGGTGAAGGAGTGGGAAGGGATGGGAGTGTGGACTAGGGTACCAGCAGAGAAGGGAGTTTTAGGAAGTAGGAGGGAGATTTTAAGTTTAGGGAGTGGGAAGGGAGTCTTAGGGTTAGAGAGCATAAAGGTGGTCTTATTGTTAGGTAGCAAAAGGGGTGTCTTAGGTTTAGGGAGCAGGAAATGAGTTTTAGGAAGAGAGAGAAGAGATCCTAGGGTTAGGAAGCAAGAAGGGGTTGTAGGGTTAGGGAGCATGAGGTCTTTCGAGTTTAGTGAGTGGGAAGGGAATTTTAGGGTTCAGGAGTGGGAAGGGTGTTTTATGGTTAGAATTAGGTTTTTGAAAGGCTATGAAAGTTAAGTAAGTACAGGAGATCAGCACTGGCCTGTTTGAGAATGTGTCAACAACCAATTGTATCACAACCATATAGCATATGAATGATTGTAGTAGACCCATAGATGTGCCTTCATTCTTGGTATTAAAGCTGAATATATTTAAGGAGGATGTAGCAGGGTGTGTCTTGCTGTGACAGCCCCTCTCTGTTATATTGTTTGGTTACCCTCAAGTTTCCTAACTTACCAATTTGGATGTCCACTAGTTAGCTACGGTTTCATGTACTAGCCAAGGTGGTGTTCTTCAATCTGCCCTGACCAAGAAAGAGGAAAGAGGCATCATCCCTTTTCTTTCTTTGTGCCTTCTGGCCACTACATATCCATCAATCTTTCTATAATTTTCATGTTCTGATCTGGAGGAGGCTGTGCTGTCTGCTTCCAGCCTTCTGCTGTGAAAACTCTATTTAATTCCAGATTTTTTAACCCACCATTTCAGTAGAGGCTTCCTTTCCCTCAGTGTCATACCCAATCATGCTTCAAGTTTGGTTTACTGCAAATTGTTAAATCTACTAGCTTTGCTATCTGCAGTTAGCTACTTTGCTTGCCCTTGTCTGGGTGGAATTCACCTCTTTGCTCAAGCTAAGAAAGGGGAAGTGAGCATCTCCTTTTTTTAATTAATTATGCTTTTTGACATCCATATAACCATATATCTCTCTCAGCTGCCTTTTGCATGAGGGGCATGCTGTCAGTCTCTCCCCTTTTCCAGTGAATCTGTAATTCTTAATCTCCATTTTCTACAACCTGTGATTACATAGAAGCCATATTGCTTGCCTTTTGCTTTCCTTCCTGTTAGGTACCCTCTGTCTCCAGCTTTGTTTCATATATTCTCATCCCTAGCAGATGAGCATGTGTGCGTGAAAGGGCTTGCTTGCTTCAACTGTTAAAGAAGTCAGGTTAACTAATGCTATGAATATATAATCTTTCTCTGTCTGCCCCTTCCTACCCTGATCACTTCCATTCTGGGCTAGCTGATACTAATTACCACCCCACCCCCTTATCTCCTAGATTTATAGCATAATACCTAGTTGCCAGCAGGATCCGATGGAAAAGTAGGGTGTAGGGAAGCATAGGACAAAGCAGTCTGTTACCAATCCACTTAGGACCTGGATAAAAAGGCCTTGTGGCTAATCTACCTACTTGTTCATCAAAGAAAGAAAAAAGAAAGAAAGATAAAAAAGAAATAATTCAAACCAAATCTCTCAACTGTCCAAATTGTTGCAGAGTGTCCAGATTTGTGCCTCATATTTTTGGTCTCTTCCTCATAAATTTGAGTTTCTCTGGTAAGTCACTGAGGATTGAGGTCATTAAATAATGACAGACATTGGAGTTTCAGACTTCATATCCTCTGGAAAATTCTTGCTAACAAAACCTGATACTCTAACAATGTTCTAAGTTTATGAGAGTTATATTTAGAAACTGTGTCTATTTTGGACCCTCCCCCCGATTATTTTTGGCTGTATCTGGATTTCTTGTGCTAGGGGATTGAGAGGTGTGCTTTAAATTAAGTGTCATTTTTGAATAAATCAGAAGGTGGAAGAAGCAAACTTTCTGTTGCTTTTAAATACTGGTTTATTTAAACACATTAGTTGCATTCTGACTCACTGAAGAGCCCAAAAATGCTGTAATGTCAAAACAGGATGACAGCTGAATGAAACTGTTTTTGCTGTAGCAAATTACAAGTAAATAAACCATTTTTCTATCCTGAAAACTACTACAAAACAAATACTATGATCTGCATATGCATTAAAATGTAACAGAAGATTTCCTCTTTATACTGTTTTGAATGCAATCTGTCAACAAACATTCTATAAATAATAGCTTCCTTTAGACATTAGAACAATGGGGAAAGGAAAGCATTTTTGTAGACAAGAGGCAAACACCACAGTAGAATAAAAACTGGGATACAGAATAAAGATGTTGCTGGAAGACTGAAAGATCTCCTTTGTGCACCAGTACTGTCTATTGTGTGACTTGCATACCAGTACTGTCCACTGTCTATCTTAACATTCAGCATTTAAATAATCAGTATGTGTGAGTTTGAATCATAAAAAACAAATATGACAAATGAGAGGCTTTGTATGAGATCTTACAGTTCTACTCCAAGCATTGTCTGGAAGTACAAGACACTTTATTCATATCAGACATATGCTAATCAGTTAGTGAAAACATAACATGCTATTTTATTAATGACATTAAATTGTCATAAGTCTGGCAACAGTCTAAAAAAAAAAGAACGAAAGAGATGTATTGAACTTACCACCAAATATTAAATATGATATATTGAGCATTGCAGACAGTTCCATAAAAAGGATTTCCCCCAAATAAAGAAAACGTACATGCGTTTAGCAATAACTCTATGATCAGTCTATGCTTGATAATAAAGTGCCTTCAGGCCTGTTCTGGCATGGTTCCTTGAAATAAGTTGCTTCCTGACATCCAAGGTACAGGGTTTGATTCCTCCCACCTTTGATTTGCTTGCTGTGTGAGGATAAGCAAGTCACTTAACCAGCTAGTGCTCCTGGATCACCCCCTACTTGTGTTCAGTGGGCTTATCTGGTTGGCAAACAAATAACATTAAAAAAATAATAAAGAAAAAAGAATTTAAAATACAAAGATGAAAAAATGATGTTTTTTTTGATAAATCATTTGGGAAAAATCCAAGAATTTAAACCTGGAATGAATTCTTGGTCTGCAAGTATAGAAATAACTGAACAATTTACATGGCAAATAACATACTTAGATAGATTTGTGAGCAATTTTCGTACTGATCCTTGCAGTAAAGCTACTCTCTAAATTGAATTTAACATTTTCAAGGCTGATGGATACCACAAGGCAGAGGTTAGTGCAAGAATATGGAGTGATACTTAAAAAAATAAATAAATGAGTTTGATAAATCATAGAATAAATACATATGTCCCGTTCAGAAAATATATTTCTTTGGCAAGATGAAAATCATTCATGAGACACCTTCCTATCATGTAATATTTGCATATTTTTTATTACTTATTAAGGAAAGTTAACTTCTAATCAAAATACAGTGTTAGCTCTGCTGTATAGGTTGTTGGAAAATAACAGGCACTGGTATTGGTAACCAAATTAGCAAACTACTTTGAAAAACATGTAAGAAAATGCTGACATTTCATAAACTGAAGTGTCAACATATATGTTCAATAGTTATCAGTCTCACTTGTTTGTGCTTCTTCAGCATGTCATAGGTCCTGGAAAAGGATACCCAAATGCTAATGCAACAACTCTTTCTCATATTGGGCAAAGCAATGGTGTATGATTAAAAATGCAATGATGTACCTTTACACTCATAAGAATTTTCAGATGTAAGACAGAAAAGATTGTACATTATTATTTTTTTTATGAAAAACGTATTCATTAGTGTGGTCAATAAATTTTCAAAATGGTTTAAAGTATTTTGTATGCCTATATTTCAGGCTGGCATTAATCAGCTGAAAAGACTTCCAGCTGCTTATGGGTGACAATAAAATAGTATTATGGATAAGAAACATAGCTGACATCTTTAGAAAGTGAGATAATCCATTACATCAATGGAGCAGGGAACAAAGGTATTGGGTAACAGTTGCATAGAAGCTTTCACATCAGGTATGAAAAAATATATCAGATGCTGTACTGGAAACTAAGGATAAGATTTTGTTCTTTTTTTTTTTCATACTGTAGAACTGAATTGCACTACATGTCAGGGACATGCAGAACTATTCTTATGTAGATATATTAAGAACAGGTTGGACTTAGTCAAAACAAGTCTTAGTCGACTGTTCAACAGAAGCAGCTCTTGCAAATATTTCAGCATGACAAGGTTGCAAATTATTGGCCTTTGAGAAAGATGATCCATAAGTCTCTGGGATAGCAGCTGGGAAGTTCAAAAATGGATTCTAGGAATTATTATGAATATGGCAGATCCAGTCTGATATTGAGTATAAGGAACTGATTTGCAAAGCATCATACAGAAGACATTATAACCAGCTGACACCTAGGCAAACTATGGCAATGGATGCTGTGACAATGTGAGGTATTGCCAGCTATGCCGGGAGAAGTACGGAAGTGGGTGTGTAACATATGTCAGTACAGCTAGCTTGAATTTTGTAAATAATTATATGTAAGTTGTATATCAAACTGATTTGTACCAATGCTTGTGTTGAAAAATCTATTTGTAAAGTTGCTTATGTTAAAAATGTTTCAACAGTATGGCCTGCTAGACAGAAAAGAAATATACATTTATATCAGAATGCACTGTTGCAACTGTGGAAATGTACATATGCTAACAGAGGATACTGGAAGAGAAAAGGTTAATCTCAGTCCAGCTAACTCTGAAAAATTGTAAGAAGTTAAATTACTTAATTTAGGCTATAAAGATTGTATCTTACAGTTCTGATTACAGCCAGAGGCAAAATGTCTAGGAAAACAAGTTTTAGGAAGCCTTCTATATTGTCTCTAGAAGGGAACTAATTGCTACTCTGGAAGAGTAGAAGTGTTTTATGGTTTTATGACATCCAGAAGCTGCAACAGATCTTACCAAGTTCTATGTGTGTATATTATTGACACATATGTGCTAAATCCTGGCAACTTTTAGCCAAGGGGGCAGCATGGGAACCAGAAAGCAGATGACCAGATGTATGTGATGTCATTCTGTAATCCATCACTAAAATTATATTTCAATACTAGATGAGAGAGAAGTCTTAGAACAGTCTGTTTCTTGGAACCTGACATAGAAGAACCCCTCACCTATTTCATCTTGAATTGCTCTAGTAAGGTAACCAGAGAAGAGTAATTCTTTAGATCAGTAGGAAAAATATAGTATGATTAGTTAAGTACTGTTCTATCTATGTGAATGTATTCATCTGTGTTATTTTAATATTTCCTGTGACTGAAACTCTGGTGTTTATTGTAAATACATAGTTAGCATTTTATGTTCTTTTATTATTTATTATTAAAGATATTTAAACATTTAATTGTGGCTGGTCCTTTAGAGAATATTTTAAACTTTGAGAATACCTAGGTCTATTTGGTAACACTGTGGCCACTCCTGAAAGCCTTACTGCACTGGCCAAACACTACCATTTGTATTAATATTAATTTCATTCACTATAATTGTGTACCCTTGTACGAGCCTTAGAGTAGCTGGCTTTGGAGTGTCTAGTGGCAGTGTAACTACCTTATAGCCTGGGCAGAAGGGGGCATAGCTAGTAAATCTGTGCCAGCCTTTCCAAGATGTGTGTGTGTGTGTGTGTGTGTGTGTGTGTGTGTGTGTGTGTGTGTGTGTGTGTGTGTGAGTGTGTGTGTGTGTGTGTGTGTGTGTGTGTGTGTGTGTGTGTGTGTGTAAAAATCAAATCTCAAAGAGTGTGTGTGTGTCAGCTGCTTGGAGCATAGAGTATTATAATATAATCAGCATGTATCATCACTTTGACCTCATATGCTAATGTGAGACAGCAGTGTATAATTTTCATAAGAGAAATAATATGCTGGAAGGTGCACTTCCACTCATCTGACATCCATAACTTTGGTTATACATCCCAGAATGAGCCATGGATACTAGATTATGGCACTCATGGCTCAGCCAAGGAGTTATTAGAAAGATTCTCAGCTCAGCCAGGGATTTAGGAAAACTCTCAAATGTTTTTTCTCCTTGCCTTCAATGCCCTCTTATGCAACAACTCATTCACATCCCAGTTTATACTTGTTTACCAGCACAATTCATATCAACGTTGTCATTATTCTCACAATTTTTGGGGTAAAAGCGCTATATCCTAGTGCGCAAGGCCTTCTTTAACTACATTTTCATCATGCTGAATTCCACTAGCCTGTAGCTTCATATCACTGTCTCCATCTTAGTTCCTCCTGTACTTTCCAACACTTAATGCAAAACGGGTCCTGTTAAAGTGACATGGTACATTCTGAGGAAACCATGTGTTTTGTATAGCAATATATATTTATTCAATGGTTTGCAGAGTTTAAGGTGCCTAGATTAACACACTTACCAGCTGGTGATAATCTTTGACAAGATGATTTAATTTGCTTTGCTTCTGCTTGTCTCCATATTTCATTTTTTGTTACAATAAGTGGAAAACAAGATGATTACTCCAGTAGCAATATATAACACCAGATCAGTTTACATTTCTTGAATAATACTTTGCCTTTCCTGGGCTCATTGTGTAATCTGAATCTCTCATGACAACTGAAAAAGGAAGATAATTAAGAAATGTGTAACACCATTGCATCTGGTTTCCTGGAACATCTGATATGCATTAAGTGTTAATTAAAGATGTATAACAATGTTAACAATAAGTTATGCTAATTTATAATGCCTTTGAATCAAGCATTAATCAGTGACTTTTACAGACATCAAATAATAGCATATGGGATGCGTTACTGAAATAATATGCAGAAAAAATAAGTCAGTTCTTTATAAAGCACTATCAGAATCATTATCACATGACTAATCTGGCATATTGCAGGCATTCATTTCTGCTATTTAACAGTAACAGATGAATATCTATAAAATAAAGTCATTCCAAGATGAACTGGAGTAGATTTAGAATTGTCTCAGATGAATAATTAGACCTTAAGTCCAAAATGTTTGTTA
This sequence comes from Protopterus annectens, assembly GCF_019279795.1. Taxonomy (NCBI): domain Eukaryota; kingdom Metazoa; phylum Chordata; order Ceratodontiformes; family Protopteridae; genus Protopterus; species Protopterus annectens. Next base: position 398,067,738 of record NC_056738.1, on the reverse strand, counting down.
AATAAGACACTTATTCTTTAAATGTGGTGCTGCGGTAGTGTTGTCGCCTCACAGTAAGACTCTGACTGGTTCGACTCTCAGCTAGAGCGTCTTCTGCGTGGAGGCATGCATGAATGGGCGTACCTTCATTGAAGGTTGTGCGTTAGGGCTGGCAACTCATCACGTAAAAATCAACTGCCAATCATTAGCAGACCGGAGTTCCGCTGTGGCGACCCCTAACCGGGAAAAGCCGAAAGACACAACATTCTATAAATGCTGTCCATTTTGAGTTGAATAATTATTTCCCTCTGCTGTCCATTTTGAGTTGAATAATTCTTTCCCTCTCTTCCTTTTTTTACGTTTGGCTTGCACTCCCTTTCTGTCCACTCGTTTTTCCTCATATTATGCATTTATTTATGCCAGTCACTGTAACACTTCTTTTACTAGAACTGTTTTGTTAGAGTGAAATCTATGCTACCTAGTCATTTTTTAAACACCTTTATTAAATTATCACTTAAGACATAGGCAAACATACATTAATATAAAAGAAAACAAACCATATTAACACGTTTCCAGGTGCAAACATTATATATCACATATGTTCTTTTTTATAATATTACATAAATTGCTCAGTTCCTGCCTTCCCTTAAACCTCACTCATCCTACTGAATGTTATTCTGCATGCATTGTTCCCACAATTTCCGTTTATTTCTAAGTGATTTGCTCATTCCTTTTTCTTAAGATCCCACTTCCAGTTCTTTTATCTTGGTTACAATAGTCAATATTTCAAGTATAGTTGAAATAGACCTTGATTTTTATCTTCTTATAATTGCCTTTTTGGCAGCAACCAGAATTAAACTTAACAAGGCCTTACAATATCTAGGAAATTCAGATTCTCTGTTCCAGTCACTACTTATTAATTTCATGCCATTGTACAAGTACTACTAATCTCTGACCACATGGATTCTAAACGCATTTATAATGTGTGGGGAATAAAATTATCATTTATTTATTTACATTTATTTACCAGGAAAGATGGACTGGGATAATATCCCATTTTCAGGGGAGAAACGTTCCATATTAACATTATATGGTTACATTTAAATAAAGTTATTACAAAGCTTAATACAGAAGAATGACATAACTAAATAAAAATGCAGCTTCAGTTCATATAGTGTGAACCAATACATGCATAGTACAGATATTTAGACAGATATAACAAGCTGAAAAAGAACACTGTTAATAGATAAATTATTCATAAATTGCAGTTCATAGAGATAACATTAAACACATTAAGGCAACACACTCTTTAGAACAGAAGTGACTAGATAATATAGCCTAGGGAAAAATATTGTTGTTCTTTGTCTAAGAAATAGATTTTACTAATTCCTTCTCTCTGAACATAGTCAAAGTATGCTGGTAGAGGAAAAAAGGAGATACTAGTTTAGCCTGGGATAATGCAGGAGCAGAGCCGATTTTTATTTAGGTAGAACTTTACTAATTTTTTTTTAATTTGGAGAGGTTCCAGGTAGATCTAATTTGCAGAGTGATAGTATTCCAGTTTTTAGTGACACAGTACCAGTAGAGACTTTGGTCAGGGATTTGTGGGGTTTATATATGGAGAATAGGAGTAAAAGCAGGACAGTTATCGGATTTGTGAATAATGTTATGTGTGGAGATAAGCTCTATGTAATCTAAGTGGTGAGGCAATTTGAGCCATTTCAAAGCATTAAGGGGAATATGGTAGTGGATGGTATTGATTGTTGGTGTCAAATTTTGCAACCTTATCATAGCATGCCTTCAGCTTATTTTTAACTGTAGCCTGATGGTTGGCTAGGATGAGTGCACCATATAAGAGAGATGGGCCTAATTAGGTAGTGGCAACAGTGGTTTTGGTGGTGCCACTAAAGACGTTTTTATGACTGTAGAGCATTCCTAATTTTTGGTGATTCTTTTTTATGTTATTTTGAATATGCATCACATTTAACTTTATCATCTATAATTACTCCAAGAAGTTTTGTATGAGAGATTACTTCAATTTCAGTTTTTCTTTAGTTAAATGATTTTGAAATTTGCCGTATCAGATATGTATGATTTGGGGGAAAAATAGCAGTAATAACTTTTCTTTTTAGGGTTGAGTGGTAGCTGGACATTATGGAGCCATTTCTTAACTGAGAAAAAAAGTTTCTTGCATGAAATAGATGAGCTGAGGCAAGTTATTAGACACTGCTGATTTATTGATAAGAATAAAGACTGGCTATGCTATGGTATCGGCAGCTATCTTTAGGTATTCAGGTGGAAGGTTGCCAGCTACAGTGGAGCATGGTTTAAGTTTAAAAAGTTTTTTTTATCATTGATGTGGAGACAGATCCTAAATAGAAGTTGTTAGCAATGGATATGGAGAGTGAATTAGGTTCATGCGGGAATGCTAGAGGGGAGTAAATGAAATTGGTAGCATGTATGGTGTATGGATAATATTGGTTTTGGTCTAACCTGTTGTTTGCTGAATTACTATGACTGGATGTTATATTGGGGGTGGTAGTGGCACTCATACCTCTCAAGTGTACCTCATTACGAGGAACGTACCTCATTTTGGGGTCTTAAAAAGTTCATGTTCCTCGAAGTTCCTGAAAGTTCCACATTGAAAGACTCTGTCACACATTCAGTGTTAGGAATTTTTTAAGTGAAATCCATTGTAAATAGAAATTAATCATATTAATTCATTAAAAGATCTTCTTTACATGTAAAACCAGCATATTTTAACCATCCTAGGACCTTCCTAGTTGAAGTTGTTAGTAAGCTATTAGTATGTGTTCCACATTTTGCCCGTTTGTTCCACATTATGAGGGCTAGTGTTCCTCATTTTGGACATGGAAGGTTGAGAGCTATGGTGGCACTGGTTGGGGCTGAAGAGTGAGTTAAGGAGATAATGTTTTCTATTAGGTATTGAATAAGGTTGCAATTTCGACTGAAGAGCTCTTATGAGAAGGGTTGGACTCCTTATCTGAGCTTGGACGTAACAGGTTATGTATTGATGTCCAGCATTTTGGGGATAATTTTTGTGTTGAACTTGTAGACAACTATAATATTTTTTTTTCTTTTTATCTAGGTTAACATGCTTTTTTACTCAAATTAAACAATTCTTTATTAAGCTGTAGGTTAAAAGGGGTTATTCTTTCCAAGTTTTGTCTCTTTTAGACATTGTAGTTTTTGTCCAGCTAGTGAGACATGGTGCATAGTTAATTTTCACTCTTGTTTTGTGGAGTGGGGAATGGCCTTTTTAGAGTATTTGATTGCCTTGTTGAGTGGAAGACCTTTTAGGATAGACCAATTATATGCTTTCAATGTAATGATGAAGGAGTCTTTATTGAAATTAGAAATCTTTCAGGTCGTTTTAAGTTGGTAGGTGTTAGGTTGGTGGGTAGTGCTTGTATAGTTATAGGCTGGAAGGTGTTTGCTAAGTGAGTTTAGATAGGTTCCAGAGGTTGTAAATTTACTAGGGTCAGAGACCAGTATCCAGTCTAGAATTCCACCTTTACTGTTGGTATTATTACATCTAGTGTTTGTTTTGATAAATTACGTGAAACCATAAAGGTTTTTAGTATCTGAGAGAAAGTATGATGTAATGATTTGCCGGTCAATATTTACATTTCCTAGTATGATTTTTTTTCATAAGGTATGTTATTAGTCATCCAAAAGAAGATTTCATCTAATGTTGGTGGTTATAAATTTTAACAAAGCATAACTGTTTTTTATTGTTAAACTTTAGCAATGATACTAGCATTATGGCATTTTCGGATTTTGGAATGTTTTGTAAACAGAGAGAGAGAGAGATTTATGAACTTGGATAAATGAAGGCTACCCGTCCTGCTTTTTTCTGGGGTCTATCAGCTCTGGTAATACCATAGCCTGGAGGGAATAGTTCAGAATCTTTAATGTTAGTCTTAAGCCAGGTTTCTATGACTGCAAAAATATTAGGGTTATATGTGATATCTTGGTATGTAGTTCTGTAATTTTGTTACAAACGCTATGTAGGTTGATAGTGACAAGATTCAATTTTTTTGGAAGACAGTGGGAGAAAATGGGGTGAGGGGTCTGGTGTACTAGTTGTATTAATACTGATAGGTTGTTTAATGATAGGACAGTACATCTGGGAAGAGGCATCGTTTGAGATGGTAGCCGAAGGAGAGTCAGTTAACTCACAATTTTGTATGGGTGGTTCTTTGCTATTTAGATTAATTTATGAGCTTTCTTGGCCTGCGTTGGGGTAGACATGACCACAATGTGAGATTCTTGAGAGGTACTCTATTAATTTAGAGGGGATTTGTATGAGTTTATTTTATGAGCAATGTGGTGATAGTGACATATTTTGTGCTTAAAATGAAAGCAAGGTGAGATATTAAAAAGTCAGGGAGATATATTGGTATAGCTACTCCTTATTTCAAAGTGTTCTGAGTAAACTGCAGTTGGAGAGGTGTATAGAAATAAAAGTATACAGTAATAGTTTGTTAGATATGATGTTAGCACAGAAGCAAAGACAATGTTGCTTGGAGAAACATTTGAAATATTGATGGTTATAGAGGAGAAGAGAGGAAAAAGTGAGGTGGAGTATGAAGTATGAACTAAAAGGAGGCAGAGGTGGAGTTAGTAAAGAGAAGTAAGTAGAGAAGATTTGGCTTTATCAGTTAATTCTTATTATGTGATAAGAAAATAAATAGGGAATCATCAATAATATTTAAAGTCAGTTGGAGGTATAAGGCAAAAACTATAACTAAGGACACTAAAAAATAAAATTTAGGTACATGTAATAATATGAAGAGCAGATGAAGCAGATGTCATTTCTGTGGTGAGAGGGGTGAGGGTCTGTGAGTGGTTGGGATTGTGAGATGGTTATGTTGCTGCAGGTGGGAGGAGTGAGGGGTCTTGTGATAGGTTGGAATTTGGATAAGGAGGGGTAGACCCATTATGAAGGAAGTGATGTCAGATGTGGATGGGCGGGTGGTAATGGGGGTTAGGGTGGAGAGTGAAGCAAAGCTGAACATAATGAGGCAAAGCGGAGTGGAATCAAACTGAGTCCTGCAGGAAAACAATCAGGATTGGCAAACGGTATGTAAAAATGTATTAACAGATGAGGACACAGCAATAGCAGTGCCCTTGCTAAAAACTAACTGCAAAAAATGGAAGTATTGACACAAAATACAGAGAAGATCATATCAGTGGAAGACAGAAAAGGAAAGAGTGTATCAAACAGCAGTATGAGGGTATTAAAGGAGCTAGAACTAGGCCAGCCCAGATGGGAGAAAGTAGAGAGGTAGTTAGGAGTGAGATATATGTAGCAGACAGGGGACAGACAGCAGCCAAAAAATCAATAGTATCTCGCTCTGCTTTAAAAATTGAGAGACAAACAGGAGAGTGGCTAGCGTGCAGAAGTTGTGTAAAAATTAAATGGGCTCCAGTAAGAATGGAACTCAGTATGGAAAGCATTCTTAAGACACCTCAATATTTATACAATAAGGTAAAAGGGGGCAGTTGTGCACATTCTGAGGCAAGAGATACCAACAACAGTGAACATTTTCTATACTAATCCAGGAAGTATAAAACTTAACACTTACAATATAGGAAAGGTCCTTACTTAAGGTATTTCTCAGTGACCTCTCACCCTAATGCCCTCTAGTACCAAAATAACTGGATGTCCTGACCTGCTTTGGAGCCTTGTCTGATGTTTAAAGTGACATCAGTCTGGAAGGGGGTGGCCTTAAGCCTAGTGGCACTGTACTTTATGCACTTCTTAGTGACCTCTCACTCTAATGTTCTCTGGAGCTGAAATAAATGGGTGTCCTAATCCTGCTTTGGAGCCTTGCCTGATGTTACCAGTGATGTCAGTCTAGAATGGGGAGCCTTAAGCCTAGTGACGCTGTACTTAAGGCACTATTTAGTGACCTCTAAATCTAATCCCCTCTGGAACTGAAATAACTTGGTGGGTGTCCTGCCCTGCTTTGGATCCTTATGTGATATTACCAGTGATGTCAGTGTGGAAGGGTTGTGGGCCTTGAACCTAGCAGCACTGTACTTTAACTGCTATGGAGCTAATAATTTAACAAAGTAGTGTATAAATGTGATGACTCAAATTCACTAGTCACATCAAATGTTCATTTAACATTGTACGGACCAAGTTATTTCAGACTTTTTGATGTGATTATTAGCAGTTATCATCTGAAGTGCATTTTAAAACTTTTAGTAATAATAAAATACTAAAACAGGAATATTTTATTATGTTATATTTGGTGAGGGTACTGTGTGTAGGAAACTATGGTTGTCAAATGTTGCTGTGTAACATGGCACAAGTAAATTTAATATGGTACCACATTATATTATAATATCATTATGAAACTATGTGGAGGTTCCATATTCTTGAACCTTCTCCAGTGTGGACATCATTACACTCAAATTAATGGTAGCAATGACATGACCAGTAGAAGGCCTCACACAGGACTGATGTAGAATCAGAAAAGTATTTTCAATGTATGAGGAGGGCATTTCAGGGTGAACCTTATGTTTAAACAAAGTACACTCCACATGATTCCTTTTATTAGAAGAATTATAGTGATCAGATTTATGGATATTATTATTTCTTAGCTGTTAGTGTTGAGAGATATCCCAATGGCATCTTACAGTATTCAGAATTATATCACAAGTGCAATATCATTTGGACCCTTCTAACCACAACAATGAGCCTAGCATGTAGCCTTCAGTTCCTGTAGCAAAACTAATACCTTGATGAATAGCCTCAGCTAGCTGCCCCTGTGGACCATTTTAAGCCTAGCCAATTTCCCTTAATGATGAGCATCAAACCCTGCATCTTCTGTCTGTGAGGTAAACACATTAACCATTATACCAACCCTCCTATGTTAGGGCTAAAATACAGTTTGCAAAAGACCGGGTGACAATCTCTGTGAAGTATGGAGTTGTAATACTTCTAGATTTTAAGATCTGCAGATTTTTTTGTGTGTTGCTATTGTAGGCATAAATAACTGTGGTCACCTAACCATTGTCTTCTGTTATGGCCCCCTGTTGCTTACTTTTTATATCCATTTTTTCTTCCCTATTCAAAGGCACAAATAGTGACATACTCAGAATGGCTCACCCAATTAACACTGTGTGGTAAATGACTTTTTCTAGTAGAATTATTTGTCACTAATTTCCACCCCTAAAATTATGCACTAGAGGTACACAGACTCCCTGACAAAGTGTTGGAACACCCCACTGCTGAGAATGCAGCAGCTCACTTCTGGCTCTTTGAGGAAGCAGCTAATATTTTGTAGTTAAGGTCAGTGACGCTGATTCAAGTACATCATTTATTTCTGATTTACTCTTAAGACTGCTGTGTTAATGCTTTTAAGAGATCTTATAAGAGGCTTCATAATGTCTATCTTAAGAGGGCACTTGAGGTATTATCCATGCTTAAAGATCAACTTAAATAGAGTATTGTAGGCCCATTTTTACACACTCTACAAAGGACAGCATTATTGCTTCACCAGGGAACTATTCCTTTCTGGTTTCAGACATCTGCACTGAATCTAAATGAAACATGCGATATGTGTTTGTGAAATTCTCCAGTTTGGAATCAATTCAGGCCCATTTTTTGCCGTGCATATCTATATACCTTAATAGATTGCTTATCTAAATAAAGCATTAGGAATCTCCTTGTTAAGGTGTTTCAGTTTTTCTCGTAGCTGATTATAAGGAACAGGAACATACTTCCTCTTTTCCTGAGTTCAGTGCTGACAATTGTGGGATACTATCAGTTCTTGTCAAGGATATGCTCATCTCATGAGTGATTCCTTAGAGCAGCAAATTTGAACTCCTAGCTTCCAAACCACTGTAAACAATCTTAATTACCTTTTCATAGCTTCTTACAGAACACACCCTATGTCTTCTGAGCACAGTAGCTGTCCTAACACCTTAGATGAAATCCCATTAAACCAAACACCTTTTTACTAGAGAGCTTCAACTATCCAACAGTAAAGTGGTTGACTTACACTGCCAATAACTGGCATGCTCATTGCTTCCCTGACATTGTAAATCTTAACTCTTTTATACAAATAGCTAGCCATCATACTAGGGACCTGGATACCTATGATCCTGTTCTCACAAATATGGACACTTTTTGCACACTCCATATGTATCATCTTCTGTCATTACATTAGTGACCTTTTCCTTTAAAACTATCGATACTTCCATTTAAAATATCTCTATTTTGGGGGGATTTCTTAAATGCAAATTTACTTGAATTACTTGATGACCTAAATAAATTCAGCTGTAATCCTCCCCTGATAAATCCTATTGTTAAAGCCATTGGCTGTGCCTCTGATTATTATGCCCAGTTAAATAGCTGTATCGATAATGCAGTCCCTATCTGCATCAAATATAGCACAAATGTACAAACAAACACCTCTGATGGAATATCTGTATATATACATAAATGATATAACAAGAGAAAAAAATACTTTATGTTTAGAACAGATCTCTATCTACCCACCTTAAGAGCATACATAAGCAAACTAGTAAAGAATTTAAGGAAACCATTAAGCAGCTCAAAAACTGAATATAAACTTAAGATAGCTACTGCATGGGAATCCTTAGAGAAAGGATTACAGTATGTGAAAGAGGTAATTACACAATGTCACGGGAGACAAGATGATCACACAAAAGCACTCAAAATAACAATTAGGTTGACAGTAATGTAAGTGTTACATCCACCACACTGACCAAACACATAGCACAAAATATGCTGAGGCACATAAAAGCAACCTTCCAATACCCCAAAGACCTCCTAAATATTTTTTTACAAAACGAATCCTCAGCAACCCCAAAATCACTGCACCAAAACAACCCCCAACACATCTATGGCCACACCCTTTGGAGCCTCCAATACAAATCCATAAAGCAAACCAACATACTACCTAATATTTCAATCATAGGAGACCCCATTGTCCTGCTTACCAGGCTGAATAAGGTTATGCTAGGAGGTATTTCATGGGGGGAGGTGGGGGAGTGGGGTGAAGGTGATCTAAATTCGTCAGCCAGCAAATTTGCTATGTCACTCTTGGACCTTTTGCTCCGAATGCCTACTGACCATCAGACTTGTCTCAGCCAAGTTATCCATTCATTCCCTCTTCACCAAGTGTGAGAGACAGACAAGTGGAATCATCATTAAGCTGCCATAATCAGTGGTTTGAGTTTTTTTTTTAATCTGGCTGTATGTTTCTACGGATATATGTCAGATGATCAACTTTTCAGAAACTCAAAATCCATATGAACAAGACCATATGATCGACTTTCTGAAAACTCAAACATCCAAAAACAAAAAAAACACAAATATCTATTTTTTTATGTTTATGCAACCCCATCTAAATTATATATACCAACTTCAAGATCAGACTACAGTGAAGAAAAGGGTACATTTTCCAATCCACACTGTGCCGCGATATCCATTCAAAAGTTTTGAGTTTTCAAAAATTAGATCATACGGTCTTGACCATATGAATTTCAAGTTTCTGAAAACTCAATTATCTGGTAGAGATCCATTCCTGTGTACACTCAACAAAGTAGGGGAAGGTGGCACCCCTCACTTCTGCAAAGGATGTTTCCAGCAAGCAGCCCCATCCACCAACCCTGAGACAGAGGAGGGTGGCGTCCTTAGTCTTCACCAGAGAAACTGCACAATGCCAATGTGCACTTGAGCACCTGCAACTTTCCCATCTGCTGAGAGAGAGGCAAGTGGGCTACATTTTTTCATTCATCTCACCTCACTCTGAGTAACTCCTCCAGTGTCGGGGCTGCTAACTTAACCACAGTCACTTGGGTCACATTCAGAGCTCTGTACCCCTGTGCTGCAGAGCCAGGCTAAATACGAACATGTTTGTGCTGCATTGTGACTTCATCAGCATACAGTAAGTGGGAAATAGCTATATTGTGAAGCATTTGTCTTAACAAGAAGTCTCTGATGGTGGAAACAAGAAAGCAAAATCTCTATAGCTGTCCATCACTGATCATTGTTGGAAACAGAAAGACTCTAGCAAAAAATAATTGAAATGAAATAAAATACAAGAGTAGAGATATGTCTGTATGGGTCTACCTGTGAAGACCAAAAAGCCACAATGTCAAATCCTACAAGGCCGAGACAAAATTGCCGAAATCTCACATGAACGAACACCAGGAACACTCATGAACAAACTCCGGTAACCACCTACATACTTACATACTTACCAAAAACTTAGAATTTGCCAATAAGTGTTCATTATTCTATTCTTCCCTTGATCCTGTCCCTCAGATGCTCACATATATTTACATAAAAGTGTTCATATCCTTTACCACAAGAAAGAAAAAGGCTTACAAAGACAAACCATTCAGTGAAAACTGCAAGAAAAACCCAGCCAAGCTAGAGTCTTCACTGTGTACCTTCTGTAGTTGAGGCCCATGGGATATATGCAAATGACACCTTAAGGACATACAGTGTTTCAGCTGCATGATATCACTATAAAGGCCAAAACATTCATATCTACAGCTACAGAGGTTGGGTTTTATTGTCCTGAATGCACCCATAAAGACTTTAAAAGTAAAAAGTCATGGGCATTCAGAAGTCACCATGTATCTGAAACACTGCATGTCCTTAATGGGTCATTTGCATATATCCCATAGGCATTTACTAGAGGAGGTTTAAGGCACAGTGAATACTCTAGATTGGCTGGGTTTGCCTTGCAGTCTTTACCCCAAGAAGACCTTGTCCTATATTATTAGACTTTATGGAAATTTTCTTTTCCTAAGTTTTATTGAGAAAACACTTACAGGCTTTATACTGAGAACAAGGCATTAATGATATGTGGGTTAACATTAACACAAATATCTTAAGAAGGTATGCTGCCTCACAATGTTTACTATGCATAATTATTGCATTGATCTTGGTCCAGAGAGTTCTAAAGCCTCAAGTACACAACTCTATCATGCAAAATAAATAATAAAGACCTATCGACAAAATCAAAAACTATAATAAAAAAATTAAATTTTAGTTTGTTATATTTATGAAGCAAAACAAAAATGACACTATTCTATCCCTGTATACAAGTGTTTGCTCATACTGTATTACCTACTTACAGGTTACTCAGGACCAGAAGAACATGCTGCTGCTTCAGTGGGCAGAGTTTGCCAAAGGAGACACTGAGTTCATTTTCCAGAATATGACCTCACAGCTGAAGCAGCTTTTGAAAGAACGGGATGAAAACCTTGAGGTAAAATATCTATTAAACATATGACTGTGAGTTTAAAAAGCAAGCTGTTGTTATGAAGTTTGAGTTTCTCTGGTGGGTAGTCGGGGCTTTACAGACTTAGTTTTGTTATAAATTGTGATTTGAGATTGCACACATCCACATGCAGTCATGTGCACATGCACACATACAAATGTGATAGCACACACACACACACACACACACACACACACACACACACACACACACACACACACACACACACACACGTGTGCATGCATGTGTCTACAAGTCCATGCATGCAGACATGCGGATTCATTTCTTTGAACCAATATGATGAAATGCAGCCATCATGGCCACTTTTCTATTCATTGTCTCATCACATATGCTAGAGGTTCTGATCCTGTGCACTTCATATTTTATTTTGTTTTAATTAATGAATTAATGAATGAATTAATTAATTAATTAATTTTCTATTTGTATTTGTTAATTGGGCAGATGGACTGGCCCAGAGACACATGTCAGAAATTACCCTTGTTCATGCAAAGAGCAGGTATAACATAAAACAGAGTAACATAAATGTATGTTTCTTCATAGTTTGTAGAGCGTAACAGTCTCAGCTGAAACACAATAATGTTTGATTACAAATATGAAGTGAACAGTGATAACTAGATTTTTAAATAATAATACAATTGAATTTTTTGTTCATTATTATCATGTGGGTGACTCATTTCTTCCGTGGAAACAAACAGTTGCTTGTCATACAAGGTAGTTTAGTGTAACCTCTTCCCAGTTCTAGTTATGAGCATGATTTCAGCTGGTGATTGAGTAAACCCTCCACTAATCTCAGGCACATCCCCATAGTCCAGCATTAGATGATTCATAATGAATGAATGCTTCATTTTGGATGTTTGCACTGTCATTACATTAATGGCCTATTAATTATTTTATTAATAATTAATTAATTATTAATTAATTAATAGTTAATTAATTAATTAATTAATTAATTAATTAATTAATAGTTAGTTAATTAATAATTAATTAATAGTTATGGGGTGAATGAAAGCTTATAATTGTCACTGACCCAAATGCAAGAACACATGACTGACTGAATACCTTGAAGTTCTAAGGCAGTATTTAGCCAGTATCAAACTATACAGCTTACTGAATCCTGATTTAACAACTCATGGTCTAAGAAACTCTACGTCTTCCCACAAACACCTCAACACACTTACAGGCAAAATATACAGATGACTATATAGAACAAATACAAAAAGAGAGGCAGACAGAGCGAGTGGAAGACACAGGTGGATAAAAAGACAGAGGGAATGAAAGACACAGGTGGATAAACAGACATACTTGAGCCTGAGGTTGGACTAGAGATACGGATTAATATTTTAATTTGTTTCATGGAATTTAAAGCCAAACACCAGGAAAAAAAGGTGGGGTATTTTTTTCTTATCTCCGTGTGGTAGCAACTCAGAATTACCAAGAAGAATAGTTACTAAGAGGTGACGTGGGAAAACCCACTGCATGAGGCTGGAGTGTGAGATGGGCTGAAGCTTTTTCCAGGAAATGGTCATCAAAAGGTTATTTTTAGTTCACCATTATTTAGATTATCATAAAATGAAAATATTAATAAAAGACTTTACAAATAACAATATTGCGACTGGTAATAAAATTGTGGCCAATGTTTTATCATGATATGAATACAAAAATATCATCTTAAAACACGATCTAGAAAGTGCCATCAGTGCATAAGAAACATTCAACCCATCTAATGCTGATCACTCAGATCAAAAATCTTCTATTATTTTGTCTTCTCCAAAAACAATAAAATTATTTCTCCTGATTAACAAAATAATTGCAATGGGGTGATGTATATTTAATTGTCTTTTAAAAAAGTCAGTATTCTATGCCCTTTGAATACAGGGCAAATATAATACAACCTTAACTTTCGTTATGAGGAAAACATGGAAATACAGCATTAGATCTTACTCTTCAACATAAAGCCTCCAATCCTAGCCTACAGACAACACCATGAGCCTCCAGCCCTGGCCTACAGACAACATCATGCCTGCCTTGTTATCCCACTGCTACACCTTTTCTGGGTATTTATTTTGCCATCCCTGCTACTTTATCAAGTCATTTACTTCCACTTAGGCTAAATTATATCCTTGTAAAACCCACAGTGATCTGTTATTCCCACCCATAGTAGTCAATTCAGGGATGAATTGGTTAGAGGATGTTTACAACTGACTCATTGTTTTGTTCTTACTAACCATGCACTTAACAATACTAAAAATAATAAATACAGTCCTGATGCCTCTAAACTCCTTTGTGGCTAACTGTAATGAAATGCTACAGAAAATAATTTTGGAATGTCTGTATTTTGGAATGACTTATAGGGTGTGATTGTAGAACCTAAACAACTGACTTTAGAGTGCACGTTTATTCATTTTCCATGTACCTGTTTAACTGAGTTCAGGGTCACAGGAGAAAATTAAGCTTATACCAACACTCACAGGGTGCAGGGCAGAGAAAGTAATCCGAGATGGGGCACATTTATATATACATACACAGAGTCCAACACAGCATACTTATCTATGAGCATTTGACGGATCATCAGTTCCCTTCTGCACATCATTGGGTTGTGGGAGGAAACTGTATCACCCTGACAAAACCCAGGACATATACACACTGCACAGAAGGCAACCCAGCTGACAAATGAACTGCAGAACCTTTGTGAGGAATCAGTGTTGTCCATACACTCACAAAATATCATATATTTACAGCAGGAAGAAGCACCCAAGCTGTCATCTGTGATCATACAGATTCAGTTCTTGCATCTTAAGATAGCGGCCTTCTGTGTGGCTCTATTTTTATCAATCTTAATGAAGCCTTCAACTTGGTTAGTCATGAATACTTTCTCATCTCCTTAAAGTTTAATAATTTCTCAGTTGAAGCCACATATTCACTTCATAGCTACTTATTTAACAAGCTTTGGGTAAGATTCCCCTCTAGTCTCTCATGTCCTGTCCTTTCACTCTAGATCTCTCCAAGCCTTGTGTTCGGTCCCCCCTTCTGTTCCTTTTTTTTATAAACTTCCTGCCCTTTGACCTCCACCTTTTAATTATCCTTATGTATGCAGATGGCTTTGTTTTCATTCAGTGTGACCCAGCCTTTAAAGACATTAAGTCAGACTTTCTCAAAGAAATCTTCAATTTTCTCTCCTAGTTAGATAAAAAACAACTAATTCTCATCTTAGACAAAACAAAAGAGCATATTCTTTGGAATTCTGCCAGACTTAATTGTATTTGTCCCTCACATTTTTTCACCTATAAACACCACTCCAAACAACTCATCTCTTCTTTCAAATTACTTGGTCAGCACCTAGACCCAAAACTCTCTGTGCTCACCTATATTAAATAAAAATAAAATTCACCTAATACTCTTCACTTCTGCAAAGATTTTCTTTTTCATTAACCCTGAAAGTCACACATCTATGGGTAAAGGAATATTCTATTTGCAGTTAGAATGCAGCCCTGCCCTCTCTGCGTGTCACCTTCTCCAGAATAAAAAAACTAAATATGTTTCAGACCTTGTCTAATAAAATCTGCTGTTTCATACTTTTGACATCTAAATATGGACAGCACTACACCACCAATTCACATGTAGATTGACTACTTGTAAAATAAAGCATTGACTTTCTCCTACTTATTTATTTCCCTAGACTCAATTGCACCACCAACTTGCTTCCAGAATACTCCACAACTCTACTATTTTTCCCTTGGATTTTACTCAGATGGTACTTTAGTTCTGGATAGAAGTCCCTATCTAGCCAGCTCCAATCATCCCTTTTCTGTCTTACACCCCACATTCTGTGATGCTCCTCTCCAAACATTAGACCCCCCCTCCCTTTCAGAACCATGCAAGAAGTGACAAGCTGCTTCTGTTTCTCTAACTAGGCCTTTTTCAAACTGTACCCCAGTCTCTCCTGTTCTACTTCACCCTTTCCTACTGTTATAAATACTTAAAAAAATCACTCTGTCAATATTTTTCAGGTTATTGTATTTAGTTTTAATTCATGTCAAACTTTTTTTTGTAAGAGTCTTCAGTTATTAAATCAGTTAATCAGTTTGTAACTGAATTCTAATGTGTCTATTATGTTCTGTGTCAGTACCTTATCCTGAACATTTCTGCTCCAGGTTATGGTTGAAATGAGTGATGCTGGGTCAGTCAAAACCCTGCTAAACAAATGAATAAATATAAAGTATGTAAATAAATAAGTAAATGTCTGTACCATTGTGGTACCTTGCACATTTTTAAAAGACTGCGATTACAGAATTATAAAGAGATTTATTACTGTTGCCTCTATAATGCAGAAGGATGAAACTCAAACAGTGACTTAGGTAATGTATGATGAAATAGCAACCCATGCACAGTAGGAGACAGTCATGGGATTAAGTGAGAGGGAACACCTGATACTAGCACACACATCCTGGGGAAGGGAAGGCTATTCATCCAAAAGCACTGGTGACCCCAAAGTGACTTGTGGGTGAAAACAGAAACACCCACACCAAAATGAGCCCAGCACTTTAACCACACTTTCAACTGAGTGAAGGGAAAGGCAGCCAGGGGAGTAAGGGTCCTATAAAAGAAAACGGTATAATTGTTCATGATTCCCTGGAACTCGGCACATTCATAGAATGGCTCTTGTCCTGCTACCTGAGTGTTACTGGTAATGAATGGGCGATGGACTTTCACCCCAGCATCTTCAGTGCTAACAGGAATGAATAGGCAATCAGTTGAAGAAGAAAGGGAAAAATTACATTAAAAAAATTAACATACACGTACACTGTAAGAGTCAAATGGTGTTCTGACCATGTGTAAATGAATGGCAACATATGCATGCCATTCACTTACACTACAAGACAATGGCCTAGATGATGATTTTCCAAGATCAAGAGATGGTGGGATAAGGGATTTAGCCATGTTCCTTATTATTATGTGATCATAGAATTAGTATATTTAAAGCTCTAGTGGTGTGGGGGCACAGATCCCCCCACTCCATGCAAAGGATACAGGCTGGCTTGCCTACTTGCAAAAAGCATTGTTATTAGTGTGCACATGTATTAGTTGTACAGGTGCAGGGGGGGCCTGCTCACCTGCAAAAACACTACTATAAGTGTGTACATGTATTGATTGCAAATATGATGTATTTGATGAATGCTGGGGTTTTCAATGGTTGTTTTTCCTGTATGGAATTTCAATGTAGAGTACATCAGTAATTCAGTATAAATTCAAAATAAACATTGTGACTTGATGTTTTTAGAGCTGTGTAGTATAAAGCAAACTAATAGAGATGTTGGGTGTTATTCATAGTCCCTAGGCTTGTACTTGCACAATGTGTGTCTGGGGCAGAGTGCAGCTATGCCTATATGCAAATACATAGAAAGCCAGCTAATTGCAGTGACTATGGCAAAGCAAAAGACTGCATAAAGGAACAAACCCTTTTTTATAACTGTTAAAATGGTTTAATTGTGTGAAAATTATTTTCAGAAGTTGTGAATGAGCAAAGGACTGTGTAAGTCTGCTTGAACTAGTGGCAAATAGTTAAGGCAAGCAGTGTTCAAAGGAACTATGTAAAATTTATTTTAGAAAAAACAACGAAAATCACCAAAAAGCACCAACTTGACTAGTAATCCAAAAAAAACAATGCAATAGGTGAAACAATAAAGCTACAGTGGAGGGTCAGGTGAAAATTTTTAATGATAATTTTAAAACAGCATCCGCTTCCAACACAAGTCAGCACATATAAACGTTCCAAGTTACGTTTTCATTTGTATGTTACTTCCTCAGATGTAGGCTCATTGTAAATCAACGGACTTATAAATCAAACCCCTGCTGACATCATTTAATTAATAGACCAATAAAAAACTTTAAAACCCCTTTCAAATGTTACAGGAAACATTCATTGAAAATGTTTATTAAAAAGTTCATAAAAAAATATATATGCAAATCTCAATAAAATGTTAAGTATTTACGTCTGTACATTATACAAAATACTAAAACTCTAAATAAATTTATTGTTTTTCAAAACTTATTCACATATATTAAAAAATGACAGGTTCCTATTTCAATGAATTTTTTCATGAGTCCGACCATTTCTTATTTATTTACTTCATCTACTGGACAGTGTGATGAATTGCACTTGAAGAATATAATTTAAAAATAGCATGAACGTTTAAAAAATAAAACCACATATTCTGTTTCCTTAAAATACCCATATTACGTATTGTAGTAGTATAAACATATTACTCACATTTTGAATCAAATGATTTTAAATTATTCATAACAAAATTGAAATACAATTGCAGAATATTGAATATAAAACGTGTGCAGACAATATTATATAGAAAATTTAATTAATATATTGATTGTGACTATAGGGGCCGAGGGAGGAAATATAATGAAATTTTCTATAAAATTTCATAATTTAGCTGCTCTTAATTTAAGAACCAGGGCAATAAAAATATATTAATTCAAACCTAGCCATCTATTTGCCTGCAATGTTATTTGCCACCAAAGTTCTCTGTACTCGATCTTTTCTTCCTATAGGCCACCTCGCCCATCAATATTTATTTTTTCAATTATGTAGAAAAGGAAATTAGCCTTGGGACACTGCATTTGTTTCTTACCATGTCATGAAAGATAAGTACTTGCGAGTACCTATGTGCATGAAGTACAGCATGTGGATGATCTGAAATGTTAGTGTAGACCTCACAACTATATTGGTCCCAGAGATATGTAGTGTACGCAATGTGTTCTGTTGACTCTGCCATGGGCCATCAACTAGAGAAGGGGTGAATGCCGTTTGTGGAATATGGGGGTGGGGGGTGACGGGTAATGTAATAATTCACCAAGGGGAGACTGGGTTGGATGCACAATAGGTGAACTGGAGGTCTACGAGGGAGTGGTGGGTGAATCAGGAAGATAACCAAAGAACAAATATACACATCCGCAATACAATCCCACAAACATGTGAACATTAAAATGTGCAATACACATGTAAAGAAACGTTACCAGCACATACCCACATAATGGTCTGGCCTGAACTGAGCCATCCAAACCCAACACACCTGGATACATAATTGAATACCCATAATCCCCTTCACAGCACACCCCCCCCCCCTTCCTGAACGTCCACCAAAACCAGCCATACTCAGGTTGCTAGATAGGCATGGCCATATCTGCACATAATGACCCCTAACCATATCTAGTAGGTAGTCTCACCCTAGGCATTCTCAGGTTTGCAAACTATGTATCTCTTGCATGTATAACCCTACCTTACAGCCGTAAAGAAAAGATGGTCATCAGTCACCACAATTTTTGGATATCCTTGTGGGATATGTATCTGTTCTAAACATTAGACTTGGTGTCACAACACCATTTCTAGTCCTGTATACATCTGGACACAAGTTATATGAGCAGTAGTTGTCCAAAAGACTGCTCAGCCTCCAGCCGATCCTGCAGAACCTACGACCCGGGATTAAACACCTGACCATGATGCACGTCTCCCCACGTGCATTATCGGGAATATATACCTTACACATTTGCATAGTGGCAGTCAGATATAGGGTGCTTAAGGAACTTTAAAGCAGACGTAAGTAGGGCTACCACCTGCCCCACCTTGTGAGGGAATAAACACCTGACCGTGATGCACATCACCCCACATGAATTATTGGGAATATATACCTTGCACATTCACATAGTTTCAGTTGGATATAGGGTGCTTAAGGCACTGTAAAGCAGACGTAAGTAGGGTTACCACCTGCCCCACCTTGTAAGGGACAGTCCCTTTTTGGGCAGTTGTGTCCAGACCAAATATAATGCAATGGCAAATGTCCTGTGATTGTAGGAAATATGTCCCATATTTCATGTAACAGTTGCATAAAACAGTTATTTATGTAAAGTACTCAAAGTTACAAGAAAGAGATGAAGCAAACAAACTGTTACAAGAATAAGCATTCATTTAGGCAAATAAGTAAAGTTCTAACCTTTGTACTGACAGTGGGTATGTGTCGGCCTGTAAAGTCTGATGTGTGTCCCGAAAATGCCCCGCTTTGGCCATATGAAAAGGTTGCAACCCGAGACGTAAGCGGGTATGCAAGCGGGTATGTGCGATGGTAGGTGGCGGTGATTCAGTGGTATGGGAAATGTAAATGAGCATGTAGGTGTATATGCATGTGCATGTACAGACTGATACACACACACACACACACACACACACACACACACACATATATATACATATATATAAATATATAAATTTATGTAGATATGAAGAATGAACATGGTCACAATATAGGAAATCCCCATAATAGTTAGTGCTGTTATATATCAGGATGGCCATAGGTGAGCACACCTCTGCATCCCCAACCACAGGTAGGACGCTAAAAGTGGAACGAATGATCTCCACTGATGATTGGATGGGAAATAGGAAATTCACGCTGGGGATCACCTCTGTGGCTGATGATTGGATGGGAAATAGGAAATTCATCCTGGGGATCACCTCTGTGGCTCTGCTCGACAGTGGCACAGGAAAATAATTTTCTGGGGTGGCAAAAGCCAGGGTACCTTTTTGGCTGGGCATGTATAGGCCCCAGGGCCAATAGCCTAGTACCTACCAATGAACCTACCTAAGTCTGACTTTCAACTAGGTACAGGGCAGTCCCGGTCCCCAGTTGGACAAGCCTAAACCCAGAAGACCATATGAACGCCCTGACAATCAAACACACGTATGGGCCAGGACTATAGGCTGTAGAGGTCTGAATATCCTCGGAGTGAGTCAACATGCGGCACGAGTCCAGAGCAGTAGGGAATAGGGAATGATGCATGTGTAGTAGTGCGTTTTTCCCAAGAGGTAAATGGATGCCTGCTGTGTAAGTGAAGTGATGAGGCATGTGTTCGGGTAACTATGCATCATGGCTATACATATAAATGAGGCAGAACACCAATAGTGTAGTGGTTAGAGCATCCGCTTAACGAAAAGGCATTCATGGTTCAAGGTCGACAATAGCACATATCATTTTCCTTGTGGAATAAATGTTGCTCTGCTGTAAAGCCTACATTTAAACATGTAAAGGTGAATGTTTGTATCGCATGGGACTATTATCCAGATCCTTTCAATCAAAGTGGTATTATCATAATGTATAAGGCACAAATATGCATAAATAAGCGACAGTAAACATATGTAACGCACAGCAAGCATAGGCGCGTGTACCTGTGCGGGTGTAAGCAGCTCCTAGCATAGGAAATGTATGTTTGTATGTGCAGATGTAATATATATATATATATATATATATATATATATATATATATATATATATATATATATATATATACACACACACATATATATATATATATATATATACAGATATATACACACACACACACACACACACACACACACACACACATATATGTGTGTATAGATATATATCTACATACATGAGGAAAAAAAAAAAAAAATATATATATATATATATATATATATATATATATATATATATATATATATATAAAGAATGGACGTTGTAACAGTAAAGCATACACAAGGGATGTGAAGGGAATCAAGAGCAATGTTGGTATTATAAAGTGCTTTCAGCGTATGTCATAAAAAGCTGCCCAGGAGTGAGCAGAGCACTGCTACTCACACCACAGCCATGGTATTACCAGAGGGAGTAACATCGTTGAAATGCTAGGTCTACTTTACACACAGATGGAATGTAGTCCCATGCTGGGACCTCCAAAAATTGGAAAGTGCAAATGGCCGTATTCCATAACCCCAGGAAAGGCATGTATGTGCAAATATACATGGCAGGAGACCCTGTGAATACATGAGGCAGGACAGAATGTGTGTATGGCCCCAAAAGCTCTGGAGAGGGAAATGTGTAAAGGTGTGTCATGGCTGCGATAACAAGTGGATAATGGATGTTACACATGTAAATTTAACACGGGTGGGGTGGAGGAACTATGGGTATGTAATTATGGATCCAGGCATGCCAGGGTTGGATGGGCCGGTTCTAACGGACCACCCCGTGGAGGTCAGCTATGTCGTAATAGGTATATATGCAAACTTACATGCAGACAACAATATATGTCGACGTACAAATTCTGTAACACATGCATTCTATTTGTTGACATAAATAATAGGAATGTGCCCATACAAACATCGACAGTACATGGAATAATAGGCTGTGCAGAAGAGGGACGGGTCGAATCACACTATCACATTCCAATTACCATTGGTAATCCATACATGAACATATAGCGACATCTGTCCACTGTATAACGCGCTACATACTGATTACAAGATAGCTGGAGTGTGTTGGTGTTATAATGAATAAGGCACTAGTATGCTGGTGAAGCTTATAAACACCACTGGGAATGTATTGACACACTGATGTACATATATATATATATAATCATATATATATATATATATATGATTATATATATATATATATATAAATATATATATATGTATATATATATATATATATATATATATATATATATATAGACATATATATATATATATATATATATATATATATATATATATATATATATATATATATATATATATATATATACACACATATATATATATAAAACAGCAAGATATGAATATACATGTATGAATACATATGCAGATATGTCTGTATATATTAATGTAAATATATATATATATATATATATATATATATATATATATATATATATATATGCTACAGTAAATATACAACTGTATATACCTAGGTTATGTTACAGCAGTTACGGGTAACATGTTTAGACCGGGCATATGTTGGTGGGAGGTCCACTCAACAAACGTCTACTTACCACCACCCCCCAGCTAGGCCACTGAGACATACAGACACGTAATAAAGGTAAATACAACACTGCTTCCCAGACCACTGGCAGGAAACTACTAGTGAGAGAGATCTACAAGGTCTACATTTTAAACATGTTCAGCAACGTCCCTTGCGGGACACCAAAAATTTGGCACTTCCAACCAATGGGGCAACACAATTATGACCAGGATGTAGCTGTACACGGAACAGTAGGTTGTGCATGCCTGCTAATACATGGGTTGACACAATGTACGACATGTGTCCCGACACGGGGAGAGTGGGCAGTGTGTAGGGGTGTGTTCATATCCCACCTGTTTCCACCTGCACCCACAGTAAGGATGAGTGCTGTAGAGTCGTGGCAGGTGGGGGAACTATGGGTATGCGATTATGGGGCTAGGTGTGCAGGTGTTGGCTGGCAGACATGTATTAGGACTGCCCCATGGGTGTAAGTAATATTTCAGTGTGGGTATAGCAGATGCCCATACCTCCCAAACTGTAAGAGCACATCTACTGGACAGTCCATAAACCATTGGGGAATACATAGGGACCATATCATTGAACTGTCCCCGATTACCAGGGACGTCCGTGATTACGAATCAGAATCTTAACACAGTCCCAACTAAACCATCCTAGAACTAGTGATATTAGGAGGAAAGGTGGCGGAATACACGTAATGAATAATGACAACATGTAAGAGTCATAAACTGCATGCACCTCAGACAATGTTTATGAATACATATGTGCTCTGTGTCCGTCAATGTGTCAGGTTAATAGCACCAGCCTTCTAAATGTGTCCCTGAGGTCATTACGCAGTGCCCCTGATTCAGTGTTTATTCTTCCCCATTCGTATGAGAGGTCTGATAGTGAGAGAAAGCGCATGTTCCGCCGACTGCCTTAGAAAGTTGAAAGAATAATAGGTTTGGGGTTACCACCTGTCCACCTTTGTGAGGGACACTCCCCTGTGGGCAGTTTTGTCCTGCATAATAACTGTAATTAAGGCAAATGTCCTGTGATTTAGGGCAAAGACTACCTATATTGTCTGTAGTAGTAGCATAAAACAATTATATTCCTCTGAAACACCTAAACGTTATAGGTAACAGTATAAGCAACTATAATGCTACAAGAGTAACCTTTTATTTAGGCAAAACAGTGAAGTACATCCCTTTCTACTGGCTGTGGGTGTGTTGCCCTTCAAAGTCTGATGTCTCTACATAGAGGTCCTATAGGGTTGCCACCTTTCCAAATGGCCAGAGTGGGACATGTTCTGTAGAAATGCCAGACATTCCAGGACTAAACATACCTACAGCCATGTATAGTACAGGATTACACTTATTTGCACAAATAAAAGCTTAATCTAGTTGCATTTGAATTGCTTATGCTACTTCACATAATATATAGAAGTGTCATATATAAAATAACTGTTATATGCAATTATTAATGAAACATAGTATAAAATAATGTCCTGTAATCTGGACATGTGCTATGTCTTGATTATTTTCGCACTGTTCCTCACAAAGTGGGACAGGAGGTAAGCCCTAAAGTCCTACCTTGGCCAATTGAGAAGGTGGCAAACCTATAATAGGTATGCGGTAGCATGACCCGTCCGACGGATGTGGCTAACCCAACTACTCATTTGTAATGCAGGGTCTCGGTTCCCATGTATCAGCCAGATGGGAGCAGAGTGTATGCGGAACACACAAATATGATTAATTTACTGAACAGGCCGCTGATTCCGTACAGTCGAACGCCATGCCATCGCCTAATGGGCAGCCATTCCCGATACTGTAGTCATGTAGTCCGATGTGATAGGCATTACAAGGTGGGAGCAGATTGTAAGAGGAACACACAAGTATGAATGATTCACCGGATAGGCCACTGATTTCGTACAGTCGAATGCCATGCGGTCGCCTAATGGGTAGCCATTCCCGATACTGTAGTCAGGAGTGGCCTTAGGTCAACTGGTGCCATAGGAAGAGGGCACAACGGCACCCCCCACCACACCACCCAATGCCCCCATCCTGGTCTACTTACACCAAATAAATACTGGTAAGTGCAGCCACTAAAGCAACGCCCTAGGTGGCCACTTAGTTGGCCTATGCCTAAGGTCGGCTATGACTGTAGTCATGTAGTCAGATGTGATAGGCATCACAAGATATGCCTAAGAGGAACACACGAATATGAATGATTCTCCAGACAGGCCACTGATTCCGTACAGTCGAACGCCATGCCATCGCCTAATAGGCAGCTGTTTGTGATAATGTATTCATGTATTCCAATGTAATAGGCATCACAAGGTGGGAGCACATTGTATGAGGTACACACTAATATGATTGTGTCACTGGACAGGCCGCCGATTCTGTACAGTCGAATGCGATGCTGTCGCCTAATGGGTGGCCAGTCTTGATACTGGAGTCGTAGTATGATGTAATAGGCATCACAAGGTAATATTGTGGTCCTCGCTCACACCCAGGGGTGTGAGTGACAGATGCAAGCACCAAAGCCGGTGCATTAGCAAGTGCAGGATCGAGCGGGTGTAAGCATGTTTGGCTACCAGTATGCGAGTATTGCATTGGTTAAGCAATGTAGAGGCTAATCGAGAGTAAGAGGCTGTAACCAGAGGCTATCATACTGCGCAGTCATTCAACAGTATAGGAATGTATCCCATCATGTAGATCTACATGCGAGTGTTTATGTCCAGCATATAGGTACATACATATATAGAGATGTATCAGGGACATACCATGTGGCAACAAAGCGTTACAAACTAATGAAATGGGAAACACCAGCGACACCTGTATTATGTAGTGGTGTTGCTCTATGTGATCACAAGACTCCCTCAGACAGACATGTGTCAGTCATACACGCAAATAGTTGTACATTGGCCATATACATCACTCTGTGCATGTAATGTACATTAATACAACGGTACCTGTCCAATCATTATGTGTGAACAGTACTCCTGCAATGTGCTTTGTGTGCAACATCATCATCATTGTAAAGGTAAATGGGGTAACCATAGAGGGACCGGTAGTGTTTTGTGTACAATGGGGTCATCCTCCTCACGTGTACCTGGACCAGGTAGGATTGATGTGCATACCAGGACCATGTGCCTGTGGGACAGTGGTGATAATAACAGTAGTATGTTATGATGCATATTACAAGGGTTTCATGTGTCCACTGGGCACGTGTGTGTAATGGACAGCTATGTATAGGGCAGATGGTGTCCTAGGAGCCGAATGGCCTTATGTGTCCATAGGTGAGGGTCAGATATTGGGGAAGGAGTGCAGGTATGGCGTGAAGGATGGGTAGGAGCACAGAAATGACAGGGTTGGTATATGACACATGTGGGGGGGGGATACACCCTGGATGGGGATGGGTCTTTGGCATTCAAAAGCCCATGGGAATGGTGGGACAGAGGTCTCCAGCCATGGGCAACTGCCACTGCACCTACACAGCTGCAAAGGAGGCAGTGCTGGAAGCTGTCCAGGAGGGGCAGCATCACCCTGTAAATGTGACACTCCACCCTTGAACTGGCGTATCTGGCTTTGTAACCCCTTAGGGAGCCACCTACACAACATGTCCGGGACCACACAACAGCAGATATGTACCTGTCTGGTTCTGCTCCCAAGGGGGACATGCTCCATCCTCAGTGGTGGTACCACCAGATGGTGGTGCTGAGCCAACAGAGGTTGATGTTAATGGCTGGGCCCCAGATGTGCTAGTGCCTGGTGCCATGGTCAGCTGAAGTGGGACAGGAGGATCTGCCAGGACCTACCAACCTATTCAGCCTATGGTGTTGCGTTTTAAACCCACATATGACTGAGTGATGTACAACAGCATACAGGATTACCTACGACAGTATGCATAGATATCACCAGCAACCCAACACCACAGATGGTATACATTTGCAGAGGGAGCACAACACATGCATATACACTGCATGGCAACTGTACAATGTGTAGTAGACGTGTGACTGCAGCTATGAACAGTTGCCCATCATTGGCGTGTCACTAGGAATCCCACACAGTGTCAGTCATACCACTGTCTAATGTGACACATGTCCAGTCAGGGATGCGATGGCAGTAACACATCCCTATCATCATGTACTGTCTGCCATCCCCACACCATTCTTCTGCTGTGCACAGAAGTGTGTTCAGTGTGTAACACAGGTAACAAATGTTTGCACACACTGACCTGTTCACAGATGGCCCTACAGATGCGGTTCCCTCATGAACAGAGTACTGTCATGTCTGTATTGTAACATGCAGAATAGCCATTACCACACACATGTTAAACAGGCAGTAGTCTCAAGGCAGCATAGCTACAATTACATGCTGTAATTGTGTGGCACATCACCCTCCTGTCATTAGGCTATTTCCCACTGTGGAAAATGATTGTGCTACATCCAGATATCATTTGCGATGCCATGTCAGAACACCACATCCAGGTACCACTCACAGTGACTGCCATGGCCAGATAATAACATGTTTCCCTAGATAGTGTACTGTGTTTATCATGCGGATGGCTATGGGAACACCATCACAGCTGTACCACATGCAATCAGCTAGAGGAGGACTGCAATAGGTGCAAAGGCCATCACCTGACCATTTCCATCTGTTACAATACGCATGATGTTGTACAGGTGTACACCTTCACATTCACCAGAGAGTGTGTGTGTGTGGGACAGGCAATGTACACCAGGGAAGGGCTTGGAAACTTAACCATAAGCATCATCTGCCACACGCTGAATAGTACAGGGTCAAACCCCTGACTACTCATTACTATTACATGTGCATGACTTTACTACATGTGCCACAGAGGCAGCATGTTGCAGTGCTGTAAGAACATGTGTGTAGGTGAGTGAGTGCTATCTGCAACAGATATAGTAGACATACATTAGGTGTGGCACATGTCAGTCCATGTGAACGGATGCCATTGTCACCACAACCACACTTTAATGGACATGCATTGACACCTTTGCCAGGGCGGCAAATACACAATGTAACTACTTAGTTTGCCACACTGCAGTAATGCACAGGACCACATGCACCACAGGGGATATCTGGAGGTTCTATGGGCTAGGGCATGTGAAAGTGCTTGACAACTGTTGGAATGCCAATGAGGTTTATACTGGGAGTGACTGTGGTTAGGAGCATCACAACCCACATGCAGACACAGGGTGCCAGTACTGTCATGCAGGTATGCATTGCTCCATGGATGTGAAGTGTTTGGCTGTGCAAGATGGCTGTACAAGGCTGGGTGAGGGGTAATCCTTGCCATTGCATCACCCGACAATGGTGTGCAGTGCAGGGGTGTAGTGTCTGCAATGTCCCACACAGATGGGTCCTGCATTATCTGGCCTGACATCCTGGTTACCAATGTGTAGGGCCATAGCTTTGCAATGCATGCCATATCTGTGTTTGATAGTCCTTCACATCAACATTGCCTGGGATGTGCTTGTCCCACAATACTGTACAGTGACATGTACAGGTGTACCTGGTTTGGCAGACACATATAGTGTACACAGCCTGTTATACCCCGATATGCCAATACTGGCCTGGTGTGGTGAAGCCTGCTTATAGTGAGCAGGTCGGCCCTGCACCTGCATGGATAGAATGGACAGGTATTCTGTGGTGTTAGTGGCAAGGGTCCATACAGGGCACATGTGTACAGCATTATCTGGCCTTAGTGGATCACATGTGATGGCACCACATATGTTGCAGCCATTCAGTGTGGAACATAGTGAAGGCACAATGTCCGCATATATGTACCTATTGTACCACTGTACAGGGTGCCATGTCCTCTGCAGGCCACTGCGGTCACACCATGCCTACTATCTGTCCTCAATGTGCATGTTACTAGCAACATAGTGGGATATTCTAGGCAAGGTTGTATGTGCATGGCACATAGGTGCAGGACATATACTGGGTACTAGTAAGGCTTCATACTTAGTTCACCAGCCCTTTTGCCAGATGTATGGGTATGGCTTGCCAACACAGTGCCATGGCTGACTGACAGCTGTACTCCTCGTGAGGTGGCCAATAGGTCATAAGACGGATACTATATAAGAAAACTACAAAACCCGCTCCCAAACATGTCCAATGGTAAGACAATCACGGCCACCTCTACACAGGCTCTGACAGACAAACACACACTTGCCATGTCCTGTATACAAACCCCTACCATATCACACTGCAGCAACACACATTTGGGGCACGCGCTACAGCGAATACTACAAAGCATTGTACTTGTCTCATGCAGGCAGACACATACACAGTTGGCATGTCTGGGATTAGAACACCAACCTAACTACTTTACTACACTACAGAATTACGCAGTTACAGAACGCGCTACCGAGATTACTGGGACACAGCACTCCCAGAGGTGTATTTGTAGATGGGTGACATCATTGGCCTTGCTAATGGTGGGTATAAGATATGTATGGAGCGTGAGCAGTATAAAAGCATTACTCAGTCCTCAGGCAAATGGGGACATATACACACGGCAAGTATGGGACTAGAACACTGATCTAACTACTTTATTACACTACAGCATTACGCAGTTACAGAATGCGCTACCGAGCTTACTGGGACACAGCACTCCCAGAGGTGTATTTGTAGATGGATGACATCATCGGCCTTGATAATGGTGGGTATAAGAAGTGTATGGAGCATGAGCAGTATAAAAGCATTACTCAGTCCTCAGGCAAATGGGGACACACACACACACAGTAAGTGTGGGACTGGAACACTGACCTAACAACTTTATTACACTACAGCATTACGCAGTTACAGAACGTGCTGCCGAGATTACTGGGACACAGCACTCCCAGAGGTGTATTTGTAGATGGGTGAAATCATCGGCCTTGATAATGGTGGGTATAAGAAAGTTATGGAGCGTGAGCAGTATAAAAGCATTACTCAGTCCTCAGGCAAACGGACACACACACACACACACACACACACACACACACACACACACACAGCAAGTGTGGGACTAGAACACCGACCTAACTACTTTATTACACTACTGCATTACGCAGTTACAGAACACACTACCAATATTATAGGGATACAGTACTCCCAGAGTTGTATTTGTAGATGGGTGACATCATCAGCCTTGCTAACGGTGAGTATAAGAAATGTATGGAGTGTGAGCAGTTTAAAAGCATTACTCAGTCCTCAGGCAAATGGACACACACACACACATGGCAAGTGTGGGACTAGAACCCTGACCTAACTAGTTTATTAAACTACAGCATTATGCAGTTATGGAACACCCTACCAAGATTACTGGAGCACAGCACTCCCAGAGGTGTATTTGTAGATGGGTGACATCATCGGCCTTGATAATGGTGGGTATAAGAAATGTATGGAGCGTGAGCAGTATAATAGCATTACTCAGTCAACTGGGGACACACACACACACAGTAAGTGTGGGACTAGAACACTGACCTAACAACTTTATTACACTACAGCATTACGCAGTTACAGAGTGTGCTACCAAGATTACTGGGACACAGCACTCCCAGAGGTGTATTTGTAGATGGGTGACATCATCGGCCTTGATAATGGTGGGTATAAGAAATGAATGGAGCGTGAACAGTATAAAAGCATTACTCAGTCCTCAGGCAAACGGGGACACACACACAGCAAGTGTGGGACTAGAACACCGACCTAACTACTTTATTACACTACTGCATTATGCAGTTACAGAACACACTACCAAGATTACTGGGATACAGTACTCCCAGAGGTGTATTTGTAGATGGGTGACATCATCAGCCTTGCTAACGGTGGGTATAAGAAATGTATGGAGTGTGAGCAGTTTAAAAGCATTACTCAGTCCTCAGGCAAACGGACACACACACACACACACACACACACACACACACACGGCAAATGTGGGACTAGAACACCGACCTAACTACTTTATTACATTACAGCATTACGCATTTACATAACATGCTACCAAGATTACTGGGACGCAGCACTCCCAGAGGTGTATTTGTAGATGGGTGACATCATCGGCCTTGCTAACGGTGGGTATAAGAAATATATGGAGTGTGAGCAGTATAAAGGTATTACTCAGTCCTCAGGCAAATGAGAACACACACACACACACACACCAAGTGTGGGACTAGAACACCAACCTAACTACTTTATTACACAGTTACAGAATGCGCTACCGAGATTACTGGGACACAGCACTCCCAGAGGTGTATTTGTAGATGGGTGACATCATCAGCCTTGCTAACGGTGGGTATAAGATATGTATGGTGTGAGCAGTATAAAGATATTACTCAGTCCTCAGGCAAATGGGGACACACACACACACACACACACACACACACACACACACACACACACACAGCAAGTATGGGACTAGAACACTGACCTAACTAGTTTATTAAAGTACAGAATTATGCAGTTACGGAATGCCCTACCGAGATTACTGGAGCACAGCACTCCCAGAGATGTATTTGTAGATGGGTGACATCATCGGCCTTGCTAACGGTGGGTATAAGAAATGTATGGAGTGTGAGCAGTATAAAGGTATTACTTAGTCCTTAGGCAAACAGGGACACACACACACACACACACACACACACACACACACACACACACACACACACACACACCAAGTGTGGGACTAGAACACCACCCTAACTACTATATTAAACTACAGCATTACGCAGTTACGGAGCACCCTACCAAGATTACTGGAGCACAGCACTCTCAGAGGTGTATTTGTAGATGGGTGACATCATCGGCCTTGCTAACAGTGGGTAAAAGAAATGTATGGAGTGTGGGCAGTCTAATAGCAATTTAGAGTTCACCGGCAAATGGGGACAGACATATACACACACACATACACATGCCAGTGTCTGGTACGGAACACCTGCCTATTTGCAGATTACTATTGCAATACTGCATACTTACGAATCACGCCACACAGACTACACGTCAAGGCTGTCATTATGACCGTCTGGGAATGCGGACATCAACAGGGATGCTGGCAGTTAAGATGGACATACCTGTGAACCTGTGTGTTTAAAGTAGGAATCCATCCAGACCTGGAGTATGCCCATCTGTGGAATGGACGACTACTACCACTATACAGGGTTACAGTGGCCATGCCCATACACAGAGGCATATAACCGACACAAGGTGTCACTGGGCATGCTCACACAGTAGCACAGGGCTGTTCGGAATGCACTATATTTCCATCTACACAAGGATATACTGGGCATGCTCATACACTTAGTAGCACAGGGGGCATGCTTGCACACTTAGTAGCACAGGGTTGGTCGGAATGCACTATGTGTCCATCTACACAAGGATATACTGGGCATGCTCATACTCCTAGTAGCACAGGGCTGACTGGGATGCACTCTGATGCTAAACACAGAGGGCCACAGTGGCCATGCTATTACAGGTAGACGTAAAGAACACTTTGTAATGTGCTCTGGTGTTAGTAGTTGTCATTGTTAGCGGGAATGCTGCTCTACATATATTTGACACCAGTCTTTTACACAACATCAGCTACCATTCTGGGATGACATGGATGACAGTAGGCAGGCCTTTGTCACATATCACATGCATCCATGATACAAGGGAGTGTGGATATTACCCAAGTCACACCCGCCCACACAGTGCTATTCCAAGGCAAATGTCCTAAACACAGGTTATCTCCCATACAGCTTTAGGACAACTGCATTGTTTTCTTATGCTAACCAGTGCTAGATGTGTAGCGTCCATATTCATAGCTGGTCACTGTAGATCCAACAATGGGGAGTACTGACATCTGTGCAGTGAGGAACACCTGGCTGATGTCTCTGTAGTGTACAATAGCACTACCACCATATACCTCAGAACCTAGCACTACCACCATATACCTCAGAACCAGACATGTGGGCCATAACACAGGTACGGACCACTCCAGGTGGTGTACCCACATATATAAAAGCCACTCACATGTACTGACCGGTCCCTCCATGAAAGGCATCACAGATGAGCCATGTGCAGGACATAGTGTCACATGCTGCATTCTAGGATGTAAACTGCAGACACCACCATGCCCTCGGACCACCAACACATAACCATACATGTTGTATGACATAGACGAGTACACCACCATGTGACCCTTGACCTGTGTACTGTACTAAGCTCTACATCAACTGTAGACAGTACACATGAACTGACACAGTTGCATCATGTGTTATGCAATGCAATGATACCACTGTCTGTGAACAGGTCAGCTGTACACATACCAAGGGCCCTCTGTATTTTCAACCATTTGCAGATGTCTGTTGCTCTACACCAGTACACACCCTCATGTATGGATATGACATACATGTACTTGTACTGGGTATGTACATGCCACACACACAACATACCTGTAAATAGCATAGCTGTTGTAGTCCTTTGTGCAAACAGGTGGCTACAGCCATTACACACATGCATATGGAATGTAGGTCCATGGCTGCTGAATGCTAACAGTACATAATGTGTTATATGAATGTTGACAGAGGTAACATCCCTTCTGTACTGGTCACCCATCATATCATACAACAGTCCATGTGTCATGTATGTCATTACACATATCCACCAATTGCAATGCCTACAAACATGACCAAATGTCAGGATTTTAGGACCTACACACCTGTAGTGTTGTGCATTCAGATAACATGTGTGTGCAGTTGCTGATGTATGCAGGTGGCGTGTATCCTAGAACATCATGCAGCTGCAATGCAGCCTCAATATTGCCAACTGTATATGGTGATATGCTGAATGTACAGAAAGATGTACCACAGGTATGGACAGATGTGTTGAAATAACTAAGTGGTAGGGCATCTTTGCAGATGGATGTTTGCTGTAGACGGCTAAAAACAACAATTGGTGATACTGCTATAATTCAGCAAGACAACAAAACCACACCAAGAACTTTATTAGATAAAGCTTTCGGGTCTACACCCTTTATCGGTATAAATCAGTACAAAAAATCAGCATTTAAATAGGAGAACATAAAATCACATGCTTCAGCCCATCCCACATACTAATTAACAATCAAGCCTAAAAATAATATGTAGCTCATAAGAACAAAATTTCCTACTATGCATAACATTCTTCCATTTGTACAGAAGATAAAACTCAGAATAAAAATGAAAATAATAATAAAACAACTTTATATAAACAATATATTTATATCTAACATATATATACATGAAAAACAGCTAGCAACCTATAATGAACGCCATCAAACAAAATACCAAATTATACCCTATTAAAGCCTCTCTCTGTGTCTCTTAACCAATACTGGCTTCAAGCTGACAGCATTATTCAAACCAGGGGGTACATCCGCCTGGAGCCTGATAATCTACTCTAATTCCCTCAGCTCCAAAAATTATTAATGTCACCCTTCCTTAAACCCCCTTCCACTTTACTCCACACCCTAAACTTAAAAACATGCCCTTCACCTTTATCCATGGCATGCTTACTCAAGGCATTTGTTAATACCTTTCTTCTTACTTCAGATTTATGCTCCACTATTCTTTCTCTTAACCTCCTGATTGTTTTGCCCGCATAAAATGATGTACATAATATACATGTAGCTAAATATACTATCCTTTCCTCATTGCATGCAGTTAAAGCTTTTATACCAAAAATTTCTCCACTTATAGGGTGATGAAATGCAGTATCTCCTTCATATAAATCATTACAACAAGAACAATTGTAACATTTAACCATCCCTACTACTTTGCTTCTTCCTATAGCTTTAATTTGAAAGTCTTTATAACATATTTTCTGTTTCAGCGCCTTAGAGCTCCTATAAGCAAACCTTGGTTTATCACCTACAATAGCTTTTATCTCAGCCATAGCCAATAAAATTGGCCAATTCTTCTGTATTATACCACACACATTTTGTGTGTTCAAGTTGTACATTGTCAAGTACCTGAAGGTTTCATTAGCTACACATAAGTCATCATTACTTTTTTCACTGCCAACCCCCAATATTGGCCTATATTTAAACTGTCTATCTCTTATCACTTCATCATTTACTCTATTTATTAAATGTTTGGAGTAACCACTTCTCTCAAACTCTCGTGACATAATCTCTACCTGTTCAGAAATATACCCTCAACCATATTCAGCTTACTCAGTCTTATAAATTGTGCTTTAATTATTCCTTTAAAGATATGGGGGCATGCATACTATCCCTATTCACATACCTCAAAGCATCAACCTCCTTTCTAAATACTTTAGATTCAAATTTATTGTTAACCTTAAACAAAGTTACATCCCAAAAATTCATAGTACTATCTGAGGCTTCCATTTTAAACTTTAAAAAATCAGTTGAATCATTCAAGTATTGCACATATGCTTCCAGCTCCAACAAGGAACCTTTCCATATCATAAAACAATCATCAACAAATCTTTTGTAAAACAACACTTTCTCATTGGATTGACTATTAACATCCAATATAACCCTTTTCTCCCATTCATACAGCACAAGATTAGCATACGTGTTGGCAGTGGGAGTACCCATTGCCACACCTGAAAGCTGCAAGAAGGGTTGTGTATCAAAAATAAAAACATGTAACAAAACTACTTCCAAAAGAGAGCAGATAGTCTCAATTTCTCTTCCAACCATCCTCACCTCCTTATTCAAAAATTCACGTATGGCATTAACCCCATAATCATTGGGTATGACAGTAAAAAGTGAGGTGATGTCCATGGTAACCATAATATATTCAACTACATTATTATTCAACTGCCAGTTATAAAGACTACCTAAAAAATCATTTGTATCCTTTAACACAGTAGGACAGATTTTCAAATACTTCCCCAGAGTATTTTGCAAGTATTTAGAAATAGGCTCTGTCACCCACCCCCCCACCCCACCCGAGACAATAGGTCTCAAAGGTGGGTTAGTGATATCTTTGTGTATTTTTGGAATACCATAGATTTGGGGTATTCTATCTCAAGAAACACTCAAATAGTTAAATAACTCCACACTTAAATCATAATTAATCTGAAGCTCATATATAGCCATATTCACTTCAGTAATAACTTTCTGAACTTCTACAAAGGAAATTTTTCTAAAGTATTTATATCATTCAACAACACTTTAAACTTTTCTAAGTATTCATCTCTCTCCATTACCACAATTACTCCCCCTTTATTTGCTTGCTTTACTACTATGGTATCACATACTTGTAGCTCTTTTAAGGCTAAATATTCAGGAAATGTTAAATTATTACAACTTTTATGAGCAGCATTACTCTTATAATACAGTCGCAGTTCACGTTCAACAATATTAGAGAATGCATTTAAAATAGGGCATAACGTTGGCATAAACTCACTTAGTCTTCTATACACTGGCATATGCATACCATCATTTTTAAAAATCATTTTAAAACCAACTAAACGCACAAACATCTTCAAATCTATAATTGCTTGTACAATATTATCCCTTGCATTAGGGATGATTTTAAGCCTTTACTTAACAATAATAAATGCGCTTCTGTCAACAAAACCTTAGAAAGGTTCACAGTACCTTTGTTTGGTCTAACTATCATTTGACAAACTTGTTGTGCACTAATGGACTGTTGTTCTTCCTATTCCCTGGGACAGTCTGTTGCTGCTGATGCTGATATTGCAAGCGAGATTCTTTTGGTTGTACTTGCGAAGCAACCTTCTCCGGTTGCTTGAGCAAAAAAGAAGAAAAAGAGGTTATCTCCCTTTGCAAAACTTTTTTATTATTTAAATTTGCCGTATTGGATGCCATACCTTCCCTTATCTTGGGACGAACAACATCCTCCTTTGTAACATTGGCACTGCCATTACTGGAAGGTGAACCTTTTTTGGAGCTGAGGGAATTAGAGTGGATTATCAGGCTCCAGGTGGATGTACCCCCTGGTTTGAATAATGCAGTCAGCTTGAAGCCAGTATTGGTTAAGAGACAGAGAGAGAGGCTTTAATAGGGTATAATTTGGTATTTTGTTTGATGGAGTTCATTATAGGTTGCTAGCTGTTTTTCATGTATATATATGTTAGATATAAATATATTGTTTATATAAAGTTGTTTTATTATTATTTTCATTTTTATTCTGAGTTTTATCTTCCATACAAATGGAAGAATTTTATGCATAGTAGGAATTTTTGTTCTTATGAGCTATATATTATTTTTAGGCTTGATTGTTAATTAGTATGTGGGATGGGCTGAAGCATGTGATTTTATGTTCTCCTATTTAAATGCTGATTTTTTGTACTGATTTATACTGATGAAGGGTGTAGACCCGAAAGCTTTATCTAATAAAGTTCTTGGTGTGGTTTTGTTGTCTTGCTGTAGACAGCTCACAGGTGTGTCACAAGCAGTCCTACAATACCCTGTGTAACCGGTAAGCAATGGTTTTGTTAATTGAAGGACATAACACACAATTTATACAGCGGTCAGGGTGACAGCAAAGGTAAATCACTTGACACCTGTTAATAGATATGACGTCCCTAGTGCATATATCAGTACCGTTGGCACAGGAATTGTCAGTTCAGTTTGTAACACATGCAAAACTGCTGTACATCTGACATACATAACATCAGCTAGGCAGGTCTGAGATTCACAGTACTGGCATGTGTGGTTGTGTGTGTTTCCATATGTGTCACGTATTGTGGGGAATACATCTCAATTGTTACTCTCCTGTAGACTAGTGTACACATCTGTACAGACTGCAATGTAGAAAGCAGGACATAGACAGGGGCTTGTATCTCACACATGTGAGTTATCTGTATGTGCATGACATAGGTGTATTAATTACTGAATACCACAGTGTGTGTATGTAGGGCTGACTGGTCCTTGGGGTGAGGATGTATGTTACCATACTGAACTGATAAGATCCCTCCCACCATCCAGGTGATGCATTCTACTATCCATGTTGATGTGCCTGATCTTAAGCCATACTGACTACCTGTACATGTGTATTCTCTGTGGTGTGTCATGTAGGTGCACAGTACTGTAATGATGATTTGCACATAGGCAGGGGTCCTCATCCCACCAGTGTGTGTTACTGTGTTGGTGAAGCCGTGAGTGTGTGTTTGTGTGTGTGTGTGTGTGTGTGTGTGTGTGTGTGTGTGTGTGTGTGTGTGTGTGTGTGTGTGTGTGTTACAGTGTCACTGAATACATGTCAATACCTGAGTGTATGGGTGCAGTTGTGTGTTGGCATCCTGTCATGGGAACGTGCATTACTGATTCCCATTGAGGCATCACACTTCTCACTGGCTTCTACCCTTGTAATCAGCTAGACCACTCTCTTACCTCACCACTCCATGTAACTGTACCTGTGATGTCACCCTTTATAAATGTCACGTCTGTGGCCACAGTAGCTTAATACACAGCTGTCATGCTTTTGGAACGGTAGACGTGTTTGTAACATGGGACATTTTCACTGGTATGTGGCAGCTACACAGTGCATGCTGATATATTCATACATACCTGTGAGTAGTCCACATTGACATATGGGACACGTAACTGCAAACACTGACATCCACTGGCACGTGCAATTAGACCTGAAGAAGGACAGCAGAACATCATGACCAACATGCATTTACTGTTGTTACACAAGACACATACTGTTAACAGTATTGTACACCTGTACTACATGGTATATCTGCTGCCTGTCAACAGTCCTCAGCATTTGTAAACTACACATATCATCCTAGTCTGCTCACCCTGTGCATCAGACCATATCAGCATGTCCTTGCAGTGATGATGTGGATGACAGGGATGCGGCACAGGCATCATCATATGCACAGGGTGTTAATGTTTGCCGGAGGCCTAGGCTGCACTGTTGTTACACAAGACACATGCTGTTAACAGTATTGTACACCTGTACTATATGGTATATCTGCTGCCTGTCAACAGTCCTCTACATTTGTAAACTACATGTATCATCCTAGTCTGTTCAGCCTGTGCATCAGACCATATGAGCATTTTTCTGCACCGATGGTGTAGATGTCAGGGATGTGGCACAGGCATCATCATATGCACAGGTTGTTAATGTTTGCCACAAGCCTAGGCTGCACCATTGGATAACATCATGTGTGTGGGTTTCGGCCTTTGATCAAACTGGGTGTGTGTGGATGTAATGCACGTGTGTGTTGCAGTGCCGTACGTATGTGTCCAGTGTGTGCGTGTATGTCTGCACACAGTTCTCCCATGTGTCTGGCCTACACAGGGATATTATTGACAGCTGCAGATTGTACAGGTGAGGTTTTACAGTTCACGGTGTCTGGCCATGGACATGTGACCTGTGCCTGCCAGGGGTTGCACGGGCACTACCAGACAGAGGTGCAGATTGGGTACTGTCTGATGTCACTAGTCCACTGGAACCGTGTCCCTGATTGGACCATCCTGGGCCACGTGTATTTGGCCTGCTGTGTCATGGTGTGGACAGCACAGCACCAGATGCACTGCTGCTGCTACTGCCACTATGGGAGCAGGCATGTGAGGTAGCTCATACATGTAGACCTGACACAGGTGATGTAGCAGGCCTACGTCCACGTGCCTGACGCCTCACTCCTACCAGATGTTCCAACACAGACAGCTCAGGCTCACGGATTATCATGCCACGGTCAAGGACTCCAACCATGTCACCCAACTGTCTATCCAAAGCATCAGCAATCTGCTGTTGAGCATTTACCATTGCCTGGATGCTGTTGTTTAAAAAACAGACAGCAGCCCTCTGTAGCCTCTGGTCTTCTCTGTTGTGCCATTCAGCACATGCCTGTGCCTCCATTACAGCTTGAAACATGCATCTGGTGACACCAGCTGATGTACTCTGTCGTGCAGGAGCATGTTGGCCAGAGGTCCTCCTACGAGCAGCCCTGGCCATGTGTCTGTATGGGGAACCATCAGTAGTTTGGCTGACACCAAGGTGTGGAGGCACACCTTCCATAGCCCCCACACTTTCCTGTTCCAAGCTACCACATGCCAACTGTCCTTCCTCTATGGCCACTGGTGATGGGGTATGTGCAGGTATGGGATCTGTGTGCGGAGATAAGGTGGATTTAGATGGAATGGCAACCAATGGCACAGTTTCAGCCTCTGAAAACTCTGCCTGTGTCCCAATCATACGTTCATCACCACTGCTAGAGTCTGTGGGGACACTAACATCTGATGTACCGCAGGAGGGCAATGCACCTACATCACCTGTGAGAGCAGACAAGAACTGTACATTACAATCTATACAATAGATACACACACGCATGTGATATGACAGAAGGCATGCAACATGCATGTGATACGGCAGACGGCATGCAGCGCAGACAATAATAGTGGTAATCATACATCCCTAGGTTGCACACAACAGCATGCATGTGTCATAGCAGACGGCATGCAAATTACACAATCATAGTAGTGGTTAGCATACATCCCTGTGTTACACCATGTGGACCAGCACAGGTTAACAGTACACCTGCCTAATGTGTGGAATATGACCTTGATAATCACATGTAGTATGGCATGTGATCTGTTGACAT
Organism: Protopterus annectens; assembly: GCF_019279795.1. Lineage (NCBI taxonomy): Eukaryota > Metazoa > Chordata > Ceratodontiformes > Protopteridae > Protopterus > Protopterus annectens. The sequence continues at coordinate 398,028,036 of NC_056738.1, read as the reverse complement.
GTGCAATGACATGCATACATGTTTAACACAATGGTATCCTGTCAAATATACAGTGGGACAATGGTGTACCAATTCGCTGTTGTCTGTCCACCCAACAGATATACTGCAAATTTAGCTGATGTGCATGGCCATTGCAGGGAATCATGAAGCATCTCTAGTGCTATACAGTGTGAGTTACAGACAGGGCTCATAGCCGTGACTATGTTCAGATACAATACATACATATATACATATATACTGTGGAATGTGACCCACAACACTGAGGTGTACACACACTAAACCATGATGTGGAAGTTGTGACACAGGTCACTGATGGGTATATGGATGACACCCCTGCACATCTGCAACCATATTGCTGCAGCCTGGCAACTATGGCCAGACATGGCGAACATGTCAGTACACCATGTCCCACATGACATCTGTGTACCACACACACACACACACACACACACACACACACACACACACACACACACACACACTCACACACACACACGATGAGCTAGTATGGCATTTATGTCCATCACCAACAATGGTAATGTACTGTATCTGTGGCCTCATGTGGATACTGTACAGGTGACTGCTGTCATGTTGCAACACCCTCAAGATGTCCAACGCATCTTACGTGGTGGATTGATGTTACGCCTACAAAAGATGTGCACAGGCCTGTAGGATGTCTAGTGTTCCACATCTACATTATGACCATTATACAAAGGCCATGGCTGAACCATGTGTAGCCATTGTATGACAAGGTGTACACACAAGCACAACACGTCTAATGTGTGTGTTGCTCCATGTCTCTGGCCATCCTCCATGGCCATGTATGTACATGTGTTGTCCAAATTATTGTGATGGGCATCTATTTCATATGTCTGTGTTGTCCCATATGACATATATGCTCCACTGACAACAGGGTTATGCAGATAAAGGGTGGTATGTGGGATATGTTTTCAGGTTAGGTTGGCAGTGTAGCAGCCAGGCCAATAGATGTCATGGACATGTCAAGATAGCACATCACATTGTGTGACATTCATAGCAGGGCTATGATCCACATAGGTGAAACCTGTGTGCTGGCCATACTCCAGCCCACTGTGTAGTACTGTTTGTATTCACCACATGTGTAGATCAGATCTGTTGTACATTCCTAAAGTGAATAGCACCTCCACTATTGTATGCAGAGCTGTCAACACATCTGGCAATAAAGTTTGTGAGGATTCATGTTGGTGAGATGATTCACATAGTTTGCAAGTGTTGCACATGGGTAATCATTGTGATGCATTGCAGGTCCAACCTGAATATTGTGACAGGACCATGCATTATGTGGACATGTTGTGAATGGCCACATGGCAGATAGATTTGTGCATTACAGTTCCTGATAAATAATAACACTCTCACCTGCAATGGGCTGCTGTCACAGCGGAATGCCAGAGGTACCTAAATAGGAGTAACATCGCAGTATGAGCATAATCCATCCCTGTATAAAGGCTACAGGGAGCAATGTGCATAACACATATACCCAGTACATTAGACTATACTATGGTGTATGCACATGTGTGCATACACAGAGTAGCATACTATAGTATGTGGCATGTGTGTATACATGCCTTGTATACATTGTTACATTACATATTGTACAGTGACACATGCAGCTATATGGAATATAGTTGTTATAGGTGCAGTACTGAATTACCAGACAACTCCAGGCTCAGTGGTTGAGAGACACCCATCTCCACAATGTCGGCTAAGGCTTGTGGATGTGGTTCTGCAGGTGTCCCCAGGTTGGCCAGTACCTCCTTGGTACGTGTGAGTGGGGGCTGGCTTGGTGGTCCACCACCTGTTGCACCTTGTTCCCTGGTGATTGCATTTGCATGCTGTTTCACCCATCTAATGAGGTCTGTACAGTGTCTGTGCACCTGCTGGTATGTGCAGTTGTGGCCACCCACATCATTAACCCTCCTGCGAAGTTCCATCCACAGGGCATCCCGCTGCTCTGCATCCTGTGGCACATGGCTGAACAGGATATCATGATTGTCGAGTAGGTATGGGATGAAGGCCTCATCCTCCAAGCGTGTTAAAGGGGGAAGCCTTGCACGCGGCATACCTGGAAGACATAGTGATGGAGACAGGTCACAGTACCTCAGAGCCATACAGAGCTACAGCTGAACATACATGTGTATCGCATTAATTCAGTTTAAATAGTTGTATTTGCAAACCTACATGACAATGACGTGTTTGTGTCACACACATGTGACACACGATGTTGAGTGGATATTATCACCATATATGTGTGTGTGTGTGTGTCACCTAATTACATTGCTCATACTCCATGTGGTCGCTGTCTTGATGTGAGCATGTCTGTTTGCCTATACTGGTGTTCCTACCTATCAGCACATGGCTGGATGTGTCCACATTAATGCAGTCAACTTTGATGCAGTGTATATGTCACATATAAGGACTTACACTGCCTTAACAGACATGACTTGTGACCCTGCAGACATGCTCACATAAGGTTTTATATGTATGTGGTCTGCCATATACATCTACACTGCACTGTACAGCAATTCAACATCCTGCCATGTATCACCTGTGTTGCACATGTGACACACATGGGACACTGACTAGCCAGATGGTATTTGCAGGGATGGATATCAACTATAGCATGTACAGTCAAAGTCAACTAGTGGGCTATATGTATGAATCTAGGATGAAAGGTTACCTGGCAGTAGCTGACAGGTGGGTCTGTGGGGCCAGGCGGAGCAGTGCCACATTACTGATCCACAGGGTTAATGATACATATACCATGCATTACCATGCGGTCATCATACCATGTCTGAGAGGGGAGTGATGTGCAGATTTGATGGAGAGGAATGCATAGTATGGCAGGACTATGTTAAGTGTATGTGACAAGGATCTGTCCATCATGTGGTAGGTGAATGTCCATGAAGAATGTCTTCAAGATCATGATGAGTACGTGTAGCATGTCCAACATCACTGGGTTGGACATGGATTTATTCAGGGTATGCATCATGCTACATAGTGGAGATGGGGAATGGGAAGGCTGGTGTAGGCCATCTGCACATGGCCAATACCCCTTAAAGGAAATATGTGATCTGATATTGGTCACTTGAGTGTTCTGTATGGCTGGACAATGATTTCTATATTCATGAATGGAACCCTATCATTATTAGGGTTGCCACATATGACTCCCTGACAGGTGTGGTGATGTAGCTATTATAGAAAAGACAACTGCCCAGCTGCATCCCTCACACACAAGTGTCCATTATGTTGACCGCTGTCTAAGTGGTAGTTCATGGGTACAGGGTTATTAACATAGGGGTGACAATGCAAGTCAGCTTTTGCTCCTAGGTCATAGTCATTCACATACTTCAATAGGCAGATGCCTTCTGTTTGTCTGTGAGGTATGGACTACAATGAGGGGGAATAAAATTCATTAACCCTGACATACTGTAGATGCCACTGGTGCGATGATCACGTATTATTCAGACACCTTTTGTAGTGTTGGTCCTGCCAGCAGTCCTGTTGCAAAACACTCCTGTGACATAGGAATGTACATCTAATATACTGAGTGTAGGTGGTACACAGTATGGGTGATGATGTCCTATGACCTGGCAAGGTTATGATATGCAGAATGACATCAACCATACTGTCATCTACATCTGTACTGCTGACATCACTTAAGTGATCAAGGTTCATGTCCTTCCAGTCCAGCCTCAGCAGGGTAGTAGTGCAGTACTTCCCATTATCAGTGGTGTCTCCCCCTTTGTGGGTTGTGATACCTGTTGGTGTGCACCATTCAGTGTGTACACAACCTGACATGGAGCTATGTTTTGCATGATATGTACATGGACAGCATCTTGTTTTGCCATATGTGTATGATACAACTTGTGATGTGGGCAGGTCCCATGCAGACTGAGTGCAGCTTGTACCTGCATAGTTGTGGGTACAGGGGCCCTGTGGTGTGTACATGGATATATGCTTGTGTACCTGTTGGTGGGAGGGGGCCGTGTGTTTATATTATCCAAAACACTACCTGGATTGCTTATTCATGCTAAGCACTTGTTCAGGACTTGTAAACACTACGTAAGCTAATAATTACTATAGCACTCGATCTTCCACATTACCTACAGGTAAGGGTGAACAGGTTTTGTACATACTTTTCTTACTTGCGTAGAGTAATGTAACTCTTGTACTCACTTTCCTCACTTATCTAGGTGAATGTAGTTCTATATTCAGGCATGTCCAAGAGTCAACTGCCAGTGTTCTCACCTGTCTATCTGATGAATCTGGGCATCTTGAGGAAATGTACACATTGCCTCATGTACACAGACAAGCCTTTCCACCTACCACCCAACACTACAACCTGTGAGAGATGCACTCATCTAACCAAACTGGAGGTAAAGGTCTCTCCAACCAAGCCTGACCCTGACTGTCATGTGGAGAAGGTACACAGTCGCACAACACCACACTCATCACATAAGTCTCACTGAATCTACCCCACCATTAACTGGGAAAACTACTCGTGTACCAACACATTAGCTCAATGGTTTCTGGAATTCATAAACACCAATGCCCTGACTCAACATATCCACAAACCCACCAGGGGCAACAATATCCTAAACCTAGTCATTACCAACATGAGTGACCGGTGTTCCACATGTGAAGCCAACTCCTCAATGGTACGATCAGACCATATGCTGAACACCGTTGATATCCACATCCCGGACCTACCCCCCATTAAGCGAACCACAGTATAATATGTCTACAAGGCCAACTACATGCTTCTTAAGACAGACTTGGTGGACGTCATGAAATCCATGCAGATGGACAGTACTGTTACAACTGCTGAATCCTACACAAATGCACTCTATAAGCACTTACAGGAGTGCATGACTTGTGCTATCCCAAACAGAACCAGGATGATATACACCTAATTAACTAAACCAATCTGGTGGTCCCCTGCCATAAACATATTGTACTACAGGAGGAAGGCACTGTTGCAAACGAGAGTGCAATACCATGCATGGAGGAGATCCCTGGCCAGCCTCAGTAAGAAGGTGAGATCCCTTATAAGATCCTCCAAAGCTAGCTATGAAAACTATAATGCAACTAATACTAACAACAACCACAAAGCATTCTATAGCTATGTCACATATCTCAATGTCAACAACCAGATCTGCTCTGAGTTACAGCACAAAGGCTCGAACATTATAGAAACAATTGATATTGGCAACATCCTGGCAGATCCCCCTTAAAGCTGCACACTCTAAAGGCAATATCACAGCATCCATGGGACCGGACAACATCCCAGGCTGCGTTTTACATGAACTTCAGATCGTACTGTCTCCCCACCTACGCACCATGTTCAATAATAGCCTCACATCGGGCATAGTGCCCCCTGAATGGTGCACAGCAACAGTTATCCCACTCCACAAAGGTGGCGCCACAATGGACCATGGGACCTATTTCACTATAGGCCTGACTAGCCTGGTCTGCAAGGCTATGGTGCACATCATGGATCACTGTCACAGAGACATTGTGCACTTCCCAACCTTTGACCCCTCCCTGTTTGGCTTTGTTAAAGCCAGACCATGCCTCCTAAACCTGGTGGACTTCTTAGAGACAGTTACCAAGGCATTAGATGAGGGTAAGGAGGTCCACACAGCCTACCTAGATCTCGCATAGGCTTTCAACACCATTCCTCCTTCTGGTATTATCAACATACCCATCCGCCTGAACATTAACACCTACATCATGTGATGGTTTGCAAAGTGGCTCACGGACAGAACCCACACAGTGGTAGTTGCATATCCTAGGTCCAACTGTATACCAGTTACAGCTGGCATCCGCCAGGGCTCAGTCCTAGGACCCCTCATGTTCGGTATATACTTCTCTGACATACAGACAAGCACAGAAGGGCTTTAGCTGAAACAGTTTGCAGATGACTGCAAACTAGGGGACATAATTGTTTCCCCACCTGTTACAGACACCCTCTGGAAGGGTCACACTGAGACGGATACCTGCTGTTAATATCCAGGCATCAAGCTGAATGCCTAAAAGTGCATAGTCATCCCCCTTGGATATAACTAATTACCTGTGGACTACCACATAGGTACTAGTCCCCTACATACAGAAAAGGTAATACGGGATCTGGAAACCCCAGTAGATAACAATCTCTCCTTCGATACCCATAATGACAAGGTGGTTAGAATATCCTTCTACATGGCCCCCCCTAATCTCTAATGGGTTTGCATCCAGATCAGAGTGACCATTGTGACTCTACACATGTCATATTAGACCCATTAAAGGATACAACACCCCATTTGGGATATACCTTACAAGACAACTGCAACAGCTTGGAAGACCACACCAGTACCACACCAAGAGGATTACTGCAGCCGAACCTACGAAAATCCAGCTGTACTCAGTTGCATGCCGCATACTCACAGGTGATCCCTGCTTGACATACAAGGCCCACGTCCAACCCTGTATTGCTGGATATGCTCCACCTAAACAGAAGCCACTGAGAGCCACATGCTCTAGGGATATACACCTAACCACAACGATGAGTAGGACAAGATGGATGGATAGATTCCTGACCCGGACACTCCCTATGCTTTGGAATGTGATTCCAATGTACATCAGGCAGGGCCTGTCATGAGCACTCTTCAAGGGAAACCTTGATGTGTGGATGGGAGACAGACATGTACCCCGGGGATCACTGCAGTGGCTCTGCTGGACAGAGGCACAGGGAACTGATGGCTCTGCCGTTCAGAGGTACAGGAAACCAACCTATGGGGGTGACGAAAGCCAACACATGCTAGCTAGGCTTACAGATACCCTTGATAAGACAGCCTAGTACCTACCTTTGCACATATTACATGTCTTATGTGCATGGATAGTTAAATAGCTCTTCCATTTTACTTTGCTATCATGCTGATAAACTGTTGGCTCACTAAAAGACATATGTATCCTGTTATTGTGTATTGTAAATGCCAATTGACATAACTAATGTTTGCCTAACATTACAGTAATGCTATGTAGCTTGTAATACATATCTGCCTACAATACTGTATATTACACAGTTATTGGCACAATATCCCACAATGCAAAACATACTTGCACAGTGGCCCAACCTTCCACATGTTATTCTCTATAATACACCCATACATATGGCTACAGGTACAATATATCAACATATATTATCCCGTTATAGCACATACTTGTTGGCCGGTGAGGAGTATTTCTGTTCAAAGCCCTTATATAGCATCTCTTGTAGTGTATGTGGTGTGTGCCTTGTGACCTACAGCAGTGCACACAAATACAAGCGTTACTATGCTCAACAATACATCACTACAAGATAACTGTTTCCACTATATGGATTGCGTGCACTTTAAATACTACAGAATAGTACTACATATACAGGCATACTGACTGTTCTACATACCTTATTAGTAACCCGAGGTGTCGTTAACTGTTGATTCAATCCTTTTCGGTTTGTGTTTCAATGTTCTTTGCAACGTTCCGCTGGTATATACGGATAGTTTGAATGTGTGATAACACATCCTTTTCTAGTTACATATCGGTAACACATGGTATCCTGTCCACCAATTGCTGTTCCAAAGTAGTTAATTGGATGCACATCAGCTGTGCAGCTACTCCATTAGCCGATACCATGGCAACAGTGGTGTATAAGTGAGTACTCCTTGTGGGCTTTTGTCCGTTTGCCTTATTTTCGAGGGAGACGGCCTAGATGTGTTATTGTGATATAGTTCAACAGCTATATGGAGACACACACAGATATATTAGCTTCATGACTCCCGTGGACTGTGTGTAATGGCTAGACGATTTAGTTCTACATGTGAGTACAGCTGTTATATTTTGGAACAGTGCTACTTATGCAGGGTTTGTTTGTACCTGATACTTCTACAGATGTTTAAGTCTGGCAAGGATGTTTGGCCAGCTCAAGGCCATATGGCTATGCATGAACTGTTATGTGGTGTACAGTGCGCTCACCAGACATCCTTGATTTGGTGTACAAGTGCAGCATACTGTACTGTTACTCACTAATTGCTAACACATCCCGGTGTATGCACAACCCTCTGAAATGGGATTAGTGCAAATAAACCCTATTACATCAGCAGCTATTCCATTGTATAACAGCAGCTATTTCACATAGGGCCATGTTAGTGTGTCTCTGACAAGGTATGTTAAGGCTTCTGTAGATGTCGTACAGTGTGTGAATGATTTGTGATGTTATTACAGTTTGTATTGTAATATGTTTGGGTGTGGGGGTGATGTTTGTGGATGTGCTTAGCAGATGCAGGTGTGTAGGAACTGCTTTTATACATAATCGCTATGTGCATGAGGGTTCCTTCCCTATTTGAACACCTATCCTTTTGTGAACTAATACAATGGTAATTGCAGGCTGATTCATTAAGGCACTGATATGTGGTTCCTGTATAGCATGCAGGTGATGTTAGTCCTTGAATCCCTTCGGTAATACATCTGAATGTAATAGCATGCTGCTACATGATAGCTGTGTATTTCTATCATAGGTATTTGCAGTCATCATAGTTGTGTTGGTGACTGACCCTCTTTGGCTAGGGTTGCCACCTTTTCATATGGCCATAGTGGGTCCTTTTCGGGACACACATCTGATTTTACAGGCCGACACAAACCTATGGTCAGTACAAGGGATAGAACTTTCCTTTCTTGCCTAATTATAAGCTTATTCTTGTAGCAGTTTAGTTGCTTATCCTGTTTCCTGTAACATGTAGGTATTTTAGATACAGAAATAACTATTGTATGCAACTATTACAGTACATATGGGACATAATTATATCCTACAATCCCAGGACATTTGCCACGTTTAATATATTTGGTCAGAACACAACCGCCCAAAGAGGGAGTGTCCCTTGCAAAGTGGGACAGGTGGTAACACTATCACTGGCTCATGTCCATATCACATATTTGTAATGTTGTATAGGCATATACTCTCCATATCCTTTGTTCATAAAGGTTGGTAGTGGCGAAATGTGTGATTGCTATGGTCTATGTTATACACATATATGAACACTTCAACCGCTGTATACGGGAGACCTATGGAATCCTGAAACCACAGTGTTCCGACGCACACAGTACTGGGACCAGACTCCCATACACCACATTACCGACATCGACAGTAACTCGCGAAAGTAACACAAACATGGAACACACACATGCACACACAGACACACTGCTACCCAACACATCCAAACAAACCATCCTATACTATGTATGAGCATATGGTTTTACAGCAGGTACTGCTATTGTGAGGCCTTTGGTGTTGACTTACGCTTGTCTGCCATGATTCATCTATTGCCCTTTACTTCTATTTTCAACCCGATTCACCTCCCATTGTCAGGCATGCATCCAGCTGCCGCCTTTCTTGTTTTGTGCTTCCACATCCCAGGATTGTGTTGGGAAATGTGTTATGTAGCTGATCTATGGCAAGTTTGCTTTGTTCTGCTGTGACAGTTCTCTTTTCTTTGCTGTACAGCACCTGCCCTTTCCTGTTCTGCAGGTAGCTGCTAGCAGCCTTGTTAGCTGTTGTCTATGGCCCACTGTGAGTTTCTAGGTGTTAATTACTCATTTGTACTCCAATTACCATGCTGCAGCATTTCCTTATTGTCTTCCCATATCCTTCCTGTTTCAGCTGTGGTGCACGCCGGGCACAACCGTTTACCGGGTTTTGTGTGCGCTTTCATCCACATTCACATGAACTTTCGGTTACCTTGTGTGCTCTCAGCTAAGCAAAGCTATGGCTACTTCCACACCCCTATCCTGCGTCTTTGCTTAGCAACATGCAACATGGATTAGCAATGATCCAATGTGCTTAAAGCTATGGTGGCGCACCCCTCTCTTGATGTCATGTTTACCTCCTGGCCACTCCTTGATGTTGTAATGCTATGCCATGTGGTACATCCTTATGCCAGCGGGGCATTTGCGATTCAGTATTACTTGACTCATTTGCATGGCATTGACTGCTAATTCCTAGATACCGCATGGAACACTGTCACAGACCCTTAGCAACCCTTGCACCATGGTTGTGGTGTAGCATGTGTGCCATTGACTATTATGGGGATATCATGAATTGCATTACATTACAGTTTTATGACATCTAAATATATTTTCCTTGTGATCCCATTTGCACACAGATGCACTGTGGTTTTGCTTTGCGTTGGTGTGACCATGACATTAAATGTTATTTTTTATATGTTGTGCACGTTGTTTTATGCCATTGGCTATATATTTAGCCATTGGCATATATTAACATTATATTTCGTAAGTTTGGTCCGCTTTCATGGCTCTGATTTTATGTTTGGCAAAATGTAAACCATTTTTTTTTTGGTTTACATTTCTGCATGCTTACGTTACGCCTGCACAATTTCATGAATCGCTTTATACTTTCATTTGCATGCTACACTGCTGCGCATGGAGTAATTAGCATACATGCACCAGGAGCTGCGCAGCTCTGGCGTACGCTGGTAATGCACGTGGAAACAACTCTTACCTGAATCACTCAACGGCCATATTTGGTGCTAGATCGCCGACGCTACTCTGGCGCATGGTGTAAGCTTCATGAATCCCGGGGACAGAGTTTCCATACTGACAATATTCATGTCCTTATACGGACACCCTGACTAGTTCTTTGTAACATGTGAGATAGGATGATCAGACAGCTAGAAAATGGGAAGAGAATCCGTTAGATACACACAGAAAGAAAACATCAAGAGGGTCATGCTGGAGAAGGTGGGAGAGGAGGGGTACTGTGTTTTTGTCAAGGGATGTTTTTGTCAAGCAACATGCAACATGGATTAGCAATGATCCAATGTGCTTAAAGCTATGGTGGCGCACCCCTCTCTTGATGTCATGTTTACCTCCTGGCCACTCCTTGATGTTGTAATGCTATGCCATGTGGTACATTCTTATGCCAGCGGGGCATTTGCGATTCAGTATTACTTGTTTCATTATTTTTTAATATTTTTTGTATATGAGAGAAAACTTGGGGAAGGAAGTAGGGAAGAGGGTATAAAAGAGAGGATAAGGAAGGATTAAGGTAAAAGAGTCTGAGCAACGTCAATCCAGTCCAGTCCACAGGACTTCAAATGTTTCCATGCCTGATAGATGTGCAGTGGAAGACTCTGATGATGTGGGGTAGAGGTCTCTGGTGGCTCAGTGGTCAGAACCAACCAGTGCAGCTAGTTCTGCACTCACTGAAGAAGGTCCTGCACAAGCCAATGATGCTCTCCAGTACCCACTCAACCACATCCTTGACCAGTCCAGAAGCTCATGTGGTTTGTGCCTTTCAAGGCTGCACCATGTCAGGGTGCCTACAGGACAGGAGCCAAAACCCCAGCCATGTGAGGACCTACCTGGGTGGGCAGAGGGTGATGTTTAACTTTCCCTGACCTGGGAGGAACATGTTTGAACTTCTTCTGAGATCTCTGACCTGTAGAAAAAGGAAATGAACAGAAAGAGAAAGAAAAAAAATTAAAGAGACAAGGATGGAAAAAGAAGTATAAAACTGAGACAATAAATGCGCGCCTAACTTGGTGTTGTATCAATATATATTTTATTGACACTGCCTAGCATCTAATAAGCAGGTATAAGAAATGGTGTTACTACATTTTACATTGACTTGATAGTCTGTAAAATGATATTAGTATTGAATATGCTGAAATGTTACTGGTATTACAGCAATTCTACTCTGATTACTATTTATATTCTAATTACTTTTATGAAAAAGGAGAGACCTTGTATCACTTTTGTGATCCAGAACACAATGCTTAAACTGATTTCATGAGAGTTGATGGGCCTCTCTATCCTTTTTTGGATTTGCATCTGAGCAGCACAATTACTTTTTTATTGTTTGTTTTTCCAATCAGATATGATACAGTTGGTAAACAGCACAGTAGGCCTTGATACAGTTAAATTCAAAGGGCCACCATTGATGTGTGATTCATGGGTATTCACTGATAGTTTTTATTTCATGATACTTCTCCTTAACTTTGTCTTCTACATTTAAATGCTGAAAGCTGCAAGGACTTCCTCTGCTTTGATACATTTATACTGGCTGTAGTTTGTCTAACTGTGGCAGGGTCCAGCTTATCTGCTGTTGCATTGCTGTATATTTTACTTTAACTGTGTAATCTGCAGCATGCCTTGCAGAGATTGCCTGGGTTTTCCTGACTTAATATCAGTAAAAGGTAGTTGTGTAAGAGTTCCTACTTTGTGCAAAAATAATTATAACAGTTCAGCTTGCAAGACGTTGTATGCAGGATATCCAATTGCTGCTAGTTCCCCACCCTCTCTGCCTATCGGTGTGGTGGCTAACTCTGGTCAGCCACCTTGTATATGCATTAACTATTTTGGAAATAAGGGGCATAATTATCAAATGCATGAATGTCCTACAAAATTAGCACAATGGAAAATCAATTCTGACATACAGTGAGCACTAAATTCTTTATTAGCTTTATGCATTTCATAGTGTGTGAGTATATCCATATATGCAACCACCTGTTGAAATAATCTATGTATATGCACATGCATACAAACATACACACCTTTCAGTAATAATTATGTATATGTATACATGTGTATATCCATATCTATCTCTGTCTCTCTAAATATATATAATACGAAGGTATATAAATATGTGAGCTGTACAGATATATATGTGTGTTTGTATGTATATATATATATATATATATATATATATATATATATATATATAAAATATTAATATAAAATATATATATATATATATATATATATATATATATATATATATATATATATATATATGGTTTCACTTCAGAAGCCTGAATGATCACAAGCCTGAATTGTATAAGCCGGAAAACCAAAAGCCTGAAATTTCATAAGCCTGAAAACTCAAAAGCTTGAAGCCCATAAGACTGAAAATATACAGAACACAAAAAATGACACACAAAAACACATACAAGACAAAGGATAGCAGTTTTCACCAAGTATGGGCAGGGGCAAGGCCCACTGCACCCCCCATGTGGGGGGCTGTGCCCCCCACACCCCCTGCTAATTAAATATATCAATTCTGAGATTGCACTTTAGTGTAGTGAAGTGCAATCTTGGAGTTGGTATATATATATATATATGTGTGTGTGTGTGTGTGTGTGTGTGTGTGTGTGTGTGTGTGTGTGTGTGTGCGTGTGTGTGTGTGTAGCAGGGGGTGCAGGGGGGGGGCGTGCCACCTGCTTATATTTGGTGGAATATAATCTGTTTTGTGTTGTTTTCAGTCAGTATATGTATCCTATCTGTTTTCAGTCTTATGGGATTCAGGATTTTGAGTTTTTAAGCTTATGAAATTTCAGGCGTGTGATCATTCAGGATTCTGAAGTGAATCTACATATATATATATTCTAAACCTACCACCCTAGAACACAAAAAAGGAAAAAAACTAAGGGTAATGCTGCTCAATGCCAGAAGTCTCAATCTCAAGATGCACTTTTCGAGGCCCTTCTCAGTATGGAGAACATCGATGTCTGTGCTGTGACAGAAACCTGGTTCAAGGCTCCTGAGAGCACCCCAGCACTATCAGGTTTCACCTCATATCATGCGTTCCGGCCCCAAAATCTGGACAACACCAAGAAAGGAGGGGGGGTGTCCATATTCATAAAGGACACCCACACCTCAAGGTTGGTGGCAGCACGATGCATCGGAGACCATCCAGGTGCAATTAACCATAGGAAAGACTGCTCTGCAATTTGTAGCATGTTACAGGCCACCCTCTCAAACTCAGGAACCTCACATGACCTTCCTGAAAACATTGGAGGGGATAAATGTATCTCCAAACACCATCATACTAGGTGATTTCAACTACCCTAATATAGACTGGGAACACTACTCAAGCCCAAACACTCTAGCCCAAAGGTTCCTGGAGTTCATAAACTCAAATGCCATGGAACAACTAGTCACCATCCCCACAAGAGGAGAAAACATACTTGATCTCATCATCACGAACATGGGATCACAATGTTCAACACCGAAGTATACCCCTCACTGGTGAGATCAGATCATAAACTAATCTCGCTGGAGGTCCTCATCCCGCCCCACCTGAAATAAAAAGACCACAGTGAAAAACTTCTCAAAGCCGACTTCACACTTCTAAAACTAGCGTGGTCTCCTTTAAGGCCCCTGAGCCAGTGGTAAACATTACTCAAACTGCTGAATCACTTACAAATGCCTTCTACCAGCACCTACAGGACTGCATGGATCAGGCAATCCCAAACAAAACTAAGACTCTTTGTACCAAAGGCAAGCGTCCAGTCTGATGGACCCCAGCCATAAACAAGCTCTACAACAAAAGGAGGAAGCTACTACAAGATAGAGCAAAATCCTTGAAAGGTAAGACACCTTTGATCATTATAAGTAAAAAACTAAGAGCTCTCATAAAATCACCCAAGGCAAATTTTGAGAGAAAAATCGCCAAGGACTCAAAAGACAATCATAAGGCCTTCTTTAGCTATGTTAGAAACCTAGGAGGAAACTCCCAGATATGCTCAGAATTAGTTCAAAATGATGTGAAGATTACTGAACCTACACACATTGCCAACATACTGGCTGACAGGTTCAGTGCAAACTTCTCCCCTCCCAAAAGGAGAGATATCTATACCAGAGGATTGTAGCCCCCCAAACATCTCCAACGCCCAGATGAGAACTGCCCTCTCCAAGGCAAAAAACACAGCATCCATGGGACCGTATGGTGTCCCCGGCTGTGTGCTCCACGAACTCAATGAGGAATTAAACCCGCAGTTAGGACAGCTGTTTAATCTTAGCCTCACCTCAGGATACGTACCCAAGGAGTGGCGCACGGCGACTGTGGTCCCACTTCACAAGGGCGGTGCCTCCACCAACCCTGGTAATTACCATCCCATTAGCTTGACAAGCCTTATCTGCAAAGCCATGGAGAGGATCATAATGGAACTCATAAATAAAGACATAGGGAACTTGCAGACTTTGGATCCAACCCAGTTTGGCTTTGTCAAAGGCAGATCATGCCTTTTAAACTTGGTTGACTTTTTTGAGACAGTCACCAAGGCCATTGATGAGGGAAAGGCAGTCCATACAGCCTACCTCGACCTGGCAAAGGCCTTCGACACAATACCCCACTCAGGTATCATCGAAAAACTCATCAGCTTGAATGTAAACCCATACATCACAAGATGGGTTGCAAACTGGCTAAGTGACAGAACCCACAGGGTCAGAGTTGCTGGAGCCATGTCAGACTCAAAGCCTGTCACAAGTGGTGTCCCACAGGGCTCAGTCCTGGGTCCACTCTTGTTTGGCATCTACTTTTCTGAAATACAAGCAAACACAGGAGGGTTATGGCTGACAAAGTTTGCAGATGACTGCAAACTGGGCGCCATAGTCGAAAACACATCTGACACAGATATCCTTCAGAAGGGCCTCACAGAAACGGATAACTGGTGCCAAAGCCATGGCCTAAAGTTAAACATCAAGAAATGCATAGTCATACCCTTCGGGAAAAACAAGGTTACCCCTAGCTACCATATAGGTGGCAATCCACTGAGCATGGAGGAAGTCATCAGGGATCTGGGGACCCAGGTTGACAGTGGCCTTTCGTTTGACACTCATGTTGCTAAGGTGGTTAGGAAAACCTTCTACATTGCCCACCTGATCATGAAGGGATTCACATCTAGATCAAGGGAGGTCATCGTCCCCCTGTACTCATCACTCATTAGACCTATGATTGAGTACAATGCCCCATTCGGAATGTATCTGACCCGACACCTGCAGCAGCTGGAAAGGCCCCAAAAGTTCCTCACCAAAAGGATAAAGGGTCTCAAAAATATGTCTTATGCTGCCCAACTGAAAGAACTCCAGCTCTATTCAGTCTCGTACCGCTTGCTCAGAGGTGACCTGTGCCTGACATATAAGGCCATGTCAAACCCAGATTTGATGAATATGCTTCACCTCAAAAAATCTAGATCCCTCAGAACCACAAGGGCGGGAGACTTAAACCTTGACACGGTTATTAATAGAACGTGCTGGAGGGACAAATTCATCACCCAGAGACTCCCTATGCTGTGGAACAAAATCCCGGTACATGTGAGGCAGAGCACCTCGCTGGCCTTGTTCAAGAGGAATCTTGACCAATGGATGGGAGATCGCAGATATACCCCAGGGATTACTTCAGTGTCACTGCTTGACAGAGGCACAGCAAAATAATAGGCATAGTTTTATTCAAACTAAAGGGGTGGTGAAAGCCACATAACTATGGGCTAGGCTTATAAATGCCCTCGGGCAGATAGCCTAGTATGAACCTATGAACCTATGAATCTATGAACCTATATATATATATATATATATATATATATATATACACACACACACACACACACACACACACACACACACACACACACACACACACACACACACACACACACTCACACACACACACACACACACACACACACACACACACACACACACACACACACACACACACACACACACCTATAGATGCACATGCCTGAGTTTAATTAACATACACCCACATTACTATCCTAACATTACTTACAAACCTATTTACAGACCTATGAAAATGAAGAGGGAAAATGAGAAATACAAAAATACTTGTAGAATTCTGTCTTTCTCTCCTAAATCTGCAGTATTCACTGGAACAGGTGGTAACTCTTCCATATCTGCAGGTCATCATACCTGTGCCAGCCTTGCTGTCCTGAGTGGGGGAATTCCTGTAAGAGATGACAGGTGGTCTTCCAACGCCTGCCAGATGTCAATTATTTTTTCATTCTGTCAGCTTCTGCATGCTGCAGCTTCTGCAGGTATGATTCCTATAAGAGATAGACTATGATTTTGATATCCTTATATAACCAGCTTGGAGCACATCCCCAGGCCTTTACAGTTGCTGCCATTATACAAAGTGCCTAAACAAAAGCAAAGACTACAAGTGCAGTACAAGGGATCAGAGAGTGTGAGCCACACCTCTGGAGGTGTGACACCAGCATACCTAACCCATGCAACCATATAAGGTATTACCTGTGGAAGTGATAGCAGTGTCAATTTTGGTTTACTAATTGTATTGAAACAATCACATGGACTTCCAGTGTTTTTTCATAGATATATCTTATTTTGCACAGTAAAGGGAAATCTATGATCAGTCCATTATTTTAACATGTACTGAAGTGTTTATTTATTTATGCAGAGAAATGTTCTGCCTTGGATTCCAGAATGTCATTATAGTAATAAGTTATGGAAACATTACCTTAAAAGTTTTGCTGGTGTTACTCCCTTCATAACTATTATTTTGCAAATACATTACATTAGTAACACGTTTCAATGCTATTTCTGGCTTTATTCAAAGTAGTATTAGGAAATGACAAGGCATGAAACAATCTGATATATGCATACAGATTAAGGTACAGTATACCCCAACCTAAATGCCAAATAATTGCAGATATCTCTTCCAATGCTCTGACAAACCTATATGTGATGCAGACATACTATACTCTGCTGCACATTTCCATGATCGGTGCCACTCATGACCATCCAAACTCATTTAATGAGTATGAGACCGCATGCACCAACACATACGACTGAGATTCATAGAAATCAGCTTGGCTGAGTTTAATTTACATAAGAAGTGCATAAACAGGCCATAATTCTTATCAATGGTTATACAGCCAAAATTTTAACTGTGCTCAGCCAAACTCAGGGGTGACTGGGGAAAGTACAAAATAGTTAAAGTAAGATAACAAATTCTTAAACTTAAAAACTGAATTCAGTGAACAATTTTTGCTTTACATAATCTCATTGGTTTTAGTGTAAGGTGAAGTTCATATGCAGTTGCTGCATCTTGGGTATCTGACGTTCATATTAAGTTGCTCTATGTTGATGTCAATCACAGCACTGGTACAATATGAAAATGGCTCTTTTTACCTGTACATACTAGGTCGTGTGATGTGTAGAGAAAAGTTAAAAGGAGAGACTATTGAACATAGAGGATTATGACTGGGACTTCAAATATAATCAACTTATTATGTGTTTGTTACATGGATGCAAAGAATTTACCCTGAGAGTGAAGCTTCCAGGGGTGAATCTTGGCATCCATGTTGGGAACACATAGTAATGGGTTATGATCAGAGACCAGATGATACATTTTTTGTAGTGCATGGAGCTGCTCCATGTACTTCTAGTTACAAAAAAAAGAGGTAATTGTTTTGCTGCTTTCAAAACCATAAAGCACTTACCAAGCCCTGTCAAAAAGACAGTATAACACTGCCTTATGTCATGGAAAGTTAGGGATAGATCACTGACACAGGATTCTTTTTTCATGTTGCTGCAAGCATGCTTTGGCGAAGGACATAGTTGTCAAGACTGCCAAAGTGCTGTAATACATGAACTGTGGAAGATGCTTTAAACACTATGATGCAGGGCTGATGAGTGTGTTCCATTTCACTACGGGGTACTCATGAATGCTGTTGCACATGAATTTGTGATACAGCAAAAAGGATCCAGACAGAGGAGAGATGACTTCAGCACTGAAGAGAAATTAATCCTCATGTGGGCTGTCAGTAGATAGGGCTAGTGTCTCTCTGTCTGGCAAAAGGGGGGGCTAAACAAGCTGGGAGATATAAATGTAGCTTGGGGGAGGAACCTCACACTGACAGAATGAGAAAAATGGCTAACAACATGATGGGATATGCCAGACCAAATGCTAGGCAGAACACAGCTCCCCATAGGAGTACCAGTGTGGGGGACCTCCTACTCAGATTCCTTTAACATTTGATGTGGAATAACTTCTGTCCATATAGGGAGATTATTACAATACCAATGGGGCTGCCATAGGCATAATCTGACCTGGTGTAGACAGTGGCAATTACTGACCTCAGCAGGACCCACATTCATCCATTCAGGAAACTTTGTACATTTCCTATGACAAAATCACATAATGAGAACTTAGTTGAGGATAACTGAGTACATGTAATACATGACATTTCTTATCAGCAAGTGAACCCTCAATTTCTCCCCCTCAGGAAAGTGACCAGAGCATACATGATAAGCATCCACCACACCTAATTATGCAAAATTCATTACTGTCATTCAAGTTCTCAGTAGTAATGTCATCAATTACTCCTTCACAGGGTCAGCAGCACAAATGAGCAGTTCCACTTTGCCGGCAGCAGGAAGATAATGACAGCAGAATGGCTGTCAGTAATGGTAACATAGCAGTTAGTTATGAGGGCAGTGGCATGCAGTCACCAAGTGTAATGTCAGGATTACACACCCCACAACAGGTACATAATTCTGCAGGAAATGAAACAGGCTTACACAGTCAAGACATTACATTGCAAGCGGCATGATGCTGTATTAAAGTGGAAATAAAAATATAACCTGTCGGGTACAGTCGTATGTAAAAAAACAAAAAAATCAAACAACACGTGTCCCATGTAACTCAACACCAGTGTTTGTTAAACCAGCAGTATAACATTAGGAAGAATGTACTGAGCCTGCTGTAACACTTGTGCATAGGTCTGCCAGGCACATATCACAACTAGCCCCAGAGAATTGGAAAGCATTGGCTGCCCACCAGCAGATGTGTTGGGACATTGTTCAGGGTCAGTACACTGCAACTGAGAGTCAGCTAGAAATGGTCAGAGTCCTCCAGAGTGTACATGACGATTTCCACCAGTGCATTGAAATGGTGGATGTCACGATCAAACTCATGCTCAGTATGGTGGTACACACAGCAGCCATATTCATGTCCATGTATACACAGGTCAGGACCTACCAGACTCAAGGAGGAAACAGTGGTGAACATGGACAATGACGGGGGACAGTCTGGACATGTGAGGGCATAGTAGGTTACGTACAACATGATTTTCATAAAATTGCTGGAAAAAGTGGGTGGAATGTAACCTAAAAGAAGGCAGACAGACCTTGTCAGCATTCAACTACACATTACTAAAGGGGGAAGAAATACAACAAGGGAAAGGCTAAGTATAACTAATTTGAGGTCTTTGTCATGCAGCACTGTGAGAACACTGTCTGTCGAATCACTTGCATCCAGCAGGTCATCTAATCAAGTCAGCATCAAGCTCATATGCTAGCATATCCTCATTGGCATGATCACTCACACTATCCTTAGCAGATGCTGTATAATATGCATTATTGTAAGTCAGGGTGTATAGTACAACCACTGAAAGTATCACAAGGAACAGTTCAGCAGAATGCGGTTAACGTGGATAATGCCCTGGTTAAAATGAAAGGAAAAATATATGTATATATAAAACCAAAACAAAAGGGGGTAATCTGGAGAGTACAATGTAGAACAGTAACAAGGGCCAGTTCAGCAGTATGCATTTGACTCAAGTAATGTTAATGCCTACAACAGCAGGAAAGATAAAAAAATAAAAATTAAAAAAAAAAAAAAAAAAAATGGGGGGGGGGGGGCAGATTTGCAGTCTGCAATGCAGAATAGTATTAAGGGCCATGTGCTTTACTTGAGTAATGTTCATGCTTGCAGTAGCTTGAAAGATAAATAAAAAAAATGGGGTCAGCAGGTGGAATGTAAAGCTTTACTAAGGTACTACACACATGGGAGATGAATGATTACAGAAGTAAGACAAATCCTGCCAACAGTGCTAGCATGGTTGCCGCTTCATCCTCAGCACTGCATATCTGATGATTGCTATTACTTCTGATGACACAAGAATTACTGTCTATGACAGACTGAATTATTCTGATATGCAGTACCTTAACAGATGAGAAAAAAGATTTCTTATTCATCAGAAAAAAGAAACATTACAACTTACAGTCATAAATATTATAGAGTTTTCATTTTTAGTGATAGGAAGCACATTATGTAAACTACCAGGTGGAATATAGCCAGTACATGGTAAAATACAAAAATTTCTTCAAGTTACTCAGTCAAGACTTCCAAGAGCAATTACTAAGTATAGAATATACCATCAGAAGCACTATTTGCATATTTCACTGAGATGCCTAAATGAAACGTGTAGTAATACACTACGAAATGGCATAGTCCACATTTTACATGCTGCCAGTTTCATTTACTGCACAGATCTCAGCGAAGTGTTAGGTATGACTCTGACTATATGGTGCTAATTAACAGAAAAGATATATAAACCATATAGGTAAGTATACTTAAAAATACAGTTAAATAAGTCTTTAAAAATAAGAGGGATTGTTTGAAGTACAGTAACACTAGGCCTTGCACAACACAGCATATCCCATACATAGCACCATATGCATCAGTTATACTCTATGAGTTTTTTATAATAAAGGGTAACACTAACCTGAAGTTCACAGTACATAGTTGTGGACTAGATGATACTTCTTAGCCTGCGTAGGCATATATCACTGCATGAGCCTGACTCCCGGGGTCCTTAATTCTGGTCATTAACGTTATCATCAGTCATGACAGGACATATACTGGGAGCTGCACTGACATCACGAGGAAATTCCCTCAGACTGAGACATGATCATGTTGTACAGAATGCAATACACTGTAAACATCCTGCATGCAGTAGCAGGGCCATGATGAAGGTCACCCCACAGTCTTCCAAGTAGTGGAAATAGTCTTTCAGCAGGCCAACCACTTGATCAAAGACAATCCATGTCTGGGAGAAAGTGGTGTTGGACCTTTCTTCAGCAGCTCCCATAGAGTTAAGTATAGGGTGCCATCAGCCACAGTTCAAGAGGGTAGCCTGTATCACCTGGAAAACAAGAAAAGAAAAGAAAAAAAAGAAAAGGGGAAAAGACACAACAAGGGAAAGGTGGTTTACTAGCAAGCAATACATTTTACAATGTATAATTAATTACATAATTATAGTAAATATTTCCATTTATCAACAAAGTGACTATTAGGCATCCTACTATGCAGGACAAGGCAATAAAGTGAGATTGTGTGCCATATGTGGGTATCATGGGCAGTGAGAGGATGCTGGGCTTTGACACTGATGATTCACTCCAGTGCATCGCACACTAACTGACAGTTGATAGAAGAGCAGCCCTTCCTATTTTGGTACCACCACCACCACCCTTTAGTCCTGATAAGGCCATAATGGCAATCTGCTGCTCCAAGCAACCCAGGGGATTGTGCCCCCCTGTAGAAGGCACTCACAGTTCTGTCCTCGACCTGTGGCGGCACTGGCAGATAAATATACTTATTTGCACGTGCCAAAATTATATAGGGGAACTGCTTAAGTATCCTTCAGGCAGAAGCCTGATAAATACCGAAAGTGTCTCCCATTTTGTCCCTGGGAGGTCCCTGTGGCAAGTACAGTGATGACTATACATACCTTAGTATCCACAGGTATAGAAAGGCCATGCATCCCCTCAGTTTCTGTTTGTGTGCCATACAAACTCACTAAAGCTCTTATAATATCCCTGTTCTCTCTAAATCTATCAAGAATTTATTGATCAAAGTTATGTAAGTATTTCTTTGTTTACATCTTTGATTTCATGTTTGACAAGCAAAGCTGGGTACAATTGGTTTTGACTTGGTCAAGACATGCACCTCACAGTTAGAAACAGCTAAGCTGGCGGAAATAGCAAACATTTTCACCAAATTCAAATTAAGTATAAAAGGAGCAGTTTTTCTTTTTATAACTTCTGTGTTCACTGCACAGATTTGGATCAAGAATCAACTATGAATTGCAAACAGACAGGAAGAGGGCTCGTAGGCATAAGCAGTTTGAAACTACTTCTCATCTGAATCTCATTAAGTCTTCAGTTGTGTAATTTCACTGAATGCTGTCACACGTAAGTATAACTGACCTTTGTGAATCATGCTGATGCTTTGCTTAGCCTGAACCTGTACAAATTGCCTTTATGTCTAAGTGCAGTGAATATGAATACCACCTGTTACATGGTTTACTCCAGAAGTAGCTGAAATAAAAGTTTGAGATAGAATCAACAGCTTTTTATCAATGAGCTCTATGAAACAGCAAGGGTGATAATTCACACACATCCTAACAGGACTCCAAAGTGCTACTAAACATGTACACCAGTGAAAAGGTTAACATAGGGTGCAGAGTACTGTGTATGTGACATATGAAAATGAAGAACAGATGCTGATTTTTTTTTTTTTTTTGTGATTCAAGGATTCAGCATTCTGTGGTAGGGACTGGATAAAAAGAGTCAAGCTGACCTGGTACTCCATTATGAAGTTGCAAATGGCAGCTAAAATAATGCCACTACTGATGAAAATCTGACATGCCTATCAGCAGAGGCTGAGCAAGTGTATAGGAAGGTCACAGAAAGACTGAAAGGAATGAAGGCAAAAACTAAAGTGGAATCACATTTTATCCCACAGTTCAGTGAAACCAGGGCCCTTCCTTATGCTTTTATATTTAAGGGAGGAAATGAACTACATAAAGTAGGATCATTATGACTTTCTGTATATTTAGTAATCACCACACAACAGTGGGCAAACAGTGGAAAATGCCGTATTTATCCATGACTGTCATGGTTTGTCACCCCAGAACAGTGGATAATGCAGGCTTTATCCATAATCATCATAGTTCTTCACCCCAGAACAGTGGGTAATGCAAGATTTATTCATAGCTGTCATAGTTCACCACCCCACAACAGTGGATAATGCAGGATTTATCCATGGCCAGCATGGTTTGCCATCAGAGAACAGTGGTTAATGCAAAATGTATTCATAACCATCATGGTTCACCACCCCACAACAGTGGATAATGCAGGATTTATCCATGACTGTTGTTGTTTGCCACCTCACAACAGTGGGTAATGCAGGATTTATCCATGACTGTTGTTCATTGCCACCTCACAACAGTGGGTAACGCAGGATTTATCCATGACTGTTGTTGTTTGCCACCTCACAACAGTGAGTAATGCAGGATTTATCCATGACCAGCACTGTTTTTCCAAAAGGACACAGTTCATGAAGTTGGGTAAATCATCACTCAAAGCTGAGCAGTGATTGTTAGTAATATACACTGCAGTTATTTTAAACATATTAACTTTTGTTTAGTTCCATCCTTCTATAACAAATCTTTTTACTGCAGATGGTCATTTCTATGGTTTACCTTAATTATCCAGAATCACATGCACTCAAGTAATCCTATGGTCAACGTATTTCCACAAAAAGTCAGAATGCCGAATTCCGGTATACTTGACATAAACACTGAACCTCAAAACTCCCTACTGCTCTGGACCTAGGAACAAATGTTAACATGGGTCCAGAAGGGGGAGATACTGGTCAGTTGGGTATGTCAATGTTTGGCATTCCATCATTCTGGATGTAGCACATCACGTAGGCGGACTCAAGTGCATGTGATTCTGCATAATGATGTGCATGTGATTCTGCATAATGATGGTAAACCCTTTTCATATTGTTGATAGATAAATGGTGATTTTGCACTGCAAGTGTGCACATACCTCCTTGTTTCAATGTAGCATGTCAGTTTTATGTAGTTTTACTGAAACTGTAAAAATTATTTTTTTTCTGCAGTTAATAACTTATTTTGTTGTAGTCATTTAAGTGCTCCCTTTAGTTGAAGAATACCTACTCAAGAGTTTTGTGGCCTGAACTGAAAAAGGGGTACTTTTTATTATAAAAGACAGTCCACAGATTTTTTTTTGCTGGTATTTTAATGATGGCTTGTTTAGATTAATCAGTGGGAGTGACATACATCCATATTGTGCTTCATATGACCTGTTTTTGATTTGGAATGGGGATATTTTATTTTTAGGGTTACCCTCAGGCATTTGCTGTCAGCATTGGAAATAACTCAAAATGATTTCCACTTTTTGGAGAAGTGATCTTTATGTGGTTGTAACTGTAGTTTACTGCCATTAAAAATACTAATTTCAGCCAACCAAATAGTGCTGTTTCTGGTATATTTTTTAGTGCTGGTGTACAAACTAAGGTAAAGAAGTTTGAAGATTCTACACCCATAGTTCTGTTACTGCACAGATACATGTAAAAAATGTTGCTATAGATCAAGAAATACAGAAAGTGCTAATGTTTGCACAAAATGCTTGACTGGGATACAGAATGATAACCCCATGGAAATACACTTATTATACCTTGATTCTACTGCTAGAAGAGAACAAAAGTCAATACTGTGTGAGTGCAGAAAGTATGGCTTTGTAATCAAACTTACCATAGTAGATGTTTGAATGATCACTGCTGTAGTAGCCTAACTACATGGGTTATATCTTGCCAAAGACATTATGGATGGACAGTTTTCATAGCTTCAGGGCACCTTTCATACACCTAAACAGTTGGTCATTTCGAGGTGAGCTGACTAAACATTAGGTTTGAGCACCAAGCCCTTTAGAGATCTCTTGTCAACAGAGAGAGGGAGGCTAAAGCCCTGAGAAGGAAAATAATAACAAATGTCCACACCCCAGCATAAATCCATACCAGAAACAAGAGTGATGGATGGATGGAGTGGCTATTGCAGCAGTAATCATTCAAACATCTACTACTATGGGAAGTTTACTTACACAACTGCAATACATTCTTTATTTGATCACTGCTGCAGTAGCCTAAGCTATATGGGGAGATTACCATAACTTACATAGACTGGATGGAGGAAGGATGGGGGTCCAGAAGCCCCTGGAGAATGGTCCCAGAAAAGCCTTAGACTTGAAAAATGAATCTAGATTATAGTGCTTTGTAAAAGTATGTACAGAGGACCAATTTGCTGCTTCTAGAATATTTCTAGAATCCAACCCTCTCCCAAAAGCCACAGAAGAAGTCAAGGCCCTGGTAGAATAAGCCTTGACCCTTCTTGGAATAGTTTTCTTGTGTTGGAAGTAACAAAAAGTAAGAGCATGAGGCAGCCATTTGGAAATGATCTACTTTAACACAGTCAGTCCCTTCTTTTTACCTTCAGAAGAACTGAACAACTGATCATAAGTTCTGAAAGATTTTGTTCTGTCAAGATAGCACCTGAGCTGTCTATGGCTGTCAATGGCAGGTTTTGTCGTTGCCATTACGATTAATGACACAGCTATAGAATGCTCTGTGCTTGGCCTCATAATATGTGGCTGATTAGTTTCACAGTAGCTTTGTGTGGTTTTATATGGTGTATCTGCATCTTACTGAGGCTGACCAGGGATCACCTACACTCATGTGTGTTCACTCTTGCAACAGTTACTACCTTCTGTGGTACAGTTTAAAGCATGGTACCACCAGTTTGCCTTCTTGTTTGTGTTTGGTTGAATCTTGGTTTTGTTTCAATGGCACAATCACTGCACGTATGTGACTGCTTAAGGTTCATTTGTATAGGATTCAGCATTTGCACATGCATTGTCCATCTGTATGGGTGCCATGACAGTCACCACTTTGCTCTTAGGAAACATAACATTGGCATTAGAGACTGATTATGTGTAGCATACTGTTAGCCCTGCTTGTGTGACTACTGTGATCCAGGTCATTGTTGCTGATGGAATCCAACATGCATTGAGCGCAGGTGTTGGTACATGAGGAGTCTTCCCAGTTCATAATGGAATAGTTGAGAGTAGCCATTATTATGGTTTTCTGTCTCAGACATAATCTTCCCCATTACAGCACATTATGACAGTTGGGAAATCCATGGCATGTTGGGTGATCTGTCGCAAGGTGGAATTTGAATTCCACTTTACACAAAGGTAGTTGTTCAGTATAATGCACCTGATGTTATGCAAGTGCAATTAGCGTGGGGGTGTACATATCCTTCAGGAATATGGACACACCTGCGGCCTGTGTGTTCCAATAAAGGATAATGGGCAAGAGGTGAGGTATGTGTTATAACATGGTCATGCAGGTGTGCTCTCCGGAGCATTGAAACATGTCTCAGCTACTGCCCAAATATGTTCTCCGTGTTAGGGATTGACATATGTGTGTCTGTATAGTGTTTCTGACATGTATCATTGTGTAGCGAGACCTGCAGTTTATTGCTTGGCTGTCCTTGTAACAGCAGTGGACCCTCACTTGAACCATGCATGATGAAGGCACTATAGGGGAAGCATGAGCCCTTGGCAGTATCCAGATTCCCAGGGGTGACACGTGCAGGTCCTATCTGGCAAAGCATCATGATCTGTCAATCATGTTATTCCAGGCAGACAAGATACTGGATACCCTTTGACTTGCACCACTACACTAGACAATTGTGGAATACAGTCCCTTTGTCCCTGTACTGCAGTATCATTCTGGCTAATGGCAGAATGCTACCCAGGCCTTGGGACATACCTGCATGGGCTACAAGACCTGACAGTTCCTACATGTGTTTCCATGCAGTACAGGTTACTGTATCACAGGTCCTGTACAACAACATGGAATATGCCAGAGCCATGTGTATAGTTCAAAAGCTGGTCTGAGTGTATGGGTATGTGGCTAATCATGGCAGACAGGCAGCTGACAGTATGTATGCCCTCGTATAGGTTGGTGTGTAACATAGTGCTAGAGTTTGCATTCACAAATGAGTACTTTTGGGCATGTTTCCGGCCACGTGTTCTGAGGTGTGGCAGAATTATGCAAACTATGTCATACAGTTGGTGTATTTCATTGTCTGTCTCTTCCAGCTTGGGAGGTCACTTGTTTGGCCAGATACTTAGAAGCGTCTGTGAATGTGTGTGATTTCTGGTAGTGTGTGTGGGTGTCCTTACTGTGTTCTGGTAAGGGTATGTGTTGGATGTAATGATGAGATGCACGTGTTAACCTACACATCATGACTGTCCAGTACAGTCATGGCTGTAGAATGGGCTGCCTTCCAGCTTACCCCTGTAGCTGCATCCCAAACAATGTGTGGGCGTGGTGTTAGGTGGGTTTGGCAGTGTACATGGCATAGAGATTACATTCCCCCAGGGTGGCCACATACACAAAGCTGACATTAGTAAACACCAGTAGCTGACTAATGGACATGCCTGTATGAGCATTCAGTACTACAAGTACCAAGTACTGTATTTAGTTTACGTATTGCTTATGAAGATGTTTTAGACAGTGATGCTCACATGTAAATATTTGTGTTATGGACGTGACAACACTGGCTATTACAGAAACATTGTAGCTACCTTTAGAAGCAATCCTCCTCTGAGGAGCACATCACATCCTGTTAGTTGATTACAGATGATGCAAGTGTCTACAAGTCTGTTTCCTTCTCTGGGTATATACTCACATATCCACCAGGACCATGAGCTCTATTGGGCACAGACACTCACTCTCCAAACAGAGTCATGTATCAATAGACTCTGATGCCACTATCAACATGATCAGGATACAATCAGATAGTGTAAGCCATCACCTATGAAGTGGCTATTATACATGGGCAGCAGTCTCCTACATCTTACACTCCTACTGCAGATGTTACACTGGAGTTAAAAGATGATATGCAACCTGTTTCATTACCAGTACTGTGCACTGCCTTACATACAGTATGTGCAAGCAACTGTTAGGTTGGCAATGAGAGGTTAGGCTACACAAACCTGGTAGTTCAACCAGTGTGTCTCTATTCTCAATATCAACTCTATATAGGTGTGCACATAAGCCATTTGGCCCAGACCTGTAACAAGGGTCACTGCATATTTGCATAACATGTACACATGCACAGCTGTTATTGCTTGCAAACGATACTAGAGAGGTCCAGCCCTGTAACAAGGGTCATTACACATTTGCATAACATGTACACATGCACAGCTGTTATTGCTTGCAACTGATACTAGAGAGGTCCAGCCCTGTAACAAGGGTCACTACACATTTGCATAACATGTACACATGCACAGCTGTTATTGCTTGCAAACAATACAAGAGAGGTGGATATTACATGTGTTATGTGCATGGATAGTTACCTAGCTCTTCCAATTATATTTGCTATCATGCTGCTAAACTGTTAGATAAATACAAATGATATGTATCCTGTTATGGAGTATTGTAATTGCCAATAGACATAACTACTGTTTGCATAACATAACAGTACTACTATGTAGAATGGAATACAGATCTGCCTAAAATACTGTATATTACACAGTTATTGGCACAATATCCCACAATGCATACCATATTTGCACAGTAAGCCCACCTTTGACATGTTTATCTTACTTATACACCCATACATATGTCGACTGTTACAATATATCGACATATACTATCCCCTGTTATAACACATACTTGTTGGACCAATCCTGACACTGACAGTGGCTGGAAGTGAATTGGTGAGTTCCAAGCCCATATCATCCCTTGTGGTATATGCTGAGTTTGCCTTGTGACCTACAGCAGTACACACATAGAATACTACAAGCATTACTACTGCTCAACAATACATCGCTACAAGATAGCTATTTCCACTATATGCATTGATTACACT